>NW_027185860.1:8733484-8780969 GCF_028583685.1 Petaurus breviceps papuanus | reverse complement strand
TAGATAGATAGATAGATAGATAGATAGATAGATAGATAGATAGATAGTATTTATCTATAGCAGATAGAAGTATAGATAAACAGTTTCACCAGTGATCCTTATTTTGCCTTCAGTATCAGTGAACATAAACTCTCATGGTTCTCTTGTCTAATCTTTCTCAGTCTCCTCTGCTGATTCCTCTTTCTTCAATCCATTGCATGTATGTACTCTACAGGTTTTGTCTTTGGGCCTTTTCTATCTACATAATAACTTTCTTGAGTATTTTGGGGTGTCAATAATCACCTCTCTGTAAAAATTATCCTTTTGGATCCCAAATACATGTATTAGCCCTGATTCCTCCCTCAGCCTCCAGTCCTGCTACTTATTGAAAAGCTCCACTCGGATGTAAATCCACAACTTCAACTTGAAAATATTCAAAAGTGGATGTCACTTCAATCCCTGAAATCTGTTCCTTCTCCAACTCCCTCGCTTCTATCAATCAGAAGTCAGCAAAGAAGATGGTGAAGACAATTAATGGTCAAGGATTAGTCAGTTAGAAGCATAAAAAAATGAGGAAGTAATGGATTCCAAATGGAGGGCAATGTACTTTTGAAACAATCAACTAACAAACAGGTCAAAAGGATAAAGAGACAGCGGAAGGTAGGAAAAAAAAATATTGGAGTAGAAATATAGGGAGAGGAGCAGCTAGGTGGCACAGTTAATAAAGCACCAGCCCTGGAATCAGGAGGACCTGAGTTCAAATCTGGCCTCAGACACTTAACACTTATTAGCCATGTGACCTTGGGTAAGTCCCCAATTACCCTGCTTCCCCCCTCAAAAAAAAAAATAAGGTGAGATAAAGGAACTAAATGTTTCTATAAATTGTATGCTGTGTGTAGCACCAACAAAATATTCACAGCTCCCACGATGACTGTGAATATTCTGGCATAGTGCTCAATCACAAAATATAACAGACTCTTCATATAGAAAACAGAAGCAAAACATTTATCCACACACCAGAAAACCAAACCCACAAACCAGAAAGCCAAATCCATCATAGTAGCAAAGAAGTTAATACACCATAACAGCACAGAGAGCCACACCATGCTTTACCCTTCCCACAAACCAACACTCATAAGCCTAGCAGTCTTCCTGGGTACATCCTCTCCTCCCTCTGTCTCTAACTGGTCTGATTCCCAGTTCCCTATGGATCTTCTCCACCCTTCAGTAAACTCCTCCCACCAGAGGATCCATGTGATTACATGCAGCTTATTAGCAGGCAAATACAATCTTCAAATCAGGGAAGGTCTTCGAATTCCCTTAGGCTTGTTAAGGGGCAGGCAAGATCTTCAAATCACCATGACCATTTCACCATGTTAAGATTTGAGGTGGTAGGGAAGGTCAGTCAGAGAGGGAGAATTTCAATCTTTCTCTCTCCCTCACCTCCAGACACCATTAACTGCCAAGATCAAACATTTCTACCCCCTTGACTTCTCTTACATATTTACATTACCTTTACTACCACAATGGTTTAGGCCAGGGGTGGGGAACCTGTGGCCTTGTAGTGCCAAGGCAATATTCACAGCACCATTCACAGTCAAATCCATCACAGCAACAAAGAAGTTAATACATTGTAACACAGCAGGGAGTCACACCATCCTTTAGCCTTCCCACAAACACTCACAAGCCTAGATGTCTCCTTGCCTGTGTCCTCTCCTCCCACCATCCTAACTGCTCTGACTCCCTCTGGGCTCTGTTCCACTTATTCAGCAAGCTCCTCCATGTGATTACATTCAGCCTATTGGGGGCTAGGAAGATCTTCAAATTCTCTTTGGCCTATTAAGGGACAGGGAGAATCTTCAAATTCCTATTACTGTTACAGTTCTCAGGGACATGTGTGGCTCTCTAGGTCCTCGAAGTGCAACCCTTAGACTGAATCCAAACTTCACAGAACAAATCCCCTTAATAAAAGGATTTGTTTCATAAAACTTGGACTCAGTCAAAAGGTCACACCCCAGGATCTACATGTGGCCTCAAGACTACAGGTTCCCCACCCCTGATTTGGGCCTCTCAACTTAAACACTGCAGCCATTCCACTCATCAACTTTGTTTTCACTTTTTCTTGACCAGTAGATTATTGTTCCTGGAACTCATCTCTAATCACATCATTGCCTTTTTTAAATACCTTGGATGACAAAGCCATGCCCAGTGGAAATAATTAAAGTTAGTTATCTTGGTTATTAAAGGGCTCTACAATCAGTATTCAGTTAACATTTTAATTACCATTGCTGACTTATTATAAAATAGGTTCCAGCTATAATCTATTCCTTGTTCACTAAAAACTCTGCAATTTCCCACCTTTCTTTCTCAATTTTTTTGCTACAATGACTGATTCTATTCATATTTTGGCATATGTTGAATCTTTGTTTTTATTTTTTACTTCTTTGAGGAATATATGTCAAGTAGTGAGTTCATTGGATCAAACGGTATGGGCAATTTTGTTACTTTTCTTAAAATATTCCAAAATGTATTCCAGAATGCTTAGTCCAAATGCCAGCTCCACTAGAGTTAGTTTGCTTTAATTCCTTCAGCCTTTCCAACACCGACTTTTCCAATTGTTTATCATCTGTGCCAACATGTCAATGAAAACTCAGGTGCACCTTCATTTGAATTTGTCTTGATAATATTAGTTTAGCACAGTACTTCTGTGGGTTGTGACCCACAGTTTAAGAAGCACTGAAAGGGTCTCTAGTAGAAAAGTTTAAGAAGCCCTGGCTAGTGCATGCTTTCATGTAATTATTTTTTTATTTTTATTTTTTGTCCTTATTAATTTGTTTGTTTACTCTTAATTTACAAGATTCAGTTCCATAATCCCTTGAGTTTCAGATTTTTCCCTCTCCCTCTCCTCTTCCCCTCCCCCCCACCATGGCAGAATGAAATCAAGTATAGGATCTGCAAATACTTACACATTAGACATTAGATGGGTTGTAAAAAAGGATTTGGGGGGGGGGAAGGTAAACTGGCTTCTCAGAGACGATCTACTAAAGTATGTGAAGCCTTAGGCCTCAGCTAGGTGACCTTAGGGGAAAAAATGAAACTCTGGAAATCCCCTTGTCTCCCCACCTGCCAAATAAAAGAATGTTAACAGAACAGCCGATCAATTGAAAAGATTACACGAAGAAGGGGAGGGTTTCCGTTTTCGGCTATATAACCCAGCTTTGGCTTTTATATGGCGGCCTCCTCTCCCTGGATTTCTCAGTGACTGGACCGCCTGCCTGCTTCTCATGAGATTCTACTAAAACTTTCTGCCTTCACTTTGAGAGGTCTCCGAGTAGTCAATTTGGGTTAGGGTCTCTGTACCCCACAGAGATTATAACCAAAGGAATGAACAATGGGAAAGAAGAAACAAAACCAAACAAGAAAAAGAAAAGAGAGGCAGGTAATTTGCTTCAATCTGCATTCAAACTCTGTTCTTTATCTGAATGTAGACATCTCTTTCCATCCTTTCATGTAGTTATTAATCATTCAATATATTTGAAAACTTTTAGCATCTTTTGCCAGCTTATCTATTAGAAAATGGCTCTTGGTGATGAGGTACAGGCTCTGGGAACCTCCTTGAGCTCTCCTTGAATCTACCCACTTAAGGCATTTGCCTGAGGCCATAGGCGTTTCATTATGGCTCAGTCCAAATCTCTAGCCCTCCTTTGTCCAGCAATTTCCCGCCCTTGACCTTCCCAAAATATCTATACCCAAATCTGTTACACCCTTGAACTGGCCTAGCCCACCATTGTCTGTTGTCTCCAGGTAGCCTCCAGCAACTTCCCACCCTTAAACACTCATTACTGGAGTCTGACCTCATCTGACTCCTCCTGAAGACCCTCTCCAAACTCCTCCTATAGACCACCCTATATTCCTCCCACAACTTTTCTGTATATGAGACCCCATCTTGCCTCCATGAAAGGAGGAAGGCCAGAGAATGATCTAGCACATGCTCACTCTGTGTTAGATGATTCTGGCCCATTTGTCCAGTACAAGCATCACAGATACTGAGGCTCCTTAAGAGTCTACCCAATATGGCGAATCTCTAATAAACTTTGCTTTTCTTTGGCTGAGAGAAGGCTTGAGTCAAATTCATTTGGCAGGACCCAGCTTGTTCATATTTGGGGGTCTCGAGCACCCCTAATGCTATACCTCATCATTTTTGATGACCATCTTCATTGGTACTATAGATTGGAATCAGTTCTGTATATATTTTGGATATAAGTTTTAATTAATAATAAAGTATAAATTATCTGAGGGTAGGGACTATTTGAATTTTGTTTCTGTAGTCCAAGTGGTTACTGTAGTACAACACTTGGCATATAGAAGTGTTTAATAAATGTTTTTGGATGCAATTAAATTATTTGATTTTTTTCTCTACTATTTATAGTTCTCTATGATTTTATTTTTTTAATTTAATTTAAAATCTTTTAAAAACTTTACATAGTCAAAATTGCCTATTGTATCTTTTTAAATTTCCTCTCTGCCTTATTTAGTTAAGAATTCCTTTTCTATAAAACACAGCTAATAAGAGAAATGCAAATCAGAACAAATCCATGGTTTTACTTCACATGGAACAAACCGGCAAGGAAGACAAAAAATGGTTTAGCAAGTTGGTGACACGTGAACTCCCTTCCTCTCCATTGTGTGGAGCAAGGCATGATATGATCTAAAGTCTGACCAATAACTTCATTTGTATGTCACACATTCTCAGTTTTCTACTTCTTTTTGTCCTCTTTTATTCTCCTAAGCTTTAGAATGATCAAGCAGCATGTTAGTTTCTTCATCATTAATAAAACTGCAATTTCTTCTTACCAATTAACTTCAGTTGCCTGACAAATTCATTAAATATTAATTATTTAATCAGCTGGAGAGACCTCCTTTCTTATTAGTATTTATACTTAGTTCTCTATAATTAAATAACTATGAAGTGAGTGGATATGTTGCAGTTTATTAAGAAATAATAAGCATAATGATCTCTCTGTCTCTATCCACACACACGCGTGCATGCATACACACACATATACATACAAGATTTTGGCTATGATCAATGCTACAGTCACCTCAAATTCTCAATATAATAACAAATGACTCCTCTTCACTTGTCAGAAAAGTTTCATACTCCAGATACTAAATAAAAGTGTTTCATGGGTTTTCTTCTTTCCCTTCATGATAATAGCTGAATTCAATCTTTCATGAAATAAGCCAGACTACACTTTTTTCCTTCAACAATCACAGGAAGTGGTCTTTCCAAAGTACTACATATAAAATGATCTTTGTAACTCACACTTCATCATTACCTCCTATCCCTAGGGCTCTTGCCTCCCTCCATCTGGTAACCTCATCATTTTAAACCCTGGCTGCAGGACTTCATGTTGCTCCCACACCTAAGCTACCCTATCCCTACCTCCATTTTTCAGCATCTTTTTTATATTTTGTCTTCTCCCATTAGACCACAAGCTCTTTGAGGGCAAAGACTGCCTTTTGACTTTCTTTGTATCCCTCTCTATTCAAGTTCTTACTTTGAGTGAGGCAATGCCAAGGTCTCCCCCTGCATCCTTGGCCATCTCCAATCATCCTGACCTATATCTGGCAGTCTAGTGGCTTGGGAGGAGAAAGTGAGGTTGGTGACTTTGCACAGCCTACCCTCACTCAAATCCAATTTAGTTGCAAGTCATGTTGATGGGGTGCTTGGGATCTATGTTTATAATATTAGTTTGTCACATCAGTTTGTAACATCAATCTGTAATATCAGTTTGTAAAATCAATTTGTAAAACCAGTCTGTAAAATCACATTTCCCCCTCCCCAGTCTCAGAGCATTAACTCTGCCTCTTCCCCCTGCCAGCACTCTGCCAGCAACAGCTCATGAACTGATTATCTCTGCTTGGAACAATAACAAGCTACACCTATGAATCCTTCACTAAACCATCTATAAACATTTTAGCTTAGGCAGATGTTATCTCCCCTTAGTAATGTGGCCAGCTGCACCCATGAATCCTTCAATGCCCTATCTATAGGTTAACTCCTTAGCCAATTATACACATACTGAGTCTCTGTTAGCCTTGGTTCCCAATATCCATCTTGTCAAACATGACACTGATGGGTGGCAGACTAGGTACTTATCAGTCAGCCCTTGACCACTAGCTGACTTAGTGATGTTTCAGGCCTAAAACCACATCTCCAGGTAGCCCCCCCTTGGGCTATTTCCCAATGAATTGTGGGCAATACCCTGCCCAGTTGACATTAGAAGTACATGTTCCTTTAAGCACTGACCACTCCTTAACTCCTCCCTAATCCCACCCTTACTCACCTAGTTAGCATAATTGACACCTGATTTATTGCCTTGATTCCTTAAAAACTATGCCTATGTCTTCTTTAAGTTTGGAGTCTTCTTTAACATTCTACTTGACTTTATCTGGATCTTACAAATATAGTATGATGTCTTTGAGAGATACAGAGGTTGCAGAGGGAATAGTCACTGTGAACTAAGAACCCTTGTTTGCTGTACAGAGTAACAATAAACTTTTACAATCCTGACTCCAAGTCTGCTTGAGCCTACTGAATTCTTTCCAGACTGAATCAAAGGGATTCTGGTCATTGATATTGATCAGAGTTCCTGTATAACCTATTGCCATCCCCCATCAATGTCATCATCTCCCTGAAATCACAATCCTCTTCAAGAAGGACAAACCACAACCTGTGAGTAGTCTGAGCTGCCCAGATGGGGACCCAGTAGGCCAGTTCAATTTGGGCAAATCTCTTGCCCTCCCCTACCTTTCCCTCTCTTTCTCTCCCCTCTCTTTCCCTCTACTCTCCTCCCTTCTCCTCTTCTGCCCTTCCTGCATGATGTTCTTCTCAAAGGAAGGTAACCTACCCACTTAACTTTGGGTTTACTGGCTAGAGTTCTTTCTCAAAGACCATCCCTTAAACCCAATTCACTCTGGATCTCACAGATTAGACAACAAGCTGCCCACGCACCACTTAATAGTTCTTTTTTGGCCCCTCCAGAATTAGAGTGAATATAAATAGCAACCCTGAGAATCTTCCCCTCCCAGTTTGATTCTTTTTTAATTAAAGGTGCCATCCCTCGACTCACTTCTTAAAGAGACCTATTCACAGAGTTGCCTCATTCAAAGTGAGAACTTGAAAAGACCTTAGCTTAAAAAGTCCAAGGTCTCCCACTGCATCCTGAGCCATCTCCAGTCCTCCTGATCTATATCTGGAGCCTGGACCGAGATGGCTCTGCCGGAGAAAGTGAGGCTGATGAATCTGCACAGCCCTCTTTCACTCAGATTCAATTCATTTGCACCTCATGTCTTCATTTCCCTTATGTCTTGGTGCCTCTTCAAGAACAAAGGACAAAGGGGCTGCTAGGTGGCTCAGCGAGTAAGAGCCCCGGATCCAGTGTCCGGATGACCTGGGGATGGAATCTGAGCTTCAACACTTAGCACCACACCCAGAAATAACTGGCCGTGTAACCTTGAGCAAGTTACTTAACCCCGATTGCTCATAAAAAAAAAAAAAAAACAAAGGACAAACCACAACCGTACACAATCCCTCTCACTTAACAATGTGCTTGACACATAATACAAGTATTTAATTATTGTTTATGGAATATTGAATACTTTCCATCTCTTCATAAACCTTCACTGATTTCTCTTGGGAAGGTTTCTTTATAACCTATCACTTACAACTATTCAGATGAGTAATAAGCTTCACTTTAGGTGGCAGCTGAGTGATGCAGTGCCTAGATTACTGGACCTGGAGTTCAGAAGACTTCAGTTCAGATATGACCAGAAACTTACTAACAGCGTGATCTTGTGGAAGTAACTTAAACCTTGTTTGCCTCAGTTTCCTCACCTGCACAATGTGTTTAGTAATAACACCTACCTCCCTGGGTTGTGAGGATCAAATGAGATAATATCATAAAGTGCTTAGCACAGTGACAGGTACATAGTAAGCCTTATATAAATGTTGTTGTTGTCATTATTGTTTCCTTTCCCCCTCTTTTCCTTCTCCAGAGATTCCTTATAGATCTTCTTGGATAAAGCATGTACAGGGAGACCTACATGGGGCTCTACAGGGAAACTCTCTTCATATTCAGACATTTCTGAACTGAACTTTTTAAATGGCAGCACAAACTCCTTTTCTCAACATTCTACTTGACTTTATCTGGATCTTACAAATATAGTATGCTGTCTTTGAGAGATACAGAGGTTGCAGAGGGAATAGTCAACATTTAAGGGTTGGAGAATGATGCACAGTGGTTGAAAAAGTTGTGAATTAGTCTAGACATTCTGGAAAGTAATTTGAAATCATTCTAATAAAGTGTCTAAAATGTCCATTAGCTCCATGACAATCATGCTATTTGGCTATCGCGGTTGCTTATATAATTAATAATCCTGATTGCTTTCTAAATTTTGAATTTCTTAGTATGAATAAAACTAGTTCACAGTGAAATATTTTCTGGTTATTTTGCTATAATCTCTTTGTGAAGATTTTATTTAAAATTTTTGCATAAATATTAATTACTGAGTTTGGCCAGTAGTTGTTTTTCTTTGATATATCTCTCTGGCTTATTTTTATATCATCTTTTCTCTAGAAGTTAGAAACAGAGGAACTAAGAATCTTACTTCTCTCTCACTCTTACCAGCTATATCCCTATCCCTTACACAATAGCATAAGTAAATCAATCTCCACTAATGAGTAAAGAAACCTGTACAATTGTCCTTTGATCAAAAGGTTACATGTAGATACTTTTCAATATCCTTTGGATTCTCCATTTGCTAGCATCTAAATGTGTATAGTAATTTCTGATAATTAATTTTATTTCTTGTCTCTTGTTAACATTAAATCATGTTAGTTAAAGGATTATTGAATTTATTCTTTTTAAAATGTTCATGTTACTCAGCATATTGTTTTTAGTTGGAAGTTTATTCTCTACCTTTTAAGATTCCATTTACACTTCTTTTACAATTATTAATTTTGTGAAGATTTTTAGGTCTTTTGCATTTCACTTTTAGTCTACTGATCCTCTCTTTTTATATCTATTTTTTGTTTTGTTCATTCAGGTTTGAAGGGTCCTTGTAGAATTTGTTTTTAAACTTGGTGAATTCCTCAAGGAATTTTTACTCAAATCCCTTTTTCATAAGGATTTTATGCATTAAGATCGTTATTTTCTTCTAAATTATAATGGTTCCAATATGGTTACCAATAATCGCTTTGGGACACACATCTCCTCTATCAGGTCACTGGGGGTTAAGGTGTGCTCTGGTGTGCCTAAGGAAAAGAGAACAACTCAATTTAAAAGGCATTTCAAGTGGCCTAATTTGCTTTTAGGGAATAATTTCATTTCATAATTTGTTCTAGTATGTATTAAGTATCAACAACAGGCAGAGAAAAGCACATTCCAAATAATAGAAAGACAAATTTTATCTTTCCAGCTTTGCATTTCTTTTAAAAATATTAAGAAAGTAATTTTCAAATTTTCATTTTTTATTATTTCCACTCCTCAATTACCTAAAACGCTCTGGGTAAGCTAAGGGTAGTCTAAGTAAAACACTGCTTGCTGTGATTATTCAGTCATTTAGTCATGTCTGTGCACTTTTGTAAATATCGCCTCTTATGATAGCATCTCATGTTATGATGAGAGAAGAGAATCTACATTTCAAGACTTTCTGGAAGAAATCAAAAGGAGAAAGTTGGGGGAAGAGATGAAGAGTGAGAGAGAGAGAGAGAGAGAGAGAGAGAGAGAGAGAGACAGAGAGAGAGAGAGACAGAGAGACAGAGAGACAGAGAGAGACAGAGAGAGAGAGAGAGAGAGAGAGAGAGAGAGAGAGAGAGAGAGGGAGACAGAGAGAGAGAGAGAGAGAGAGAGAGGAGGGGAGGAAAGGATAAAGAGACAAGGACAGAGAGACAGTGAGATGGACAAAGAGAAGGAAAAAGAGATTTTTTTTATCTTACATTAAATACAATTGTTAAAAAGAACCAAAGAAGTAGCATATATATTAGGAAAGATGTTTCAGAGATGCTCTGAGGGTGACTATATTATGTTGGAAAAAATTTTGGTTTTTGCTGGGTCAAAGGACTAGAGCTTGAATCCTTATTTTAGTACTTACTATTTGTCTATCTTTGGATAAGTCCTTTAAACTCTGAGATTTATTTTTCTCCTTTGTACACTTGATGGTAATACAACTTGAGATCAAGTCTTTTTTATTTTTTTTATTTTTTGCTTTTTGGAAGGGGGAAGGTAGGGCAATTGGGGTTAAGTGATGTGCCCAAGGTCACACGGCTAGTTTTTGTGTTAAGTGTCTGAGGCTGGATTTTGAACTCAGGTCCTCCTGACTCCAGGGCTGGTGCTCTATTCACCGCGCCACCTAACTGCCCCTGATCAAGTCATTTTTAGACATGAAAACTTAATTCTGAAAAAATTATACAGAGTATCTCAAAGGTTACAACAACATACACGTACACACAACACACACACACACAGAGTTTTAGGAAATCTGAAAAGGAAACAATGAATTTCTTTCATTCTGGTGAAAGCCATTATTGAGGAATCCACAGAATGATTGATTTTGTGAAATTTTAGAAGGCAGCTTTATTAATTTACTTCAAGCATTTCAATTTAGCTAACCTTTATTAAGTGTTTACTATGTAAAAGGCCACAGACTGGATGGAGTAGCGAATAGAGAGCTAGCCTAGAAACAAGAATTTCTTGGTTCCCATCTTGTCTCTGTGAGGGATAATTTGCAGTGAAGTTTCCACATTCTGAAAAATCAAATCTAGAGTGGCTTCAGCATCCACTAGGCCTAAGTTTAGAAGTCACCTGACCTTATAGGGATCTGGGACTTAGAGCAATGTAGACAGTGCCACCTCAGCAGAAAATATGCCAAATAAGGACAAAACTGCTTTCCTGGCCTTGCATTAGACACCCACATGTTTCCATGTCCTTTGTCTCTGAGATAGATTCCCAAGGTTAGGTTGTGAGCTGGTGTCCCCACCAATGAGAGTGAAGGCCAGTAGGGGGTTGGGCTTCTGCGTTAAAAGACATATAACCATGGGCTTGCTTCCACATGTGGCTCTCTCCCTGGAAGATGCCATTTGAGCAAAAGGAGCAGAGTCCTTTTTCATAAGAAAGTATAAAGACCTTTCCTGGTCTCACTCAAACTCTGAACTCTTTCACCCCACACATCTCTAACATGTTCTAGCTATAACATCTGTAAATAACGTAATGCTGCTCAGTAATACTGAAAAAGTGTAGGTAAAGTTTTTCCCAAAAATTGCAATCAAGTTATTAATTGTGTATGTGTGTGTGTGTGTGTGTGTGTGTGTGTGTGTGCATGCATGCATGCATGTGTGGTGAGGGGACGGGGGGATTTTCACATCATTTTCTCCTTACATCTCTACTATCATAAGTCTGGAATACTATTTACCCTATCCCCTAGAAAAACACTGTGCTGTGTTATTAACTTAGAATATTAATGAGTGAAAAATATTTATTAAGCCTTATAAAGTACTATGCTAAGCGCTGGTGATACAAAAATAAAAATAAAACAGACCGGGAGTTGGTTGTACATTCTAGAAGAGTGTACATTCTAATAATTATAAAATAATAACATTCTAATAGGGAGAACTGCCAGAAAGATGGAAAAGCTTCATGTTCCTAAGGATTCAGTAGCAAAGTAGCTTTTAATGCATCTTTGTCAATTTTATTTCCACAGATACCTGTTTTTCTTATTGAACCCTTTGGCAGTGGTAAGGACTTTGGAGGCAAGTACTTTTATTTTTTCAGATGTTCAGTAGCTATTTATTGTAAGTTAGAAATTCCATAAGAATTGATTCCCTAGATGATGGCTACAGAAGCCAAGCTGGAAGTAGGGCCTGTAGTCTGTGGCGAGGAAGGTTTTTACTTCTAGGATCAAGGTTCTGGGCTACATTCTTTAAGGTATTATGGGAGGTGATGACATATATTGAATAATATATCTCTCTCAGGGCAGTTTGCTGCTTCAGCTAAACTGGCTTGCCTGCTCTGTGGATGGTAATTGGTTATCTGTTATTGTGGTTTGAGGGACCCTTTTCCTCAAAAATTACTTCCCTGGATATAATCCATAGGATCTGATCTGAAAACAGGGCCAGTAATCTGGGTAATACTGGTGTCCCTGGGGCTCTTGGGTTTATTTGTCAACTATAGTAACTCATTATGAGTTGAAGTTTGTATTAATAAGAACGGAAAGTGTGTGTCCATTTTCCAGAGGGGTTGCTTCTCTCATGAAGATGAAGACAGACATAACATAGACTCTATTTTCAAGGAGTTTATAATCTAGTAGATAATGTATAGGAAGCTAGGAAGGAGGGGAGACATAAAAGATAAATCCAAGCAAAGTTCTGTGAAAAATTAGAAAATGAAGTGATAATGTTAAACTAAGGGATTATGAAGGATGGTGAACACCTAAGTTGAACCTTGAAGGAAATTTAAACTTGACTTCCATTGTAGTTCAGTTGTTTCAGTTGTGTCTGACTCTTTGTGACCCCATTTGGTGTTTTCTTGGCAAAGATGCTAGAATGGTTTTCCATTTCCTTCTCCAGCTCCTTTTACCAATGAGAAAACTGAGGCAAACACTGTTAAGTGACTTGCTGAGGATCACAGAGCTCGTAAGTGTCTCAGGCCAGATTTACATTCTGGAAGATGAGCTTTACTGATTTGAGGTGTGGAAATCTATCCATTGCTCCACCTTGGTGCCCCAAACTTTACTTTACCAAACACTTATATTTAAAGTTTGCCAACAAACACCCTAAGGATAAAGGTCAAAAGATATTTCCCTAATATAAAGATTAAAAAATATTAGAAGTAAAAATTTACAAGAAAATGGAAGGAGTTATATTTCAGATCTCTGGTTTAAGGAGATCCATTAACCAAATAAAAGATAGAAGGCATCATAAAAAATAAAATAGACAACTTTAATTAAATGAAAATTCAAAATCTTTTACACACACAAAAAAGTTCAGTGCAACCAGACTAAGAAAAA
Organism: Petaurus breviceps papuanus; assembly: GCF_028583685.1. Taxonomy (NCBI): domain Eukaryota; kingdom Metazoa; phylum Chordata; class Mammalia; order Diprotodontia; family Petauridae; genus Petaurus; species Petaurus breviceps. The sequence goes on along the minus strand of NW_027185860.1, from coordinate 8,767,922 downwards.
AAGTTGTCATTTAGAGTTAAAAACCTTGGCATCAAATGTTTCAGTATAAAAATCTGATGATCTGATAGCCAAGCTCTCTTGAAAACTGACACAAAAAATATAGTAAGCACCATTCTCTAGTAAACAAGGGTTCAAAGCACATATTTTTTTAAAAGAAAACTGAAAACAAGCATATTAAAATGTTTAATATAATTATTAATAGAAAAAAGCAAATTAAAATAAACAATTTTATAAAAAGATAACAGTGGATAGTAAGCCAAAATCACAATCAAAAAGATTTAAGTTCAATTTCTACCTTTGACATCTTCCTTGAGCAAGTTACTTAATCTACCAGTGTCCCAGGCAATCCTCTAAAACACTACACTAGAAAAACCTAGAAAAACTGACAATTTGCATTGTTACAGAGGCTTCCTCATTGTGAGTTTCCTAACCAATGAAACTTCAGGTTCAGACGTAAAATAAAATAAAATTGAATTGAATTACTTGTTATAAGTAAACATTCGCCTGAGAATATAACTACATGATGAGAAGGTTTAGAGAGCCCATGAAGAACTTAACAGGAGACTCCAAAATACCTCTTAAAACTCAGCAATTTCATAAAAAAGCAAGAAAAGCATAATCATATCAAATACATAGAGAAGTGTGCCACAGATGACTCTGCTAGGAAAGGGAAGCTATCCAATGTTTAAGGAAACCGATCACAAATGCAGTTAGGACACCACCAAGAGATTCATGATTAGCATATGTATAAATTCTCATTCTTATATAACCTCATGATAAATAATTGACATATCCATCAAGGAAATCCTTGGTAAAAATATGAGAAGGGAACAGTTGGGCGTTCCCAATGGTCTTCTTTGAAAGACAACATAACCAGAATTACGTTATTGACTGAAAAGTTGGCCATAGAGTATTATACTGTGTTTTCTTTTCTATGGACTATTAAAAACAATAGAAAGCAAAATGCAACCTAAAAGACTCCTAGAAGGAGTCTCTCATGCATAAAAGAAGATACAAGAATCCTTCATAAATACGACAGAGATAATTTTCCTTCAGGGATCCTGTGGTTATTAACATTAAAGCATAAACCAGAGAGATAAGTTTCCCTAAGATTCCATATCACCAAGAAAAAAAATTATATTTTAGTCTCTTGAAGGATATCCTACATTGAGTTCAATTGGAAGAATGATTCCCTTTAGTTGGGCAAATGTTCCTGTTTGAAAATTATTTCGTGGTGATAATATCAGTCCCCTAAATACCACAGGAATTCCTCACTAAAATCTATCACCACTTAAAACAGTTAAACTGTACAATGAAAAAATTAAATGGATAAAAAATGATCAGAATAATTAGAAAGGAGTGAATGGTAACTACCCAGATTAGGATGCTGGATGGACAATCCAATGAGTTAATTTATATAATTATCTTATATAGATTGTGTAAACTAGCAGTGATTTGGACCCATAATTGGAAAACAGGAAAACAGCAGACTGAATTGCACTTGCTGAGTTGTACATTGTCTTTAACATACTCAAACTTCTTCTCAATTGTAAAGCCAAGCATGAGCAGCTTTCCAGAGGACTGCTGCTGTGGATAGCTCTAAAGTTCTGATAACATAGTATAGTAAATTCTCTATTCAGCAATAAATTAAAGCAAAACATTCACAGAAACAAAAGTACACCATTCACAATATTATAACAATAATTTATCACCAAAGTGGCCACATAGTTGCAAGCAAAAGGTATATAATTCAGTAAGTCCTTAACTCAATCATCCTTAAGGAGCAAGCGTCCTTAAGGGACACAAAGTGCAAAGGTCAAAGTTCTCCACCCCTAGGTCACAGTAAATCATGACCTTCTCAGTCAGCACTAAGTACCCAAGGAGAGGTCTTTTCATCTTGACTTGAGGTGGTGTAATAGGAATGTAAATTTAAAGATCTTCCCTGCCCCTAGGCTAAAGTGCACCTGGAGCCTGGGGTGGGAGGCTTGTTTTTCAGTAGATACTTTTTGATTGGCCAGTGAGTCAATAAGGTTGTTATATTCTCTGAGCCAGGAGAAGGCTATATAAGCCCTGATGTGAGGCTTTGTTTTGGGGCTCACTTTGAGAAGTGTTCTGTGATTTGATCAGATGAAACTCTGGGCTAGCCGTTGTCCAGAGCCCCCGGGGTTTGAAACCCAGATGTTGTTTGGTATGGATGTAATGGCTGGACAGTTTGGAAATCTGTCTACTTGATCTGTTTTTGTCTTGATAATTCTGTCTGTATATTTTGAAGTTCAGGGTGCTGACCTTTTTCCCCTGAACTAGGTAAATGATACATATTTGACTGATTAAAGTAAGCTTGTTAACCCATTTTGAGTTGCTTTCCTTTATCAAAGCAGATCCAAGAACCTGTATTGGCAGACACCCTGGGGACACCAGGGTGCTTGCTGCCACAGGTGGGCTCCCAAATTCCATGGTTCCTCTTCCATGATCCAGCTCCTGCCTGAATCTCCCCAATCATCACCTGGATTCACAGGTAGGCATTTCTCAGCTCCTCATCCAGCTCCTTGTCCAGTTCCATATTAAAGCTCACAGTATCTAATCCACCTCAAATTGTTCATAGTTTCTGTTTCTGGGGAGATAAAGCTTAACCGAGCCACAATAGAATTCATGTACATTGCTGGCACCATCAATTCTCTATGGGCCTATGAAATCAACACAGACCCACCAACAAGGTCTGAGAACTCAACACACATCATAAGTATAGTTCTAGGACCTCTGAAACCCTCCTCCAGGACTTCTGTAAACAGACAACAAAAAAGTCCTCTTTCAGGTCTTCCAGTAAGGTCCCAGGGCTTCTGTACAAAGTATCACAAACAAAAATGAACACAGACAGAACAAACAAACAGAGTTCCTGGCCACCACAAAGTTTCTCTTCTCAATTCTGTTCTTTCCCAGCTTGGGCTTCTCCTTATATATGGTCATTAGCTCTTCCCTGTTCTGCATCAGCAAATTCCTCCCACTGTGGAAGTTTCACAAGTCTTGTTTATTAACAAAGACTTGATATAATCATGGGAAAGGCTCAAAGAGAACTTGAACTGAAAGTGCTAAATAATTAAATAGTTGAAACAAGGTGCTAAGTACTTCTTTGCTTGCCATTACACCAACACACACAAACATATGCATATACACAATTTTTTTGTTTGTTTGTTTTGCTTTTTTCAGGGCAATTGGGCTTAAGTAACTTGCCCAAGGTTACACGGCTAATTTTTGTGTGGGTGTTAAGAATCTGAAGCCAGAACTGAACTCGGGTTCTCCTGACTAAGGAGCTGGAAGTTTACTCATTGCACCACCTAGCCTCCCCACATATACACAATTTTAGCACAGGTTTTCTTTCAGTCAACAAGTATTTGTTAAACATCTACTATTTTCCAGTCACTATACTTTTAATCACAGAATCAGCAAAATCTTTAAATAATCAAAAGAGTGAGTGACCCAAAGGACAACAGAATCAGGTGGGTATAGCTAAGTAGGATGTAGTTTATTTCTAAAGATGTAAGAGTGGTAGCAGAGGAGTAATATTCAGGGGTTTCATGTCAGTCTTTCAGTCTATAAACATTTATGATGTGTTTACTATTGTAAAGCAGGTGAATCAAGAACGAAGTATAATGGATAGACAATCCATTTGCTTCACTCATATGTCAACAGATCTAGAGGAAGGTCTTCATGACAAAAGCTGGATTTTTCTTGAGGGTTTATAATAGAATAAGAATAATTTCAGAGGAGGAGATGGCATGGAGCAAGATTTATCTATGAGATCATAGATTCTTCTAGTATTGAAGTATTATGACAATAAGATCTTCTAGTTGCAATAATTATTTTATGCCAGCCATTGTAGTAGGTACTTAATAAATGTTTACTGACTGAATGACTGAGACCATAGAACATAGAATCAATCATTTCCTATGGGAACACATTTTCAATTTAGCTGCATAAGATGAAGTGAAAATATAATTCAATTATAGACTTTTTTTTTCACAGAAGATTTCAGGACAGTGTTTATTCCACAAAGTGATATACAGCTATTATAAAGTTGAATTCTTTTAAAAGGACTTACAAAGCATCACTTTTTCATATATTTAAAGATAAAATATAAAAAAAAATATGGCTGTCTGAAGATGACCTATTAAGAATGTGTTCTATCTCTACTTCATCAAAACACCAGATGGAGCACATTGAAATGACTGTTAATAAATTGAACCTCTAAAAAAAAATCAATTCTTTCCTATACCATTATTCACTTGATAGATTTTCCTGTACTATAATCCAATAGTATAAAACAAGGTTGAACTAGATACTTTCCAAAATAGATCTTTGATTAATTCTTATTTAAGCTTCCAATAATTATGTTTCCAAACATCACTGAAACATGATTATATTTATTGAATCTACAATTCCCATTCCTTTTCCTCTATCCACTACCAAAATCAAGTTTACACATATGGTTAGCACATCTTTTTAGGCTGAATTCAGACAAAATTTCTTCCCCAGAACCTATGTTTTATAAAGGAGAGATATTTGTCTCTTCCCGCCAACTTAGTTGCTATAATCACAGATGATGATGTATTGATGTATGAACATTTATGTGTTAACAAGGTATCTACTGATCTTTTTATGAAGCATAAACTCCCTTCATGTCTGTCCTCACTTCTCTCTCTCTGCCTCTCTGTCTCTCTCTCTCTCTTCCCCCTCTCTCTCTCTCTTCCTCTCTCTCTTTCTTTCTCTCTTTCTCTGTCTCTGTGTATCTCTCTCTGCTATCACTCTCACTGAATTAGAAGAGTGAAAAATTGGCATTGCAAGGCTTGAAATGGCTAAGCCACGAAGACAGTTGCCAGTTAAGATGAGTCAAAGAGAAAGCCAGCAACTCTTAACCTCTTGGAAAGGAGAGGGTGATTTTCTTCTCTCCCTCCCACACTGGTCATATTGTCTAGCCACAGTTATTTGTCCATAAGGAGACATTCCATCCATTTACTTTGACAGAGTTCAAGGCACAATTGAGGGAGCAGACACAAAAGCTCCAAGCAGGCATGGATACAGAGAAATATTAACTTGAGGTCTGAGGCAGTTTCAAGGAATGCACTATCTAATGGTACAAAAAAAAGGTTGACTATGAATTCAAGAGAGAACTAATCATGAAAACTGAGAGGTGAAGTGCAGATAGAATCCCCTTAAGGAAAAAAAGATAAGACTTCAAGGCCCTGTGGCATTGGAGTTGAGTTTCCTTAGTCACACATGTTTCTTATACATATATGTCTCACTGTCATTGTACTCTAGATTGGCGCTAATTCTTCTCAAGAAACCAGTATGTGTTTGTGAGAGAGCCCACCCCAGATTTATGAGAAGAGGTTTGATATTTGCTGTTTTTACTATATCATTTGGTAAATGTCTTTGCTAAGAGCTAATTGTGTATACTGGTTAACTGTTAAGGGAAAGAATACCATTAGGAATTGTGAATTACAATTTTAAAACCTCAGACTAATTAGGGACCCTAGCACCTGGGAGGAGTATTTCCCCTCAAGGGACCTTGTCTGTGTTAGTATAATAATCCAGAAAAATCCAGAGAGTCTAGCTAGATGAGGGGTGGGGTGCCTATTGCCTCGAGGTCACATAAGGCCCTCTAGGTCCTCAAGTGCAGTCCTTTGACTGAATTCGGTCATATCAGTAGATTTTCCCCTGAAATTGGTAACTTTAACACTCACACAAAATACTCTCAGCAGGAAGAATTCCCTTGTCTTTTGTATGGGGATTTTTTTATTTCATTTCAATGAAAGGTGCTAAGTTTTTCTGAAAACATATATTTTTTCTTCTATTCTAAGAATCAGCTATGAAGGATTTTGGAATTTGGGCCCCTTCTGCTGAATCTATTATTGCCAGACTTTAGATGTGACCTTCCAAATAGACACAGTGTACACTGTTCTATTCCTCTCTGCCTTAGCTAATCATCCTGAATCTGATAGCCTGCTTATCTACACCTTTAGCATTTCCTAGGTCCCTTTCTGGTTGGCCTGACTCCTAGTTTCCATCATTTGATCTATACAGTCCTGCCACTATCCATTCCCCCCACCTTGACCCCAAGCATGACAAATATAGTGAACTAGAATCCTATATAATTCATTCTTTGCATTTAACTTGCTTTATTCTTAGTGTCACAAAGTGACTCATATCATTGCTAAATTTCCATGGGAAAATATATTTTGGAGGGACCTCAGGCAGTCTCCTTGGTAAATCCATTTAATTGACTACATCGTGCTCAGAAAATGGTTCATTGTGAATCTACATAATACAAAACTATTCTACTAGTTCAAACAAGTGCATAACTATGTAATTCCTATCTGCACATTCTACCATTTGACCCACTGATGTGTCAATGACCTTCTTAACTCAGGCTTTTGATGGCATCTACCTGAATCTGCTTAAACACTTCTGGTAGTTGCTTTTAAAAAAAAATTCTCCCTCCTAATCAATCTAGCATTAATTAAACACCTCTTGTTTATGAGGTCCTGTTTCAGTAAATGGAGGTACCAACATAAATACAAAACAGTCTCTGTACTTGAGAAGCTGATGCTTTATGGTGTTGGAAAACATTTTTGAGAGTCCTTTGGACAGCAAGGAAAATGATTCTGTCAATATGTAAAGAAATTAATTCAGATTATTCACTGGAAGGTCAAATACCAAAGCTGAAGTTTAAATTTTTTGGCCACATAAATGAGAAGATGAGATGCACTGGAAAAAAAGACCCTGATATTGAGAAAGATTGAATGCAAAAGGCAAAGGGGATGAGAGAGGATGAGATAGATAATGTCATGGAAACAATGAACATAAACTTGGACAGACTTTGAGAGATAGTGGAGGAGAGAAGAGTCTGGTGTGCTGTGGTCTATGTCACAAAGAGTTGGACATGCCTGAATAAGCAACCACATGCCTCTAGGAAAGGTACATTAAATGATGAGATTAAAAGTAGCCAGAGAGTCCTTTCTATCCTTTATCTCTCCTACCCCAGCTACTACATTCCAAAAGAGGTCACTACCATTGGAGTTAAGTTCAAAAAGATCTTAGTTCCAATCCTACCTCAGACACTTACTAGCTCTGTAATCCTGGGAAGTCACAGCCTTTTTCAACCTCAGTTTCCTCACAATAAAATGTAAATAATAATAGCATCTAACTAATAGAGTTCTTCTGAACATCAAATGAAACAACATATAAAATGCTTTGTAAACTTTCTAGCAGTATATTTATGTCACTAAGCTAATCGTAGTTGGAGAAGGAAACGGCAAACCACTCCAGTATCTTTGACAAGAAAATCTTAAATGGAGTCACCAAGTCCGACATGACTGAAAATGACTGAATGACAACAAAGTTGGCTGTAGTAGTAATATCAACATGTTTCTGCCTCCTGCCTGCAACCAGTGATGCAAAGTTATGGTTTTCCAAAATTCTTACATTGCCAGACAGAGGTCCTGGTTCAGGGCCAGGAAGCTTGCAGTATTTTTGAAAGTGAGGTCAGAAGGAAAGGAAGCCTGCAAGACTGAATCAATTTATGTATTTTTATTGCCATTTTCCAATGGTGTAAAGCCCCTTTGGAGCAACCCAATGAAAGGGGAGCAAAGAATTATAGCAAGTATATAGCAAGTAGCAAGTATTAAGAAAGAAACATGAAAAAAGAAAATTAGATTGGGCATTACTATCACCTGGTACTCTCTATGAGTTGGAGGTAAGGAGGACAAAGAAAGAAATGTCTTAATAGGCATCACAGTGTTTGTTGAAACGTTCCTCTTCTTCAAAGACTTGGGAAGGTATCATCTCCTTCAGGATGTTCACTTCTTCCCCCTGATCTTAGGCATGAATTATCTACTACCACTTCAATTTTTTATGACGCCCTACTTGACTTTTTCTTTGTATTTATGTGTGGGCATGTTTCTTTCTCCTTACCAAGCAGTAAGAGGTTTAATTTAGCAACTATTTCCATTTCTACTCTCTGGATTCCCAGCACTTCATACATAGTGGGTACTTAATTTTTTTTTAATTGAATTGAATTGACCCATATTTAATCAATCATCTATCTGTCTGTCTCATGTCTGTCTGTCTATCTATCTATGTAATTAGGTTATCTTAGATTCTTCTCTTCAGCTAGATCCTAGTTAGTACAAAAGTCAAATCCTGGGAAATGGTAGCATGTATTCAAATATACCCTATTCAAGGTTATAATTGTGTAAAATATGGTAATTAGTTCTAACCCAATGGAGATATGTAGTGTTAATCTGAATAAGCCATCACTTCAGGAATGGGATTACTTCAGGGGATTCATAATTTTCATCAATCTGGATCTAGTTGCAAAGAAAACACTCTGCTGTTGCTTATTCAAAATTCATAATTGCTTCTAAGTCAATATAAAAGATATTATATTGATTTAGAATAATTTAATTTCTCTTTTATGTAAACAAGTTTCACACCTTCAAAATCAGGCTCTGGGATCCCTTCCTTCTATAAAACCTTTCTAGATTAACCCCACCTGACTGTACCACTCCAAAAATTAATGATTACAGTCATCACCTGTAGTTTAATATACTTCTTTCAATAAGCATAGTCCTGTCCTTCCTGTTAAGGAATAAATTCTTAAGGGTAGGGTCCATTGCTTCTATTTCCTTTACAAGACACTATAGTTCAATATGTAGTAGTGGGCATTCTTAGTTTGAAAAGAAGCATAACAATGAAATGAAAAATTAAGCACTGTGCTTCTTCTAGGGTAGGAATACCAGCCTTGACAAAATCAATCATTTTGATAACAAGAAATATTTATTATTTAAATTAAGTTTTAATAATAGTAATCCTGAAAGAGGCATGTTCTTATTTGAGTAGCTGAATTAGGGCTTTTTGAATTTCTCCTTCATTACTAATATATTTATGTATTTTAAGATCTGGGTCATTAGTGTGGTATTTTCCTCTATGAACACAAATTATAAGCATGTGTAACTTAAAAGTCACACTGCTAGTAAGCAACAGAGGCAGGATTAGACTTTTAAGTGTACAACTGTGCCATACTTGCAATTAGATTTAAGTTTATCTCTCCCTCTTTTTTTTAAATTTTTGGATGGGGAAAGGCAGGGCAAATGGGGTGAAGTGACTTGCCCAAGGTCACATGGCTAGTAAGTGTTAAGTGTCTGAGACCAGATTTGAACTCAGGACCTCATGACTCCAGGGATGGTACTCTATACACTGTGCCACCTAGCCACCCCAAGATTATCTCTTAATGAAAAAATTCCTATTTCATTAGGATTTTTAAACTGACATATAAAACTAATCTCAATCACATAATTATTTGTGATGAAATTTTTTTCTCTCTTCCATTATTTTTTAAAATTACAAGACAATTGTTGAACTGTAGAGTAAATTTATTAAAAGTATGTTTTGGAGAGGCGGCTAGGTGGTGCAGTAAATAGAGTACTGGCCCTGGAGTCAGGAGGTCCTGAGTTCAAATCTGGCCTCAGACACTTGACACTTACTATCTGTATGACCTTGGTCAAGTCACTTAACCCCAATGGCCCTGCCCTCTCCCCTTCAAAAAGACAAAAAATAAATAAAAGTATGTTTCTATGTCAACATACAAAGGCTATATGGTTCACTAACTCAAATAGTTGTCTCAGTCTCATAAGAAATTAAGTGACCTGGGGTGGGGGGCAGCTAGCACCAGCCATGGAATCAGGAGTTCAAATGTAGCCTCAGACACTTAATACTAGCTTTGTGACCTTGGGCAAGTCACTTAACCCCAATTGCCCTGCCTTCCTCCCTCCAAAAAGACAAAAAAACAAAGGAAATTTAGTGACCTGTTCCCTGAGACCATAGCTAGAAACTTGAGACAGAATTCTTAATTATGTCTTCTCAATTCCAGGTCTAGCATGTTATACACTATACCATATGCTTACTATACATATACTTATAATATAAGTTTAAATTTACTTTGTATTTTAGTTTGACTAGTATTAGGCTCTAACAAGAATTTTTGTGTTTTCATTTTTTTTAAAGAACCGAAGAATGCTAAAAAGGGAAAAAGGTTTTCAAAAAACATAAATAGGAAAATATTATTGCACAAATCCTTTATATTTCACAACTGTCATCTGGAAGCTAAAAAAATCAATTAATCCTTTAATTTCAGAGTGCTTAGTATCTGCAAAGCATTATGTTGGGTGATGGTAAAACATTTTTAAATATATACAATACCTGAAGAGAGTTTATAGTCTAATACAGAACACTAAACAATAGGACATTACAATAAGAGGTCCTTCATAAAATCTACCTTCACAAATTAAGAATTTTAGCTTATATGTTTTATATTTTCATGTTAAGTCTAAGGATACATTTCCTGGGGCATTTAGGTAGCACAGCTGATAGAACTCCAGGTCTGGAATCAGGAAGACCTGAGTTCAAATTTGACCTCAGACACTTAATTACTGTGTGACCCTGTACAAGTCAATTAACCTTATTTTCCTCATTTCCTCATCTGTAAAATGAGCTAAAGAAGGAAATGGCAGACTGCTTTCTTGCCAGGAAAGCCCTAAATGGGATCATGAAGAACTGAACTCTACTAAAAAAAACTGGAACAACCTAATTTCCTATTGCTTTCTTTCTCAAAAAAAAAAAAGGTCAGCCTTCTTTTGCTCATAAGGATATCTGAGGCTCCAGTCACTGAGCCACCACTGAGGGAGGATTCAATAGTCTCCCCCTTAAGCTTCCTCAGTTCCCAAGGTTTCTTCCCCCCTACTGCAACTTTCTCCCACCACCGCCTTCCCCAGGCCATTTCCACCAAGGAAAAGGAATCCAATAGTATGTCCACTATATTTGCCATTGCAAGTAAGAGTGATGAAATGTTTCTTGTTGAAATATAAATTCTTATATACATATAAGAATGCAACAGAGAAATGGCAGAAAGACCCTCACTACTGTCCAGAGGATTGGTGATGATTACAATAAAAAGAAACTAGTGAAGGTATTCAAAGGAATTTGCCCGTGATGGTTTTGTAATTGAGCATCCAGGAGATGCAGAAGTACTTCAGCTACAGGGTGACCAGGGCAAAAATATGGGTCAGATTCTCATCAAAATAAACTGGCTTAAAGAGACTAGCTAAAGCTTCATGGCTTTTAAGTGCTTTTGGCTCATGGAGTTTAAGTGAGGATTTCCTTGCAATCAGTAGAAAATGTCCCTTCTGTCCCTTGTCACAAGTTTAAACACCTTACAGTTTGTATAATCTAACTCTTTGGGATTCATTGTTTAACTTGGATTAGTGTAACTCATTCTTGTATTAAACTGAAAAGAGGCATACTGTCTAAAAAAGTTGGACTATCTGACAAGATATTTTAGAATCTTGGCAGAAAGGGACATCTGAATAACTTGAGGATGTTACTGGAAGCCTTATGCATCTTTCTCTATTCTTTTCTATTTCTCTATCCTTGTCAGTAATCACTTTTAATATCTGGAAAATATCAACTGGCTTACTGCTGCTACTGGTCAATAATAATGTACACACCAGAGCAAAGATGATTTATTGAATATGAGGAAGACATTTGAACTTTACCCTTTGAAAGGTGAATCAACATACTGGTTATCATGAGACATCTTATTTTTTAAGAAGACTCATTCAGTCATCTGTTGGCTTCCACACACAGATCGAAAATAGGAATGTTTGCTAAGTCTTTCCTGCATAGAACGTGCATTTTCAAAAGATGTCAGGGAATGAGATAGGTCAAGAGGGAAAAATGAAGACTAAATGTGGCATCAACTGCAGTTATGAATTGAAAGACCATTGCCCTAGTCTTTTTAATGTTAACAGTTGCCTCTAGTACAAAATGAATCTGACAGATCACATTTAAGAACATAAGGAGTTGAACAACATCTATGTTTGTTGCTTTAAAAAGAAAACAATCTTTTGGGTCACAACTTCTTGGTCTTGTGAATTCAGATGTCTTTGATGGATATTATATTGATTTGTTGAATGTCTTGTTATTACTAAAGGCTATTCATTTTTCTCTGATTTTTTTTCCCTTGCAAAGAAAAGTAAAATTATACAGCTGGTCTCATTAAAGCAGCAACAAAATTGCATTAAAATGCAGTGTTTTAAGAAGTGGACATGAAAGTCAACAGCTTTGGATTATTTCTCCCCAAAGTTTTCAAACCTAGGGACAGCTTATCAAAGGGAACACAGATCAAACCCTAGAGGGAACACAAAAACATAACCTTTAATTTCAAAGCTATTCTATAATAACTAGCCTAGAAAAATGCAAAATATTTACTCTGACTTTGATCTCACTGCTAACCTTCAGAACAATTGGTATCATATCTCCTAAATATTATGTTATGCTTAGCATTATTTTTGTTTAATTCAAAGTTTTATTTGTATAACTATTGGTTTAACAGTATATAATGAATTCTTCAGCCTACAATACTTTTCTTGAATCATGCAACTGTAAGCCAACTTTCATGAGTTTAATTTGGATGAGAATAGATGTGAATGTAGATTCTGCATATAAGCAAGACCTTAAGGGTAAACTTTGGAAACTGGTATTTTATATGATTATTAGATATGTATGTCTGAATAAACTTTAACATATTTTGCATTTAGCAAAAATGAAAAGTCTAATTTGGTTCTGGCCATAAGTGCAAAGCAGAATTAAAAACATTCAAAGCTTCTAAATTCCTATGTTATTTATACATGGTGATAAATGGTTGGGCTGAGGGCGGAGCCAAGACAACTGAGTAAAAGCAGACTTGCTTATTCTCTCCCCCAAACCCTTCTATATACCTGTAAAAAATGACTCTAAAAAAATTCCAGAGCTGCAGAACTCCAGATGACAGATCTCCAGCCCAAGAAAGCCTGGAAAATAGACAAGAAGGGTATACAGCAGCAGACTAGGAGCAGAGAGCAGTCTGGCGTGGGCCACTCTGGCATAGACAGGGCCAGAGCAGACCTCAGGGGACTGAATCACTGGCAGCTGTGGCATTTTCCAGACTTCTCAATCCACAAATGCCAAAGACAAAGTAAAAGATCAGTGGGAAAACTCTGTGTGACCTGAATGAAAGAGGAGCGTGGTCTGACCCCTGCCCTGGAGCAGTGGAGGTGGTGGCAGTGGCAGCAGCAGCAGCTGTTTCCAGAGCTCGGGGCCCACAGATGGTGGGGCATTGAGCTGCTGATACAAACCCCCTGAAGCTATACTCCACCACCATCATACCCCGTGAAGGGGACTTTCTCTGCCTCTCTTTGCTTTTTAGCTTCCTTTGGGGTGTTGTCTTCCTTCATTAGATAGCAAGATCACTGACTGCTGGGCTTGTTTCTTTTTCTTATTTTTATCGCCAGCACTTATCATATTACCTGGCATAGAGCAGATACTTAGTAAATACTTATTTTTATTGTACTATACTATATCTGGGACTAGAACCCACATCTTAAATTCTATGTAAATGTTCTTTTTACTGCCATGTTGGCTTGTATATCCCATAGAAACTTCTAATGTTCCATTCTCAATAATCATACCACGTAATTGTTACCTGCATATCTCTCTAATGTCCTCCTCTCTACTCACACAGAGATGCTTATTACCTCTCTGAACTTTTAAAATACTGTTCCATTTAGTCCCCCTGCCATAAGTCTGTCTCTTATGGCAGGAAAAAACAAAAATCCTTCACACAGCCACCAAGTTGATTTTTTTTAAGCAATTGGGGTTAAGTAACTTGCTCAAGGTTACATGGCCAATTATTTCTGGGTGTGGTGCTAAGTGTCTGAGCCCGGATTCGATCCTCAGGTCAGCCCCACACGAGCCGGTGCTCTTACTCTCTGTGCTACCTGGCCGCCCCCAAGATGATTTTTCTAAAGGACAACTCTATGTCACTCCCAGCCCCTTCCTCATTCCCCTTTAGAAAATTTCAATAGCTTCTTTTGTGATTTGAGATAAACTCATCTCTGAAGACATTCACTGCCCCCAGCCTGCTTTTCCAGATTTACTGAACATTACTTCTGTCTACACACCACACGCATTGCAGTCGTCACATTCATCTTTTTTCCATCTTCTCCCTCTTCTGCCTGTGTACCTTTTTGCTGACTGCCTTCCTCCCCCTCCAACTGGAATGCACACCTTGCTCATTTACTCTTAGAATCTCTACTCTCTTAGCTTAGTTCAAGTGCCCCCTTGTACCTGAGGTCCCTACTCCAGCTACTACGGTGTTCCTCCTCAAAGTTACTTTGTACCTGTTTTATTTAAACATGTACGTGTTTTCTGCTGCCACTAGACCCTAAGCTCCATGAAAGCCATTAGCACCTGGTTTCCCTTTGGATTTATATCCTAGGGCTGAACATAGCCCCTGGCACATAGCAGGTATTTAATAAATGCTTGTTACTTCATCGAGAGTGCTGCATTTGGACTCAGATGTTTTTAGAGGTTCTTCTTCACAAATTAAATTCCATCCTACCAGCTCAACTTTAATCCCAGTCAGGAAAGAAAAGGCTGAAGAAAAAGAAGGAATGATATAATCAATAATCTTCAATTCTAACACTATGCATTTATTCATTCATCCAAAAACAAGTGAACTGTTTATTAAACTCTCCATTCTGTGTGCAATGTACCATTTAACAAAGGTAGCATTAATAAATATTTTGATTTTACCTCCTTGATTTATTACTAAAATGGAAGAAGGTATTGGATAATTCATAATGTATATGTGTGTGGGCATTTATGTATATGTGTATGTATGTATTAATCCTCAAATAAGCAGATTTTCAGAATTTTATTCCCTAGTTGTTACTGTGCCAAAGAAAAGTAAAATGCAGTATTTCTATACAGAATTTCCATTAGAACTCACTAACAGAAAACATTTGATTATATATAACTTAAAAGATATTTTGATAATGTGTTCCTCCTAGATTAAAAGTAATTAGTATGTATGTAATAAATCCTGATGCTGCATTTGGGGAGTTACTAGAAAGTGGAAAACAAAAAGACAGGAGCCTGATAATCTGACAAGCAAATGCACAGTAAAGTTAGACTATGCATCAAAAACATGCGAGCCACATTTATTCATGACAAATTAATACTATTTTGGCTAAGTTCTGATGTATTTCATTTATTCCTGACTTATTTAGGTATAGATACCTGTCATCTGTCACCTATATATGTGGCTATCTGTAGCATATTAAATGTATAACATTTAGACTAATTAAACCAGAAACACTTTGCCTTTCACAAAAGAGTTGACTAAATACATTTGTCAAATATTTATTAATTAATGATAGGTAGTAGGGACTCTGGCCCACATGTGGACTCATGAACTAGTTTGGAAGTCTCTAGATTTGATTTAGAAAGGAGGCAGGCCTACAAAATTCACAGCCAACTTAATTTACACACATTGGGTGTCCCTGGTCATTTGATTGACTCCTGGGAAGACAGATTGGTTCCCAGTCTTCATAACCATAGGGAGGTTTTGAACTGATTCAAGCTTAATCCCATTGGTGCCAGCTGAGGTAGCAAACTTAGTGACATGAAAGGCAGGAAGCTTCTAAAGGCTGAAGGAAAGTGGTTAGCAGGCATGGAATCCTTTAAAGGTTTATATAAATTTGAAAGGGTAGAGAAATACAGAGTTCTCTCTAATGATTAGTAAAAGCAAAAAGGAAACCTAATAAAGGTTAAAAATTTTAGTTGATTGATTTGTTGCTTTACCAAAAAAAATAAGGACCTTCAGTCATCTGACCCAATATAAGGAATTGGGAGAGAACAAATAGGAAATTTTTAAATAAAAAAAATACTTTTCTTCCTTTTTTTAAAATTCATTTCCCTCTAGTTTCCATGTTCAAAAGTTTCTTTTTCTCCAGAATTTCTTTCTACCATTTCAGGTTTCACTTCCAAAAAGGAAATGAATTAACAAAAGGACTTCAGGAAGAGGAAATATTTATTTCAAAAATAAAAATAAAAGATAAGACAAAATACCAATATACTAGTTTTGATGAATAAGAAGGACATAGAGATATGTCATGAATAGTACATGAATTTTGAGGGATTTTTTCCCCTAGTAAATTATGATAAACATTACTGAATCATTCATAATCCAACAACCTTATTTCCCTTATGGATTAATGGAATTTACATACATGATGTTTGTTAGATTAGATGTGAAAATGTATCTATTGTCATTCATGCAAACCTAACTAGATTACATGGTTAATAATTAAAACCATCTATGACAGTGGTTTCATATTCATATACATTGTCCTCAGAACACTGCAGTGACTTCATTCCCTAATTCAAGATTTTTTTAGGATAGCATTCAAGGTTCTTAATCAAATTTAACATTAGCAATATTTTGTCAGGTTTTCATTTCAATACTTCAAACTGATTTTCTTCATGTGTTTATTACTAGAGTAATTAAATTTTAGAGCTAGAAAGTACCACATGAGTAAACTTACGATCTAGAGACATTAAATGACTTCCATAAGTCACTTGATGATCACAGTGACTGAGCCATCTTCATTATCATGATCATCACACTCTCCTGATTTAGAATCTAGCATTCTTTCCAGAACACTGGAAATTTAATATTGGAGATGAGAAAGAATTGTAAAGAGTTCCAAACTTTACATACTTCTTCTAACATGTTTATTGAAATGACTGAACATGTATACACAACAGTTCCTGTATTGAAATCCCTAGTTAACATTTACATATTTGATGATAAAATGTCGTTCTTATAAAGAGTGTTAGGGGAATACTATCATAAAAGGGTCTTTGCATGGGATATAAAATGCAAAAAGTAACACATAAAGCAGAAAATGATACTATTGCTAATTATATGGTTGAAACTAACTAATATTTAGTTTTTAGGGAAAATAGAGCTGGAAGACAATATTTTCACATTCAAATTGAATTCAACAAGCTTTCAATTTAAAATGGAATGGGAAAAGAGGTTACATTTTTAATATCTAGACTTGAAGACATTAATTCAGCTCAAAAATCCCTTTAAGCAAATAAATATTTTACGACTTTGAAGAATTTGTTTTATTAAAACCACCTGATTTTTTAAACATAAAATGCTCACAACATAACAGAACATGGCAAAGCTTTCATTTAATTTCCTTTTTTAAAATTTACTGATTTTCCTTAATCTACATTAGCAACTTATAATAAGGAACATGATATTTGGTCAATGAAGAAAGCACTGCATATTTGGAGATCTACATATTTATGTGACCTTCTATTGTTAATAAATGTTAATATTTATTGTTTTCTTGTTGAGATTTTATTTGGCAGTCTGTGACAAACAAAGGTATGATTAGAGAAGCTATAAACTTCTCCTGGTGGCTGCCTGTGTTCCCAAGATAGCAGCATTAGTGTCTACAGAAGCTGTTAATGCTGTTTATCATTAGTGACAGAGGCTGGGAAGGACCTTCTGTGGCTTTTATCTTTCACCTTGCGAACAGAAGTTGATGAGCTTTCTGATTTAAATTCATAGGTGATGTTCTAGGATTTACATTCCCTTCCCATGGACAGCACATAGGTAACCTAATCCTAATGACTGAGCTTCATTAAAATCATGCAAACATCCTTAATATTGCACATCGTTGAGGGAAGAAAATTCCTTTGGTCCATATTTAATGTATTGTATTTAAATGTAATGTATTTAATACATTGTCCATTAGTGGCCTAACACAAAACAATGTTTATGTGGTAGTTATCCTATTAATTTCTAAAACAAACAAAAATTTCATTTTGGAGTCTTTATTTATATGGAACTTATTGAATGTAGGTCATATTTTCAAAGCCAGTTCTGAGAATTTAAAAACTATTGTTGAGGTTCCTCTTCCCTCCTGGAATGTCATAGATAAAGTGACATC
This sequence comes from Petaurus breviceps papuanus, assembly GCF_028583685.1. Classification (NCBI taxonomy): domain Eukaryota; kingdom Metazoa; phylum Chordata; class Mammalia; order Diprotodontia; family Petauridae; genus Petaurus; species Petaurus breviceps. The sequence continues at coordinate 8,750,019 of NW_027185860.1, read as the reverse complement.
AATTCAGCATGCTTTACTGGAAAGAATATTTGATTAGGAGTTAGAGAACTGGGTTTAAATCCCAATTCCATGTAACCTTAACTTCACTGGGCTTCAGTTTCTTCATCATTAAAAGTAATGTCTCTTCCAGGTTTAAATCTGTCCTTTATGGGCATTGTAGGGAAGAGAGCTAATCTAATCCAATTTTCAAAAACCCAATAAAATTTAATATCTACTATGACTCAGGCAATGTCCTAGGTGCTGGAGAAAAGATGAAACAAACAAACAAAAAACTCCCATAAAATCTCTGCTTTAGAAATGTATGCTACTGGGGAAGATAAACATTTAAAGTAACAACTGTACACATCATAATTTGACAAGGAAAGAGAGCACACACATCTACCAACAATTCTTAAACATTATTATTAATTTTTGCTTAATGACCTTCTTTGGTAGTCCACTGGAGCCTGTGGACCATTTCTGAGAACAAAATTTTTAAATACAGAAAATAAAGTTTGGAGTATTACAATTATATCAAAATAAAGATGTATTTTTTTCCCATTGTAATGGGAATGCAAATTTGGAAGATCTTCCCTGCCCCTAGGCTAAAGTGCACCTGAAGCCTGGGGTGGGAGGCTTGTTTTTCAGTAGATACTTCTTGATTGGCCAGTGAGTCAATAAGGTTGTTACATTCTCTGAGCCAGGAGAAGGCTATATAAGCCCTGATGTGTAGCTTTGTTTTGGGGGCTCACTTTGAGAAGTCTTCTGTGATTTGATATGGATTCTGGGAAGCCGTTGTCCAGAGCTCCCCTGGCTTTGAAAAACCCAGATGTTGACTGGGTATGGATGTAATGGTTGGACAGTTTGAAATCTGTCTGCTAGATCTGTTTCTGTCTTGATAATTCTGTCAGTGTACTTTGAAGTTCGGGGTGCTGACCTTTTCCCCTTGAACAAGGTAAACGATATATGTCTGACTGATTAAAGTAAGCTTGTTAACCCATTTTGAGTTGCTTTCCTTTATCAAAGCAGATCCAAGAACCTGTGTGAGCAGCCACCCTGGAGACGCTGGGGTGATTGCTGCTACACCCATCCAAGTTCAAAGATTCCCTGAAATACCATGAGAGATAGCATTCCATAAGACAGCATTTTATCTGAGCCTTGAATGAAGCATGGGATTCTATGAGGCATAATTTGAGGAAAGAATATATCCCTACACCTATATCGCTCTCATCCCCTTATATCCCTCTACCTATAGAGGATAGGGCCAATCCCTGAAGAGGAAGGAAATAACAATTTACTAATCACTACTATTGATGGATATTATTTTGATTTGTTGCATATTTTGTTCTTACTAAAGGCCCAGAACTCTATCCACTGAGCTGACTCCTTCATGGCCAATAGATAGATATAATTCTATCCCAATATACCTCATAAAAGAAAGTCAATCAAGGAATGAAAGCTGTGTCACACAGCCCTACTCCTGAAAGGGAAAAGAAATAATTTCATTTTTGATATGTGAAATGGGGCATTCTACATCATAGAACAGAAATTTATAACACACTCCAAATCACCAGAGTTTAAGGGAGTCAGCAAAGTCTGACAAGTATACCAAACCTGAACCATGGCTGTTTTTGTAAGAATGGAGCTCTTTTTTCTACTACCTCTTTTTTGTGGCCATCTCACAGCTCCACTGAAAAGTATACAAAGGAAAATGGATTTAAAATATACAACAATGCAGTTTTTGTTAAATGGTTCCTTACACATAGTAGGAGCTTAATAAATTAATCTTCATATGTCAGAAGATACGGTATTATGTTTGATCCTAGAAGTAATAGGGAGCCACTGGAGTTTTCTGAGTAGGGAATTTGTGCTTTGGAAAAATCAATTTAGCAGCTGAGTGAAGAATAGATTGGTGAAGGGCAAGACTTAAGAAGAGAGTAGTGCATTAGTTCAGATAAGAGAAGAAGTGTACTTGAATTAGAATTGTGTCTTTAGAAGTGGAGAGGGGAAATATGTAAAAGATATTATGGAGGTAGAAATGACTAGTCATAAGGGTTGAGTGAGAGAGAGGGAAGCCTAGCAAGACATTGAGGGTGCAAAACTGGATGATTATCATTGCCCATCAAAAAAAAATAGGGAAATTCAGATAGGTGGGTTTAGATAAAATTATAAAGAGTTTATTTTGGGATATATTGAGTTTGAAATGTCTATTCTTATTCATCTTTGAGATAATCATCCTTATTAAAGAAGAGAGATTTACTTAGCATTACCCAGTAATCAGTAAAAATTCCTTTTTGAATATTTGTGTGTTAACATATATGCATAGTATAACATTTCCCCCATTCCTCATACTTTTAATTCTTTCATGAATTTGTTTGTATACCAAACTTATCACAGAGATCTGAAAATTAGAAAGCTAAGAAGGAAACTGATTTGTAAATGCTTGAAAAGGAATTTCCTTTCCTTTCAAATTTTATTTGATCTAGGAAATATGGACCAGACAGATCCCATAATGGCAGTTCGTCACGACAACCCAACATTCTGAATGCATGTTGGAAGCAGGGACTGTCTAGCAACTAACTTATAATTGAAAGAATGTTGGAAGAAGACAAAAATTAAAGAGAACAATAAGAGGCATCTGAATAGAAAAGCAGAAAATTGTGATATTGCCTTTTCTCCTATGTGCCAACACGCAACCTCAAGCTCGTCTTTCAATTGTAAAAGTTCTGCATCCTTTGAGTAATAATGTGAGAAACCGATTATTTAGAGAAATCCTCAGAACTAGCTGGTATAAGCAGGAGGGCATATATAGGGGAAATAGTTTTCATTTATTTTCTTGGGTGTGTCTGTGGGTCTGTGTCTATGTGTGTGAGAGAATAAACAAGTGAGTTCTATACTAAATAAAGTAGTCATAATCCTTCAGAAATGTATGCAGATCCTTTTTTTTTTTTGCATAGCAGTCCCCTATTACTCTGGATAATAATATCTTTTTTTAACTGTTTGTTAATAGAATCCCTGAGAAATGTCATTAAATTATTTGGACTAGGTAATATTAAACCCACTCCCCTCTATCATTTACATGCACAATAGCTAAAACATCACTTCTTAATATTGTATTTTTTCCTTTCCTGTAACTATTGTCAAAGATGAAATTAGATCATCAGAAGCTAGTGGTCTGTGAAGGGCACAATGACTTTCTATCATCACTGAACAATAGTTGGAGATGTATAATTTTGAGCCTTGATTCTGAAAAAAAAAAGCTGTAAGTATGCAAGAGCCCCAGTTATACACAAAATGTAGTTAATAATGACTTGTAATTACAAAAAATATTGAAAGGAAGTTTTTACTAAGGGGCTGTAAAGAGAGTATTCTAAATTAATCTTTGTGGGTAATTCAATAATGTTCATTCAGCTCAATGATCAGTTGTGTGCTAAAGAATAGGAATAGACATTTCCCAAGACAGAAAGGAGAATTACAGATGATTCCTCCTTCCCAACCTTAAGACATTGCATTCTCTGCTTCCAATAATTGATGAGACACAGTATTCTTTCCACATTTCCCCTCTGCCCCTCTCATTGTTTTTGTTGTTGCACGGATATGTATACAATAGGAAAACACAAGCATATTATGTCTGCTTTCTAAGTACTGACAGCAACGTACAGGAGCAAAGTAGAATAAAGTATCTGCCATTTTATTAGAGACATATAGAGAAATAGAGATGCAGAAATAGAGATATTGGCATAGTAGCGAATGTGTATTATATTTACATATGTGTATGCAAATATAAGCATATATATGCGTATTTATGGTAGTGTGATAACACTACTATACTAGATGTTTTAATCCTGTTCATTTCTCTTCTATATTTATAAATATATACTATATATGGTTATATTATACAAAGATACAGAGACATATGTAGCTATTGTATATGTACATATATACATAATGCTAGAAATATATATATATATATACATATATATATATGCTTTGTCTACCTGAATGTTATTATCTTAGTATAAGAACCTTATACTGTATTTTTCATATACCCCACTTCTGTCAAGCTCAGTGCCAAACTCATAACATATATACAACAAATATTTGTTAAATAAAATATAATTCAGTAGATATTTATTCAACATCTCCTATATATAAAGCTGTGTGCTAGCTGCTGGAAATACAGAGATGAAATAGGATGCAAACCTTGATTCAAAGAGATTATAATTCAGTAGGTATGATATAACACGTACAAAAAGTATTAAGATAAAATTAGAACATGACAAATAAGATAAAGAGAAAAACACAGTGGTATGAACTATTTTAGGGAGTTAACACATTTGAAATTATATATTTTTAGGGGCGGCCAGGTGGCTCAGCGAGTAAGAGCACCGGCTCCAGTGTCGGGATGACCTGGATCAAATCCGGGCTCAGATACTCAGCACCACACCCAGAAATAATAACTGGCCGTGTAACCTTGAGCAAGTTACTTAACCCCAATTGCTTTAAAAAAAAAAAAGAAATTATATATTTTTTTCTTTAGTGCTAAAGGCAATCCAAACTTTGGGTTGTCTGCTTCAATTCTAGAGGGGGATGAAGAGTTCAAGGGGCATTGGATAATCGTTTATATTGGAAGAGTTGCATACTAAATACTCCATTATCAAAATCATTCATCTTTCTCTGAATTCAGTGTAGTCTATTTTAAACTTGTCCGCTATTTGCCAGATATATTTTTTGTTAGAAATATACTTTTAAAAACCCAAAGAGTCTTGTGAGTAATAAGCTATAAATTTATAAATTCATTTTAAAAAATTGCACACAAAATAAAAGGCTAAATAATTTAATTACACATTTAACTAATAATAAAAACTATATAATGCTGATTTACTAAATGTTATTTTCAGAATAGGAGAAATTTGCATGAAATACAAAGATATCTGTTCATCATGCCCAGATTATGTGTACGTAAACACATACATTATAGAAACAATGCAATATTCACAGTGACCATGGTCATGATAAATATAGCTGATTAGTGCTTGGTCACAAAATATAATAGATTCTCCATATAGAAGACAGAAGTTGAACATTTATTTAGTCACCAGAAAACTGAATCCCCAAGCCAGTAAGCCGATTCCATCATAGCAACAAAGAAGTTAATAAGCCATAACAGCACAGAGAGCCACAGCATCCTCCATCCTTCCCACAAACCAACACAAGACCAGTATTTACTCATAAGCCTATCTGTCACCCTCAGAAGCATCCTCTCCTCCTAACCCTCTAGCTTGCTCTGACTCACAGCTTCCTGAGGGCTTTGCTCCACTCTTTAGCAAACTCCTCCCACCACAGGCCCCATGAAATTACATTCAGCCTATTAGGGGGCAGAGTATATTTTCAAAGGAGGGAATTTCTTCAAATTCCCATTCCCATTACATTTGTATATATTTGTACATATATGTATGTATACATGTACGTTCTTGTTGATTATCTAAACGAATTTCAAAATAAAAGGAAAATTTCACACTAAATAATGATAGGAAAATACTAAGTGAGACTTACCAAAAATGTTCTGGTTAAGTACATATATGTGATTTTTGTAATTTTATTTGAAAAGAATTTAATGCAAATGACCCAGTAGACACACTTGATTGCTAGTATCTTGATGATTTTATCAAATACTACCTAGAATCTTAATATACACAGCTTGTTGACTTTTCCCCTGTTTACAAAATAAGGCTGGCAAGCATTAGGACTATTTTCTCTCAAAGAATGTACATGAAAAATTACTCCAAATAAAAAGCCTAACAAAACAACACTCTGACTGCATTGTCATATTTATTATAAAACACTTGGTTGACTGCATTTTGGCATTTTATACAACTGGTTCTGACAGTGATTAACATGGTTTGGGCTTGTGCAGTTTCACCCAAGAGAAATAAAACACCAAAATCTCTGCAGGTGTGTAATGGGCCAGAGATTTACAATCTGTTCTGCAAAGTCAGACTTCAAAAACTTAAAAAACAAAAATCCCAAAGTTGGCAATGCCACCATCTCACTATTATTTAAGGTCGCTTGCATATTTCAGAAGAGCCCTACTGCTAGTTGCAATGTTTTAATTGCCCATTAGATTTTCATAGCAGTTGTAAGCTTCCTTGAAAAGGCAGCACTCATTTTCAATAATGTTCATTCAGCTCAATGATCAGTTATTTTTTAAACTTTGCATATTCCCTACTTTAAAATAGGAAAACCTCATACGTGGCAGCAGACTAAATAATTAAGCATTTACTTGTACTTCCAAGGAGACTTCACTTACATGAAGTATGTGGTATAGCTTAACTGATGCTCAAGAGTAGTTGGGAGTACTCCTGTAATTACCAAATGACAATCAGGCAGGGACACCTGTGCTAGGGAAGCCCCAGGACAAGTGTCCATAATTGCTTCTACGATTGCATGGTAAGAAACTAATATAAAACTTCCTCAATTAGGGTCAGACTACACACGATCATTTCAATTATGGGGATGTTCATGTTCTTGATAGCACAGGGGGAAAAAAAAAAACTTAGTAAAAATGCTTTCAAAATTAAAAAAGGAAGTGCTTACAAATTTTCTGAGATAAACAGGTTCAAATATGTTCTTGACCCAGGAAAATATCTTCTACTTTGTAGAATTTTCCATCTATGAATTGCCAAAAGCTATCTTCCCCCACCAGGAATGATTTCATCGAGTTGAAAGATACCTGGTATAGCAACTACAGTTACCAGATATGTAAGGTATTGCACTAGTGGTAGAGATGTGAATGATCCAGTCATTTTTCAGAAGCTATTCATGACCTTTGACTCAGAGATCCTATTGCTGAACATATATCCCAAAGAATACAGACATAATGGTCTTATATATTCCAAACTATTTATCGAAACACTTTATATGATAGCAATACATTGGAAACAAAGCAGATACCCATCTATTGAGGAATTATGAAAGGGGATACAGCACATGAATGTAATAGAATATTACTGCACTTATAAGAATTTAATATGAAGAATTCAGAGAAACATGGGCAGATTTAATATTAAATGATGTAAAGTAAGCAGAAGAAAGTAAATTATACATAATGATTGAATCAAAACAGAATGAATAATAATATGAAATTTAATTCTGTTTGATTATAATGACCAAACTTGGCCAGGAAAGAGATTTGAGAACGGACATACAACTCTGAATTTCAGATATGGGGGGCTGTGAGCATAGAATATTGAAGACATTGTCAGATGCAGTAAATAAGACAATTTTGCTGAACAGGTAAAGTGTTATTCCCCCTCCCTCTTTAAAAAAAAGTAAAATTCTTTTTAAATGGGACAGTTTTCTGGAGAAGTGGCTATATTTGGAGATAAAGTTAATAGAGAAAAAAAGCACAATAAAGAAAAAAATTCTATTCACTGGTATAGATCAGCAACTCATGTCTTAGAGATGCAAGATTTGAATTAAAATCTTTCTAACTCCAAGAATTACAGACTATATAATACTAAGTAATGAACAAATAGATAAAGTTTGCCAACTTTAACAGTTTTTCTGCAGAGAAACCAAAATTTCTAGAAACCATTGGCCAACACATTAATGGACACAACAACCAATTTTATAATACCATTAGGCTGTTCTATTTACTTGAGAAATAGGTAGAGTAACATTTATCTCTCTAAAATTCCCAGATAGCACATATGGTTAAATCTTGATGGCAAGAATACAAAGATCACAATTTCAATATCCATTGGACAGCATTTGTAAAAAGGAAAAAAAAATTGTATTTGTATTTTTATATTACTAATTCTAATCAATTACTTCTAACTATGAACATTCGTCACAAAAGAGAACAAGCAAGAAAGTGCAGATGGCAAAAGAAATAGTTATTTGGGGGTGGGACTAAGGTGGCTTTAATATCACCTTTGTGAATAAGGTTAATCATTATTAAAAAATAAAATTTTCAGGAATATGACATGATAAAACAGTGGTAACCAATTAACTTAAAAGGCAGTTTTTAGTATAGTGTCCTAGGAATCTATTCTTTTGTCTTCTACTTTTTTTCTTTTTAGCAGTTTCATCAATGTCCAGGATGAAACTCTAAAAGATATGCTTGCCAAATTTGCATTTGGCATGAAGCTAGAAGGTATATCTAAATTTTTAGATGACAAAGAACAGATCTAAAAAATATATTTTTTTCCATGTTAAAGAAATGAAATAAAATTAATGGAATGACATTTAATGTGGAAAAATGCAGTATTCAAGACTTAGTTTTTGTTGTTGTTGTTTTGGTTTTTTAAAACCTTATACCATAGAAAAATCATGGAGCATGACAAGGTGGGAGTGGCAGGGGCCAGGGGGGGGAGGGAGGGAGAAATTACTGTTTATGTATAACATGAGTTACAAGATCCACATGAGTTAACAAATGTTTTGACAAAACAAAGCCAGCAAAATAAATAAATAAATGAATGAATGAATGAATGAATAAATAAATAAATAATGTGACCTTTAGTACTAGTCTGAGCTTTCTAGCTCAAATTCAAGGAACCATATTCAGTTCTTGGAACCATTTTAGGAAGATTGTGTCCAGAAGATGGCTAACAGCATGGCAAGAGATCTTAAGGACAAGTCACATGGAAATTGACTAAAAGTACTAGAAATGTTCAACTTTGAGAAAAGAAGGTTTAGAGGGGACATGATAGTAGTTTTGAGTAAATTATTTGAGGTATCCATGTATGGAAAAAGTATTGGACTTTCTCTACTTGTTCCAAGAGGAGGGAAAACAAACAAAACAATGGCTTCATATAGGAAATAAAATCTTTCTAATTATTAAAGCAGTTCAGAAGTGGAATGTGTTGTTTCAGTAGGTAGAGGATTCCTCCTCAGTGAAAGTCTTCAAGCAAAGACCGAATGAATATTTCTAACAAATTTCATAAAGCAGATTATATGTATGTATGTATGTGTATATGTATATATGCATGTATATATGTTTATGTAGGACTAGATGGTTATTGCAGTCTTTCCACATCTGAGATTCTCTGAAGGTAAATTTAAAAGTATCATTTCTATTATAAATATATGTACGCACACGTAAGTTAATAAGTAATGTTTCTTTTATTATTGCAAATTACATAAACAGTTGTGATTTTTTTTTAACTGCTGGAAATATGCTCCACAGCACCACAGGATTTATATAATGCATTTTATTAAAAAATACTTAGGCATCTAATCAAAGAAGTTATGTTCTCTTCCCAAGATTAGCTTCCTGTCTGAATTTATTATTTTGTATGAGCTATGATACTCTAGCCAAGTCCAATCAATATTGATAACCTGAAGCTGCCATTGACCTTATCTGACTGGTACCCACTGTAAGTTTTTATTATAATGACCTCAGGCTGTGGTGATTCATTATTTCAAAACAAAACAAAAACAGACTTGTTAGCTTTTCAAATTAATATTACAAGCTATAATTTATGTAAGGACTTTAACTTCCAATGTGTGCTGTTTTGCCATCTCTTTGGGTTATATTATGAAAGAAACTCTAAAGCCATCTGAAGGTTATAAACAATGTTCTCTAATAATGAGCTCTTATGTCCTTTTAGGTTTCACTTTGATGGATATCTATGGTGTTTGCTAGTGACATAATTCTACTGGGAAAAACAAGTCTTGAATATACAGCTTGAGTTTTCACCTTTATACACAACAGATACAATTTTTAAAAGAAAGATAAGCTGAAAAATCTAAAATAAATGACCATTTTGGCAATAGGACTTATACCACTTTTATTTTCATGTCAGAGGTAAGTAGAAAAATAAATTTAGTACAGAAAGGAAAGCTGATCTACTGGAATGTGTTTTGTGGTTTGCAGTGAAGAATCCCACCCATTTATAGATGCAAACCATATTTATTAAAGTCTATAGATAATCAATGCCTAGAAATAATGTGGTCCAATGCCCATTCTGGAGTTTGAGGTATGTTTAGCCCAAAGAATTCCATTAGCACTTCCTAATATCAACCTTCTCTTCACTTTAAAACCACAAAACAAGTGCATTTTGAATATGATACTGGGCAAAGCTCTGTAAAGGAAACCTGTAAAATGACTCTATTTTCAATAGAAAAAGATTAGAAATAAAATATCAAATGGTTTACATATAATAAAAATCCAATTTATAGGATGTGCTTTTCAGTGTGATGCAATGAATTTGGCCATTTGCCTTAAAATGTTCAGAGATTTTAAATCGTCTTTTTTTGCCTTAAAAATGTTCAGAGATTTTAAATTAAGTCTAGTCCAAAATGAAATGCCATCAATTTAATCCATAGGTTTTTTTTTAAATCAGAAATTCCCCTTTCATTTGTTTAGAATTTGCTTTCTTGGTCTTTCTGGCAGCTTTCAATATAACACTGACCCTATTTATATACTGATCACAGATGTCTGTTTCAGCAAATTAAGTAAAAGGTTAGTTATTTTTCAGAATATACCCTGAATATGAAATGACCTTATACAAATCTCTGATACAAAGGGGATTAAAATTGGAAATTATATGTGTGAGATGTACACAGAATCTCATTATATGTTTAACAATTTTTACAACTATACCTCCTGTGCAGTGTTTTGTAAATGGAGCCCAGGGAATCTTTGAACAGAAGACCCAAACACAGAGGACAGCAAGAGTTTGAGTATTCAGGTAGAAAACAACTGTTAGAAGTTAGAAATCCAGATTTATCCTATATCCACGATACCATATCAGCACATCAGAATCAGTGAAAGCAAATAGTGAATGAATGAATGAATAAAAAAGTATTTATTAAACACATAATTTGGTAAGCATTGTGATAAGTGCTAGTAGCATAAGCAGAAGTGAAATATTTACTGCTTCTCAAGCTATCTTGTGTTTTAACTGAGGGTGACAATATTTATATAGATGGGTTCAAATGCAGGGCAAATGACAAAGGTCATGGGTCCCTTGGGTATCTTTGCTGGGCAGATGGTAAGACCTAGTATTCCCAAGAGCATTACATCTGATTGTACTATAGTTGCTAACTATGTGTTCATCAAAATTACTAGAGCGGCCATGTCTTTGTAAGGGAGTGGCAGAGGAGAAGACAGGTAAGAGGATGGAAGACCCAAGAAAAGGGGTCCAGAGTGGAGTAATATTCCAGTTCTCTGCTTCCTTGCTTTCATCTGGGAAGGAGTAAATAGAAATGGGATTTGGCAGGAAAGCGGTTTAGAAGCGGTGGTGGGATATGAGAAAGGGAAATCCTGAAGCAGAGGGAAGGGATTCTTTGAAACTACCAGCAGTGGAGAACCTGAGACCTTGAAGTCACATGTGGCCCTCTAGGTCCTCAAGCATGGCCCTTTAACTTAATTCAAGCTTCACATCACCTCAATAAAAGGATTTGTTCTGTAAAACTTGAACTCAGTCAAAAAGCCACACCCATATGTGGCCCCATGGCTGCAGGTTCCTCATCCCTAAATTAATCCATTCTTCCCTCTAGTCCCTGGAGCTAAAATGAAAACATAAATTAGAGGAAATGACCTAGCTGTGATGCAAATACAATAATCTGAGATTTTAGTAGAACATCAAAAGCACTTATGTTTTGATAAATGTAATTTGACATTCATTTCAAAATGAGTGTGATTGGACCTGTGAATGTAATGGTACAGATGAAGAAATGTCTTAGAGAGTTGCTTAGAGCACTTAGGCATTAAAGTGTTTTGCCTAGGGGTTACATTGACACTATGTATCAGAGATAGGATATGAACCTAAGTTTTCTTTACTCAGAAGCTAGTTTTCTTTTTTCTTTTTCTTTTTCCTTCCTTCCTTCCTTCCTTCCTTCCTTCCTTCCTTCCTTCCTTCCTTCCTTCCTTCTTTCCTTCCTTCCTTCCTAGCAATGGGGATTAAATGACTTGCCCAGGTCACACAGCTTATAAGGGTCTCAGGTGGGATTTGAACTAATGTCTTCCTGAAGTTAAATTGTATCTACTAGTCCACAGTATTTCTCTTCAAAATAACTCAGGCAAAAGAGTAAAAAATGCAAAAACAAATAAATAAAATTACAAGAATAAAAAAAAGCCCCTTCAATAAAATACTAAAGCCTATCTGGCAGTTACCACGAACATGTACATATACATGTATGTGTACATACAATAAATAAAATAGGATAGTTTAAGCTTCAGTCTGCCTAAGACATTTTAAGAATATGTCAATTTTAAAGGGTATGATAGCAACTCTCTTTTTTCCAAGGGTATTCAAAGATGCATCACTATAGATATGTCATCAAGGACAGTATTTATTTCATTGGACCTTTCAAAAAGGTTTGTGACAATATAGATGTTACTGTAATAAAAAGAGTGATGACTAACGTCTTTAAATGACCTACAGATGTGCCAAGTGTATCAGTGGATCAGGATTAGGCAAATTTGTCATTCAAGTTCACGCTTAAGCCTGTGTTTTCAATGTTTAAGAAAGCTACCTATTTCTGCAAAAAAGATAATATCTAAAGGAATATGGACTTGGAAGCTCTTGTGATGAAGTTAAAGCGATTTTCACTTTAATTTCAAATAGTGTTCTCAGAGATTTTATATTTTACTTCTCCAAATACTTCAACTGCAACATGGTTAGGTGAAATCGGATTCCCAGAAGGAAACAGCAAAGTTACTCCAAAAGAGGATCTGATCTGTACTACATAGATAATCTTACTAAGGCCTATTTTCCTGGGATATATAAAGAGTTGGATAACTAAGTAACAGTTGAATAGACCTACCTACTGGTTTCTAAAAAAAGGTTCTCGAAGTTGTACTATAATGCCATCTTATTCACCCATTATCATTGGGTTAATAAATGTTCCACATATTCACCCTCTTAAGCGCTGAAAATTCGTGTTTATTTATTTATTTTTTTTAAATTTAATTTAATTTAAATGTATTAATTACATACATAAAATTTTAACTCCCAAATTTAAATTTTTAAAAAACGTATTATCTGAATTTTTTGATGGACCAGATAGCTGGAAGAAACAGAAAGAGGATGAAGCAGAAGAAAAGGAATTAGCTTTGGAAAAGACTTGTCCCATATAGTCATCAGAGATTGGAATATCAAAAGTAAGAAACTGGGAAGATAAACAAGAGTTTCAAGATATTGAGTGAATGAAAAAAGAACTTGTAACTCACGGCTTTTATTTCCTTGAAAAAGAACAAAGTGTTGAGAGTGAGTGAATACAAGCTGGAGCCACACGTCTAAGGGGTGAGAAGCCACTGTGGAGAATGTGACTGAGTCAATCAGAGAAGAATTAAAAAGATTTCTGTGCATCAATAAGGATTCCACTGAGATTCTAGTAAAACCTTCCACATGCATTTCTTGAATACACTTCTCTGAATTCTTACAGTCGTGTGCTAAATTCCCAACCTTTACCAATGATTCTGTCTCATAGCAGTGTTTTAATCTTTTATTTTTTCTCTTTTTGCAATATAGTAATTTAAGAGAATCACAAGAGTGACCAGAGAAGAGAGATTTGGGGAATCATCTAGTTCAAATCCTTCATTCTAAAGATGAGAAGATTGAGGACAAGGGCAGTTATTTCTTCTATCTCCTTCTCTTCACTTTTGCTGTGGGCTCCCATTTCTCTACCACTTGCCACCCAGCCCTCCTTACTTGATATGTTTAACTGGATATGTGCTTAGATAAGTACTATGGCTAGGGGTAAGGGTAAATTTACAGCTCATTAGAAATAAACAACGGGGGAGGCCAGGTAGCACAGTGAGTAAGAGCACCACCGGCTCCAGTGTCAGGATGACCTGGAGGTCGAATCCCGGGCTCAGACACTCAGCACCACACCCAGAAATAACTGGCTGTGTAACCTTGAGCAAGTTACTTAACCCCGATTGCTTAAATAAAAAAATTAAATAAACAAAGACCCACGGGCCCATGTAAGAGAAATCTTTGAATGCTGCTTCTTTCCCTATCCCTGGCCTTTCAATCATCTTTCACAATCTAATCACCATAGCAATCCTCTTCCAGGGATCACCCACAGACTCAGAAGCCTGACTGGTAGCTAAAAGCCTCATCTTCCAGAGTACCTGTGCCACTGCTGCTTATACACCCCTGCACCCTCAGACTCTCCTCTGCACCATATACTCTGATGAAGTAGATAGAGAACTGGACTTGGAATCATATAGACATGAGTTCAAATCCAGCCTCAGATACTTACTGGTTGTGTGACTCTGTACCATTTCTTCAACTGTAAAATGGGGATAGTAATAGCACTTACCTCCTGGCATTGTTGTGAGGATAAAATGAAATAAAATTTATAAAATACTTTGCAAACCATAAAGTGCAACATACATGCTGACCTTTAGCGATGATTGCTAATGGTTTTTGCTTTGGGTGAAAGAATAACAAGTTAGACTTCTGGACTCAGAGATATTTCTTTCTTTCTTTATTTTTTTACTTAGGCATTCGTTACTATATTCTAGATGCTTCCAGTTGAAAGTCCGAACTCTAGAAATATATTGTTTAAAATTAACTTTTTTATAAAGTCAACAAATCTTGTTGCCTAGTTTTCAATAACTGTAAAAGATTCCAATTCCTGGGGTCTTTTGGACTATTACAAAAAGTCTATTGGGAAAAATAGAAAGCAGTCTAGCAGAAATTAGGGTTTTAGCCAACACTTCACACTATATGCCAATGTAAGCTCCAAATAAATATGTGACTTAGATATAAAATTCACATCATAAACAAATTAAAGAAGCAAAGAAAAAATTATCTTTTAGATGTATGGATAATGACAGAATTCATGACCAAACAAGGGGCACAGAAGATAGGTAAAGATATATACAATTTTGATTAAAAAATTTTAAAAAGTTTCTGCACAAATAAACCAATGCAGCCAAGGTTAAAAGGGAAAGATCTTTATAGCTAGTTTCTACAATAAATTTGATAGACAACTACTGTGCTGAATGAAATAAGGAAAGGCATGGTTTCAGAGAAATGTAGGGAAACTTTTGTGAACTGATACAAAGTGAAGTAAGAAGAAATAGAATAATTTATATAAGAACACTACAAAAAATGGTAACTTAAAAGGGCTTAAGAACTCTAATCAACTCAATGGCTGTTCATGATTTCATTACTGATGGTGAAGAATGTTACCTAGCTCCTAACAGATGGATTTAATATGCAGAAAGAGACATATTTTTTAGACATGGCCAATGTGGAAATTTATTTTACTTTACTATGCATATCTTTATAAGGGTTTTCTATTTTTCTTTCTTTTCTCCCCACTGAGGTTCCATGTAGAAGGGAAAGAAAATAAATCCCTGTTAATTAAAAAAAGATGACTGAATTTATTTTTTTCTTTAAATAATGGGTCATTGAGAAAGATCCATTATTATACAAGCTACTAAGTCAAAGTCAGGAAAAACCATTAACTTTTAATTTTCCATTTGTTGTATTGGAAAATAGATTTCATAATAATGATTAATGTTCCATTTGAACTGTTTCTAATCACTGGCATGCTTCAAACCTAATTAATATATGACATATTTACAAAATTATATGTCTATTTGTACATGTTATTGTTGTTCTGTCATTTTAGTCATGTCCAACTCTTCATGTTCCCATTTGGGGTTCTATTGACAAAGATATTGGAGTGGTTTCTCATTTTCTTTTCCAAGTCATTTTACAGATCAGGAATTAAGGCAAACAGGGTTAAGGGACTTGCCCAGAGTCACACAGCTAGTAAGTGTCTGAGGTCAGATTTGAACTCTTGGTGATGAGTCTTCCTAACTCCAGTCCCAGTACTTTATTCCCTGGGCCACCTCATTGCAACATTTTTATATATGTATAAGTACATATATTGAGAGAGAGAGAGAGAGAGAGAGAGAGAGAGAGAGAGAGAGAGAGAGAGAGAGAGAGAAACAAAGTCTGGATCTGATTTCATCAATAATTGGCATCTCATTTCTAATTCGTCTTACAAAATTGCCTAGGACACTGAGAAGTTAAGAGTTTGAGGTAAATGACTTGACAATAATTATACAACTAGTATTTGTCGAAGACAAGGCTTGAATCTAGGTAGTATTTACTATAAAACTGACCCCTTCTACTTTGATATTACATTTCCATAAAAGCAAATTTGCATCCTTCATGTATACCTTTTCTTGTAGTTCCATCTCATATCAAAATGAACTCTTTCAGCCTTATATTTATTCTACTTTGAATACAATTATCAAATTATCTGAAATTATGGGCACATGATTCTGGAGTACCAATGGATTTAAACACTCTATTGTGGAGATATCCAGGCAATTCTCTTGACAGAATTTTTGATTTAACAATTATCTTTGCTAACCTTCCCAATTTAAACTGTTAGGTCTATATAAACTCTACCTTATAAATTATTTTAGAAATAACTATATTTCTATAGATAGGCCTGGGGTCATATACAACATTGCCAACCACTGTCCTTTCCAGGCATACCTACTCACTTAAAAAAGAAGAAAGAAAGAAAGGAAGGAAGGAAGGAAGGAAGGAAGGAAGGAAGGAAGGAAG
>NW_027185860.1:8702242-8733384 GCF_028583685.1 Petaurus breviceps papuanus | reverse complement strand
GAGAGAGAGAGAGAAAGAAAGAAAGAAAGAAAGAAAGAAAGAAAGAAAGAAAGAAAGAAAGAAAGAAAGAAAGAAAGAAAGAAAGAAAGAAAGAAAGGAAGGAAGGAAGGAAGGAAGGAAGAAAAGAAACTATTGCCATTAAGTGAGAGTACACTTTGGTTCAAATCCTATCTCAGGTGCTAACCACCTATGTGAAGTCACTTAACCTCCTAAAGCCTCAATTGCTTCACCTATAAAATGAGGAGCTTAGACAAATGACCTCTGAGATCCTTCCACCTCAAGATTTATGATCCTAAGTCGCATTATAAATGCTAGTTGACTGACAGATTAATCTAAAAACAAGAGATTAAACCTACAGCAAAAGAAAGTGGTACCAAATAGGAAAGCAAAAGTGGAAAAAATGGGCATTATTCTAGAAGAGCTGTCTTTTGCAATGGAGGAATTCACATTGCCTACATTGAATGACTGACTGTTCCTCCTGATTTGTACTTGACCAGAAGCATGTGTCTGAATCATGTAGGTCGTGATACTGACTCTACATTTTCTTCCCATCTCTTACCCCAAGGGCGCTCCTTCCTCAGAGATTGCTCCTCTAGCCTTAGAAATTGTATTGGCTTGCTCAGAGGGAACAGTCTATTGCAGTACTCAGAGCTCTTTTTATAAACACAGATGACAATGACAATCTAACCAAAAAAGCAACAAGAAGAGGCAGAGATTAATCTATTTCTTTTACAATTGCTGCCTTTTAGGCCTGAGGAAATATGCTCATTTGCATGGTTGAAATATAACATACTGGCTTTCTAGACCCTTCCACCCTTCTCAGTCAAGCCTAACATCTATGAATCACTGGCAAGTGTAATGAGGCTCTAAAAGAACACTTCCTGGTGGAGAGATTGTGCCAAGTCCCCTGAGTCCCTGGAGCTAATGATTTATACTCATTTGAATTTAAATGATCCTGCTGTAATATTATAAAATACTCTAGGAATGACCAACTGGCAGCCTACAAAAATGGTTTTTCCTTGAAGACTAGGATTGTTGTTATTTTTTTCCCCTCTTTTGTTTATTCTTCCTGTCTTGGTATTCTCGGGATTTAGCACAGTGGCTGCCTGGCACATACCGTAGTAAGCATTTAATAAATATTTGTTGACCATCTAACTGACCTATATAAGCCAAATTGTCATCCAATGTCTATCAATATCTTTTTAGTGTGAAAATTTAATTTTTCATCAAAATCAGTCCTTTCATAGCTAGATTCTGAAGTACCGTTATTGTGTTGTTAGTCATTTTAATTTGTTCTCTCTCTTTCTCTCTCCCTCACACACACATTTGCTATTCAGTCATTTCAGTCATGTCTGCCTCTTCATGACTCCATTTGGAGATTCTTAGCAAAAATTCTGGAGTGGTTTGTCATTTCCTTCTCCAGATCATTTTACAGATGAGGAACTGAGGCAAATAGGGTTAAGAAACTTGCCCAGGGTCACACAGCTAGTAAGTCAGATTTGAACTCACCAAGATGAGTCTTCCTGATCCTAGGACCAGCACTTTATTCACTAAACCACCTATCTGCCTCACATGCATACATACCACACATATATGCAAATGTACAAGCATACACACATACATTTGCTACATAGTTTTCAATTATCTAAATAATATGATGAGAACATTTCTTCAAAATTATTTTTTATAGAAATAAAGGATAAATCACTTTGCCAAGGTTAGTGCCTAGCTTTACTAAAATATCCATTAATTTTCATTGACAACATGATTTAATTTCTTTTATTGAATCAATTAACCTATGGTAGCCAATAAAGTAATTCTGAACAAAAAAAAAAAACACTTATCATGTCTACTTAAAATCTATTTAGGTTATCCTACTTTCAAATTGTCTCCAAAAAGAAGAGGGGGAGAGATCCAGGGAAGGGATGAGGGTGGAGAAGATATGTTCAGGGGAAATTGTATGACCTCCTTGAAGCACAGTAGGAAAATCTTATGTAAATGGACAAATGGATGGATTCAGAGTAACCTGAGTACATATTCATGTAATAATGCAGAGCCAAGTTAGGAGAACAAAAAGAACAATTTAAATAATAAACTTTAAAGACAACTACTCTGAAAGACTTAAAAACACTGATTAATCCAATGGTCAATTATATTTACAGGGATGAAGTATGTTCACCACCACCTGAAAAAGAGTTGATAGGGTCAAGATTAAGAACAAGGCAAACACTTTTGGACATAAGCCTATATAGGAATTTGTTTTACTTGAATATTTATATTTGGTAGGTAGTTTGGTTTTTTTCTCCCTCAAATGAAGGAAAAGTGGAACAGAGAGAAAATAAATGTATATTTTCTAAATAACATTTTAAAATATTATCACCATAGACATAGACAAATCAATGGTCCCAACAGGTTTCCTGGTTTAACTGTTTGTTGGTTAGGGCCCAGGAGAAGTCAGGGTTGTGGCAGAACCAGATAGGCCAAGACATCACAACCTGACTGCATACTACCTTTCCGTCTTCTTACCCCTTACCACCCACACATAAACTTAGATCCAGTGACAGTGGTTTCATCACTATGTCTTACACCAGTTGCTACAACAGAATCTGAGCATTTTCACTGGATGTTCCTGGCATATTCTTCCTCCCCGTCTTTTCCTCATGACTTGTCTGACTTCCTTCAAGTACCAGATAAAATTCCAATTTATACAGGAAATCTTTCTGAGTCACCTTAAAGTTAGTGCTTTCCCTCTATTTATTACCTCCAACTTATCCTCTATATATCTTATATGTACATAGTTAGGAAAATGCTACCATCAATCAAGGGTCAAAATTATTATTAAATTTATGAGCTGATCCAAGGGAAAACTGTAAAGCAGCAGTAATAGTATTAGTAACAAAAGTAACAATGATTATAGACACAGTACGGCACAGTTAGCCACCCATTTGATATCCATTTGGCAATTTCCCTATGTTTACTTCAATTGCCCACATCTCATTCAGATAACTTTCTCTTGTACCCAGTTCTCTCAACCTTTTCTGTTTTGTCCTTCAAGCCTTATCTTTCTTATGTTCCATTTAAATCTGATCTCTGTTTTCCAAGGTAATCACTAGTTAATACAATTTAAATAATCTATTAAATTAATTGTTGATAATTTGATAAGTTTCAATGAGAAAGATGCTGAGATTCTTTACCAGTCTTCCTTTCCCTTTTAAACAATAGACTAGTATATTAAAACTGACTTTATTGTAGATAAGAAGGATAAATGTAATAATAAGGGGTTTGGAGTAGATCGTTGTTAATGTTCTTCCTTCTACGCTCTGATAAGTTAACAGTTGTGAATTATTAAATTAATTAAAATTTTAGAAGAACTAAGAATATGAGTAGCAAGCTAACTAAGCAAGAGAAATCTTCTGGAGTAATCATATAGCTTTGAGTCACAACTATAACATGATCGAGTAATGAAAATAACCTTTGATTCTCAAACACTATATCAGAGAAACAGAATTCTTGAAGGTTCTGCAAGCTAGAAAGACTCTAGTACCTACTGGTAATAAAGCATATCTATTGCCTGAGGACTAACCTATCTACCCATGGAAAGGCCAAAGTAATAATACACAAAACAACAAAAATACAAATGGTCCATTAATCCTATACAAACACCTTTCTATCATAAAGTATTTATTGTAACAATAGTTTACATTTCCAATACTTTTTGGTTTACAAAAATCTTTTGAGGTATTGAGTATGTTATTTATTAACCCTAACTTAACAGGTTCAACAAATACCAAGTGAAAAGACCACCAGAACAAATGATTCATACCTATGACATTCTCATTCTAAATGAAACCACAAGACATAAATAAATCGTGGGTAAGCTGAAGGATGGCTCACAAGTTGTCTTTAACGAAGGGAATAAAAGAGGCAGCAGAGCTCATTTTTTATACTCCCAAAGACTACAAGAAATATTATTGATGGGATATATAAAGTCCAAAAGGTAGGTTTCCTGTTTATAGTGAGATACTCCAAATACTTTTCTTAGGTGATTACATATTTATTGCTTTGAGGTTCAGAACACAGGCCAGACTCTTCACTGAAATACAGAACAATGTAAATGACACCTGTTTGAATAACTCTACTGGAAAAAGATTCGGAATGAAAAATGGCAAATTGCTAATTTACTTACAACTTATTTATTCCATCAGTAGTATTCTGAATAAATACTGAAAATGGGAAGTGGGGGCGGCCAGGTAAGCAGCCAGTGAGTAAGAGCGCTGGCCCCGGAGTTGGGAGACCTGGAATTGGTTCTGGCCTCAGATACTTCACACCCACACCCACACCCACACATACACACACACACACACACTGGTCATGTAACCTTGAGCAAGTTACTTAACCCTAATTGCTTTAAAAAAAAAAAAAAAGGGAAGTGAACTAGGCCAAAAACTGAATAGGAAATAGAGAGGCTGAATCACATTTGAAAAATTGTGTTGTACTCTCAATGATCCTAAAGTAACAAGAATCTTCTCTCTGCTACCAGTACTCTACAGAAACAATAAGATCATACAGTGAGAGTAAGAAACAGAAAAATGAATTGCCAGAATAATACATTGGTACTTCCTGATATACTTTAAAAGGAAGCCCTTGAGTGTGCTGAGCAGATAATTTATGGGAAAAGGTGAACACAAATCAGAGGATAAAAAGCTATGGAATCTGTTTTGTTGAGGGTGTATCTTCAATAATGAAATTACAAGTAACTACCCTCTTATTTTTGTACAATGTCACTAGGTGGTGATAAAAATGTTTTGCAACCTACTTTTCTAAATTACAATAGCAGACATCAAAATCTTCTATTTTCTGGTTTTATGATGGTGAATTATAATGCCATAACAACATAAGAAAATGTTATTAAAACATCTAAATTTTAATTATTTAGTAACAATGCAAACTTAAGATTGAAAACCTTCACAGAAAATATATAATAAAACAATGGATTTTTATTTCTGCATAACTGTTCCTAGAAAAATTAACTTCATAATTCAATCCTACAGGCCCAACTAATGAATCCTACCTTCAAAACTCAGCTGTGGAGAGTTTGGTCTACTAGTGGAACATATCAAAGTGTAGGTCTAAGACCTATGAGGTTCCCCAAGACCCTTTCAGGGGGTGTGATATGTCAGAACCATTTCCATAAAAATACTGACATTTTAATTTCAGAGAGATATAATCCACATAAGCAAAAGCTTCTCAGTGGGGGCCTTAATAATTTTTAATAATGCAAAAAAGTCCAAAGATCAAAAAGTTTGAGCACTACTGGTCTAGAAATTCTGCTGACAGAATTTTCTGTCTAGATCAGGGTTCATAACCTTTTTTGTGTGTGTGTGTCATGAACTCCTTTGGCAGTTTGGGAAGCCCGGTGGATCCCTTCTCAGAATAATATTTTTAATGCATAAAAAAACCAGAGGATTCTAAAGAAAAGCAATTACACCAAAACATAGTTACTGGGGTGGCCAGGTAGCACAGCGAGTAAGAGCACCGGCTTCAGTGTCAGAACGACCTGAAGATCGAATCCTGGGCTCAGACACTTAGCACCCACCCAGAAACACCTGGCCGTGTAACCTTGAGCAAGTTACTTAACCCCAATTGCTTAGGGGCGGCCAGGTGGCTCATCGAGTAAGAGCGGGCCCCAGTGTTGAGATGACCTGGAGATCGAATCCCGGGCTCAGACACTCAGCACCACACCCAGAAATAACTGGCCGTGTAGCCTTGAGCAAGTTACTTAACCCTGATTGCTTAAAAAAAAAATAGCTACTAAAACATGTATTAAAAAACCTAAACTAGATCATGGGCCTAAAGTTAAGTGTCGTTGGTCTAGATTGTCTAAAAACTCTACTTTTTAGAACTCTCTGAAAATATCTTTCTCTCCTATTTGGTTAATATATTATCTGATTAGTATATCAGTTGTTTCTTTAACAGTCATATCTGGAAAGATGTTTTAGCATGAACTTTAAAACACAGAGTTCAAAGGTACACCATTCAAACTTGAAAGAGAATGACAAATTTCACAGGATTATAACTGCTTTCATGGCAGCACTCTTCAAATTGTGTCATCTTCAAGACTACCTACTTCAGTCCTCTTTAGAGTTAGACTTACATTCTCTTGCAAGATGACCTCATTAACCACACTTTTCACAGCACTCTGTTAGGATAGGACTCGTGAAGAGAAAACAAAAGGAAGGTTTAGAATGCCTGAGTGAAGCCATTTCAATTACTGTCAAAAAGTGACAGGGTAAAATGCCACTTGCAAGCTTTAGCAATAAAACATCACGCTATGGAGGGTATTCAGACATCGTGATTAGTTAGGAAAGGTACTCATGATTCCACAGTAGCTAAAATAATCATTTATAGGGGTTGAAGAAGAAGTCTTCATATAGTTTTGCTGGCTTAAAACTATAGTAGCAACAGATTGAGAAATCTCTTAATACTGATTTTTAAATGATTTTTAAAAAATCTGGTTCATGTATTTCAAATTCATATAGACTCTGTAAGACATGACTAATGTTTGTTTAGTCAGTCAACAAGCATATTAAAAATTTACTATGTGCCAGTCACTGTACCTAAAGTTGGGAAATAAAGGACAAAACACAGTCCCTGTTAAGGGGTCACATTCTAATAAGGGAAGACAACATGGAAAAAAAAAAAACTATACACAGAGAAGATATAGACAGGATAAATTGGAAGGAATCTCACAGTACTAAGATGAAGAAGGATTCAGAAAGGTTTCTTGCAGAAGGCAGGACTTTCTTTAAAATTTGAAGGAAGCCAGAGAAGTCTCAGGAGGCAGAGAATTCCAAGAATGAAGCATAGCCAGTAAAAATATTCATTGGGAAAAAGGAGTGTCATATTTCAGGAATTGCAAGACCAATGTCACTGGATTATAGCAAATCTATATGTATAATGGCATGTATACATACATACATATATATATGTTTATGCCTTCTGTTCTGGCCCAAAGCATTTGACATTCTATTAAACCAAGCATTTTCAAGATCATTTTCAGTCAAAGGGGACTTTCCTTCATTTTAAGCAGTTTCATTTTTTCTCTATCCAGTTCAGTTTTGTTTATCTTCTAAATGGTAAAGTTTACCTCAAAAAAACCTTGACCTAGAAGCTTTAAAAATCATTTTTCTTTAAAAGGTATAATTTAACTATTTTTGTTAGTACAGTTTACAAGCCACACAATTAATACACAGGCACAAAAATCAGATGCATAAACATTGCTAATTGATAAGGAATATTTTGCTAAAGATCATTTAAAATAATTACACAAATAGCAACAAAAATCTCACAAAACTTAACATCAAAAGCCATTTCTGAAATTAAATATTATCTTTAAAATATCTGAATGATATGATTATGTAAAGGGACTTTGACTGGAATATTATTTAAGAAGCAGGAAAAAAACATGTAGCAGTCAGACTTTTGACTTGCTCAAACATTCAAAATGTCTTTGTGATTTTTTTCATCTTCTACAAGTCCAATTTTGATGATTTTATTTAGTTGTTGTTGTTATTAATAAAACTTGAAACACTCCATTTATAGAAACTGTCCTAAGAAAATTCCTCCAAGGTATCAGTGATGTATTACTAACTAGACTTAGGGAGGGAACCTGTTAACATATCATTACTCAAAAGAAAGTTACTTCAAAAAGATCTGTTATCAGAGTTGTTCTATTGATTCAACAACTTAGTGTACTAAATTAGAGAGCTGTGATACATAGTTATAAATATATGAAAATCCTATAGTCATTATTTTTCAATTATTTAGGACAGTGATGAAAACTTGTCTATCAAGTTTTTTTTTAAAAATTTGCTTATTTTTATTTTATGGAATAAAACAAACATTTCTGTAACATTGTTTAATAAAAAAAGATGATTGCACATGAAACTGCAAAAGTATTTTGTGCAACTTGACACTATTTTTAAATATACAAAAAAAGTTAGCATGCAGTTCTTCCCTTGTTTTACCTATATAGGAGGCCAGTCATATATAAATAAATATATGTATATACATAAATAAATACATACATAAATAAACATGGGTACTGCTGTAATATTTGTGTTCATTTAAATGTTGGCTTGTATTCATTTAAATCTCATTAAATGTTGACAGGACATGTAGAATGTTGTCCTTTGGGTCAATACCTGCAATTTGGTACCATAGCTAGCAAGTTATTAGTTATATTAGCATATTAGTTATTGTTATTTACAGGACAAGATAATAAGGATGTCTTTTCCATCATGGAGAATGAAAAGTTAAATCCAGATGATTCTAAACTCTATCAAAAAATTGCACTTAAAGCAAAGGTATAATAAGAATTGATCTTTTTAAGAGATAAATTAAGAAAAAACACTTAGGAATGAGAAACTTTAATTTTTCTAGCTGGACCTATAAATTCTTTACAGCATAAGACTCTATCAATGCACACAGGTAAATATTCTTTAATTGAGAATTTTAGTGATGTGTCTAGAACACTGAGAAGGTTAAATGACTTTCCTAAGGGCACAGAGTCAATATATGTCAGAGGTAGACCTTCAATGGGGATCATCTTCTGTTTAAAGCCAGCCTTCTCTCCACTTTACCATGCTGCAGTTTCATAAATATTAATTCTATCCTTTTTTGTTTGTTTTGTCCTCTGGGGTGCTGCCCTGCCTAATTTAACTGTTCTCAAATGCAAATTTATGTTTACCCCTTTATTGTACTGAGTTTAGAACTTAATCCCTGTTTAATCCAGCTCTACATTTGGTTGTTCTTTCAAGTTTGTAATAGAATGGAAAGAACATTGCTCCACGAGTCAGGCAACCTGGCCTTTTGTTCTGCCTGCTTCTTCTACTAACTCTGTCAATATAGAAAAGTCACTTGTCTAAGCCCTACTTCTTTATTTTGAATGAAAATGTTGTATCAGATCATTTTGAAGTATCACAATATAATGTTATGAAAAAGGAGGGGATTTGGCTTTATTGCACTTCTGGGATTTCTTATTTGACCTTAGACAACTCTACCTTGGTTTCCTAATTTACAAAATGAAGGCATTGGACTTTACAGTCTATATGGCCACTTGCAACTCTAAATCCTAATTTTTTTTCCAGTTCTATAAATCATAATTCCATTTAAGATTTTTGTCAAATATTGTGTTTGATTAGGCATTTGACTTATGTAGTAACTAAAACTTACATGGTATTGTAATGTTTAGTAAGAACTTTTTCCCACAGAAACCCTATGACGTATTTAGTACATGAAAGACACACACTTATAAACATATATTTATTTATGTGTGTATGTATGTGTATTACATGTAAAACCACAATCAAATTAGTGCATTTCTCTGCTTTGATTTCAAAATTTTTGTGGCAATATTAGTAGTGCATATGGCATATAGCTCAATATATGAAAATAACCTTGCCAAGTTTGTGCTAAATAATAAGGGAATGCTTCTCAGACTCTTTTATTTGCTTAGGAAAAAATATGTATTATCTCTCTATATAGCTATACACACATGTATGTATGTATGTATCTATGCGTATATGCATGTAGGCTATCTACTCAATCTACTTTCCTTCCCTATTAAAAACCTACTTTCATTCCCTATTAAAGAGGCCAAAGTATTACTTCTAAATATTGTCCTCTGTGGGTCATTGTTATTTTTTCTGGTAAATATGATTAAAGAAAGATCATATGGTGTGGTGGAAAGGACACTGGGTAGACAGATGGAAAAGAACTCAAGACTCAGTCCCTATACTTATTAGCTATATAATTTTGAATAAAATACCATCACTGACCTCAATTACCTCATCTGTAAAACTAGGATAATAATTAACTTGTACCACAGATCTAGAGGTAAAGGGAACCTCATAGACAAACTGGTAAACTCTCTTATCTTACAGACAAGGAAATTGAGGCCTAGGTTATTAAATGACTTAACCATAATCACAATGATAGTAAACATCAGATGTAAGAATAGAACACTGCTTTTCTGAGAAAGATGATGTGTAAACTTTAAAATGTTATATAAATGTGACAGTTGTTACCATTATCCAACATTTTATCCTGTCATTTATTCCAAGAAGAAAAAGCCCCTTTTAACCATATTAAGATAAAAATATCAATATTCAGAAATGAGGCAAGTCGTGTTGTATTAGAATATTGCTTGTCTTCCCATTCCCCATTGCTCAAAAAACATATGAACAGTAGCAACCAAAGGTCGGTGTCTGAGACTTCTTATTTTTCAATCACTATTATCCTTTAGCTATGTACATTTTTATCCTTTCATATTACAGATGATAATCATAACAGCATCTTATTGTACTAGAAAGAAAAAAAAAACTGAGCATCCTTTTTGCTGCTACGGTTTTACAACAAAGATTATCTTTTCATTATAAACTCTACAAGACAAATTATTCAGTTGGCTAAAGTTTCTTTATGATGTGGATAAATGAATTCTTATTCCTCCATTACTTCAAAATGCATGGATTTCAGGCTAACGCAGGAAAATTCAAAAGAAGAGTGAGTAGGAAGGAAGAGAAGCCAGAGAGCTATGTAAACATGCTCTTACTAATGGATGTAGGAATCAATTTATGTGGCAGTCCTATAACCAAAGTGAATATGAAACACATACTGCTCTTCACAAAGAAAACTCAACAAAAGGGAAACAAAAATAATGTCTTCCTAAAGAATTGCTCACCAGGACAAAAAAAAAATCTAGAAAACCACAACTTTGGACAGTCACAAAGAATGTATTGAAAAGGGAAATAGAGAAAGATAGAACCACAGCATCCCCCTGAAGCTATAAAGCTTTAAGTGTTTAGAACTGGAGAAAGAGAATTGAGGCATAAGGTGAAAAAGCATGGGCAAAGATTAAGTTAAACCTAAAAATTATAGATCTCCTGGCTTTTCTCCTAAACTTTCTTATTTTTCAATTGAAAGGGGGGGATTACTTAACTGCGATTCTTTTTCCTCAGTGTTCTAGTAGAAAGTTTTTTTTTTTAATGTTTCTCCATCATTTATGGCTTTAAAAGTCATTGGCCTTAATTTCCCCTGGGGTAGCACAGGCTTTGGAATACGCTTTTTTTACTCCCTCTACTTTGACCATTTTTGTGAGGGCTGCACTGAAAGCAGGGCCTGACAACATGCCCCAGAGGTTTTAGCTCTTTTATCTCTGGAATTCTTACTCTGTGGTCCACTTGTCCTGATTGATGTGTACCTTACCTTGCCCACCATTCGAGGATGACCTCAGCCAAGTTTTACTTTATTCCCTATTGCCTGACCATCTGTCACTTTGCCTCCTTTGCTTTCTCATTCTGGAACCATGATGATATCAATATTGCCCTTGTGCCTGAAGGGGATGTGTCAATCTGCTTGGTCCTTTAAACCCCATTCATTATCTCTGAAAATGTTTGTACCAAAGTTTCCTTCCTTTTGAACCTGCTTCTATGTGTATTGACTCCCCCTATTAGAGTGTAGGATCCTTGAAGTTGATTGTCTTTTATATCTATATCCCTAGTGTTTAATGCTGCCTGTAGCTCATTGTAAATGCTTGGTGAATCCTTTTCATTTATTCATTCCTGATCATAACATAGCTCATCTCATATCTTTCCATATACAAAAAGGAGGAAGAAAAACTAATCAGATCAAAACCCCCATCATCATCATGATCCTCTAAGGAAATAGTGAGAATCACTGAATATTTTTAATTAAGACAAAAATAATAGCATACGCAAAAGTAGATAGAATTAAAGGTGACTGGTTTTAATCCCATCCAAAGACGATAGTAAATTTGCTTACAGTAAGGAGTGTGATGGGTTTTCACAAAGAAAAGTACACTCAATGATGAAAATGGAAGGAAATGTGTCTGTTAATGTCAAGATTTTTGATAAGCTACACATTAAAATAATTCATATTCACCTTAAAATCACTTTTCCCCCTTGAAAGCCTGGAATGTCTTTCATAGTTTATCATCATCATCATCACAATCATCATCATCATCATCACAATCATCATCATCATTTTATCCCAAGTACTTAGCACAATTCCCAGCATGTAGTAGGAACTTAATAAATGCTTGTTGACTGACTGACACAATAGTCTTTCTACCCTATTTCACAGATGGGAAAATAAAACTCCAAGAACTAAAGTGCTTTGCCCATGGCCACACAATTAGTTTATTAGAGAATGGGTTCAAATATTAATTTTCTCCACATTGCAAATCCAGCACCTTTTCAACTAGGTAGACTACCTTGGCATAAGAATATATTGCATCCTACCATGTGGCTGAAATTATACTTACGCTGAATCTTAACCCAGTTTTCTAAAAAAATGTTAGTTGTTTAGTAAAAATGCTAAACCTCCACAACTTTTTAGAGGGTGAGTAGTTTTCTAGACTTGTATTTTCATTGGTATAACATAAGAAATCTTCCTCCACCATAAAATATGAATTTTCTTGGCCAGAGTTAGTTGTATATCCACTCTGCCACCTTGTCACTCATTTGTACATTAAATACCAGTATCTCCTCAATATTTTATACAGAAAATATTAAGTCGTTGGGAAAGAAGAAAAATTATCTGCTTTATGTGGTTAACCCATTATTCTTGGCAAATAACCTTTTACATGTCTAGTCATAATATGTCTTTAAAAGACTTTTTTTTTCAAAGCAATCATGCTTAAGTAACTTGCTCAAGGTTACACGGCCAGTTATTTCTGGGTGTGGTGCTGAGTATCTGAGCCCGGATTCAATCCCCAGGTTATCCCAACACTGGGGCTGGTGCTCTTACTTGCTGAGCCACCTGGCCACCCCTAAGCAATTGGGGTTAAGTAACTTGCTCAAGGTTACACGGCCAGGTGTTTCTGGGTGGGTGCTAAGTGTCTGAGCCCAGGATTTGATCTCCAGGTCATCCCGACACTGGAGCCGGTGCTCTTCCTCCCTGTGCAACCTGGCTGCCCCTTTTACAATAGGTTTTAAAAAATTCCTTCAACATGGTGCAGAGGGACCACTTGTACAAATGTGGAGGAGTGAAATGAGCAGCCTTTTGTCTAATCCTATAATTTTTAGGTATGATCCTTTAATAATTTTTCCCCTGAGTATTATGTCCTAAATTCAAATTTTAAATATTCCTCCTAAGAACATAGATATCCTCTTATAGACCCAAAGAAGAAACATTTTCTCCTCCTGCAAGAAAGTCCAGATAGTATCTACAAGCAGCTGAACAACTCTTCATTCCCTCAGTCGCACATAAGCAAACATTATTTATCTGGGAAATAGTCTTTTCAAGCCTTACCCAGGCTGCTTCTTGTGTCCAGCTTCTTTCGTGCTCAGCCTGAGCAGGTGGTTAAATACTCAAGGTCACTTGAGGCACAAAGTTTAATCTATTGGACTGAACAATTGGCAGAGCATGAGGAAAAGCTAAATACGAAATTCCTCGTTTCTCTAAGTTACTGCACTCCAACAATGTAAAGCAGCAGCTGTTATTTACTTTTAATTAAACACCATGCACATTTTGATGGGATATTTTTTCATTTTTATGTCCCTCTGTAGATGGGCAGAATATATGTTAACTTTAAGACAGAAAATATTTCCTAAACTATGGTAAGCAATGCCAGCTGGTGAGAACTGCCTTGTCAGTTCAATCAAAGATATTTAAACTGAACAACAATGACATTTTTTTAGTTCAATCAAGCCAAATTCACACATTTTATTTGATAAACTGCCTGGAATATAGTTCATCAAATCATCCATTGATTTAATACACATATATAAATAATACTATATCTATTTATATCTATATCTATCTATACATTGCAATGTTCAAATACTGTCCCGTCCAGAAGGAGATTCTTATTGACAAATATTAAAAAAGTGGAATTGTCCTATAGGACCTAATTTAAAGTAATTAAAATTCCAAGGCATTATAACATTGCTTTCTTGTCCTTTAGTTAAATGTAATGACAATGCTTTGGCATGTGTATGAGTGTATGTGTGTGCACATGCATGCATGTTTATGAACAATACCATTAATCACCCTCATTTCACTAGCTTTTGTAAATATTTTCTGAAGGATCTCAAGAAAAACTTGAAAATATTGAAGGAATTATGGACTATGAGGAAGATGAGAAAGGCAGTAGAGTCTAAGAGGTTTCACTGGTGGGTAAAGGGAAAAAAGTAGATAAAGGAAAATTACTGCTGTCAGGGTGCTATTTTGGCAAAAGGGGTGGTGAAATGAATACTTAAAGAGAGGTCAAACAGAGGTAGTAGTTTGGGTCATGATCCTAGAGCTCTGACTGGTACAAAGGGTCCAAGCAGGAAAATCTAATATGAAAACAAATAAAACAATAAATAAAAGTTACATGACTACAAAAATTATGTAGACTTTTAACGTTGGAAGAGAGCTGTGAAATCATCTAGTCAACGGGTTCTTAAACTTTTTTTTTGTCATGGATCCCTTTAGCAATCTGGTAAAGCATATGGGTCACTATTCAGAGTAAATTTTTGCAATATATAAAATTGGTCAGATACCATTATGAAGAAAACTAATTATATTAATGTAATTATCAAAATATATGTGGAAAAAGCCAAATTCATGGACCCAGGAAAAAAATCTCTGAATTCTAATACGATGCTTTAATGCTGTAGGTGAGAAAAAAATGAAGCCAAACAGGTGGTAACTTTCTCAAAGCCATAGAAAGAGTAACTGGCAAAACCAGGACTAGACTTGGGTCTCCTGACGCAATCCGGTTCTTTCCCCATAATACTGTGCCTTTATTGTTTTTGTTGTTATGGCACAATGGACAAAAATTACTACATAGGGCATCTACAGAATCTATCTGTGCTTCTGGTTTGCTACAGATATGATGATAATAGACAAGTAACCCAAGCTGAGTCTTCATTTCCTCATATGGCGTATGGCTGTACTTTATCTTCCCAAGTCCCAGTCTATGCTACTTTCTATCACAATCACCCTGAGGAGTTGATAAACATTATATATATAAAATTTATTATATTAAATAATAAATTTATAAATAAAAAAATAACAAATAAAAATATAATAACTTATTATATATAAAACATATTATATATATAATATATATATAAGAATATATTAAAGAATATAGCAACAAAGAATATTTTTGTCACATGTTATCTGCAAATTGTGTAGTAGTAATGTTGTAAATGATGGAGGTAATATGATGATGGTTGTAAATGAACAGTAATAACCTACAAAATGCAACACTGGTATTTCACTCCACATTTCTAATTTTACCAGAGTTCTAATACGGTTTAAAAAAAAAAAACTTTATGTAAGGAAAAGGTGAAGGAAGGACTTGGAAAAAGATGTATCTTGCCTCTTTAAGAAGGAAAACAGTCTCATTTCATTTAACTGTTTCATTTATGTTTAAATCTCTGGACACTGAACCTTAATAAATGTTGATAGTCTATGTGACAAGAAAACAATCTCTTGACTCTAAAATAGCAATTGAAATCTCTGAATAGTAGATAAAAGACGCCATTTAGAACACTGAAGCTAATGATTGCATTAAGGACATCTTGACAAAGACTTGCAGAATAGAGTTAATTCTAAGTAACACCGAAAAATACAGGGTGATTTAGTAGATTATTGAGAGAAGACAGGATATTAAATGGCTTCTGTGATCTGGGTAAATTGTCACTTGGGAGTAATGTTGTAAGCAATTTTTCCATTGGTATTTTAGTGCATGTGACTTAAGCAAAGTGTAGAACTATATAACTATACACTACAAAGTAAGTGAATATTATCTGTCCTTTTTTTTTCTTTTCCTACCAAACACGCAAACTGAATGATAAATTCAAGTAGAAAATATTTGTACATTTTAAGTAATGGTGAAGACAACAATAAATGAGTGGGGATGATTTCTTCAGTCTATAACACCAGAGATTGTTTAAACACTCTGGATCATATAAGACATTACCAATATCCGAAAACATTTCATACATGACTTTTAAACAACAACCTTCCTCCCTAACAATACTCTCCTGCCTTTCCGTCTCTCCCTCTACTGTTTCAAAACCAATTCTTTGTTTTCACTAAGGCCTCTACTTCTGGCACTATTCATTCCCTTCCAATTCTCAACTCTTGGTCTCTCCTCATATCTACCTTCTCTGCTTCTACTCTCAAGCTGCTGTTGGAATCAGTCACAATTTGAAGACAACATCAACTACAAATTCATGTTAATCTAAGATCCCCTCTACTTTTCGATGAGCATTCTTTTATTCTTCTCTGATTGTTATTTATCATGTTCCAGAAATATCTATTCTTATCTTCTCCTTTCTTAACAAGTCTCACTCACCCACCACTATTTTCAGAGTAGATAATTTTATTTCCTCTTTTACTGAGAAAATTGATGCTGTCTTGCCATCTTTTTCCTTCCCTACTCTGCACAAAAAATTTGGATATTTTTACTCCTGCACAACAAAAATCAGATATTATTTCTCTTTTGTAATTTTAGGAATTAGGTAACCTTGCTTTTTGCCAACATAAATTCCTTTACTTGCCATTAATCCTGTACTCTCCCTTCCTTACCCAATAATCATACCTTTTTTTTTAATTAAATATCTCCCTATTTAATAGCTAGGGTCTATAAACGCTCATCTCATCTTTTTGTAAAAAAGAAAAAAAAACTCCTTGATCCTGTGAGGGAAAACTTGCAGTGAAGTTTCCCCATTCTGAACATCCTGTATACATTCTTATTACTTCCTTAAACTTTGTAACTAAGACCATTATCCTTTCCCCATATATATATATATACACACACACATACATATATATATGTATATATATATATATACACATATATATATAGTCATTATGTATTTCAAAGTAATGTAAGAGCTATTGAGTTATTAATACAATTGATTGGATTAACTATTCAGACCAAATTAGATGTGTTTTTAGTTTGGGAAAAGGAATGGTAGTGTGAGAGGTAGCAAAGGGTTAAGTTTCTATAGAACTGCAAGAATTGCTGAAACAAGACTACTGATAAAAAGTACCAGACAGTAGTCTTGGTAAGAGTTGAGGCAATAGCCTTGGGAAGAAGTTGGGTTCCCAGTTCCCAGAGAATTCCTAGATAATACTAAAAATGAAATAATGTAGAATAAAAGGAGCTAGCAGCTGCAGGTGGATTTGACCAATCAGAAAGCATACAGTGGCCTGGGGCCACTCAGGCCCAGATAAGAACACGTCTAGCATGGACTGAAGGGGTTCAATATTCTGGAGTTGTTACTGCACTTGCGTAGTGGACCTCATGTATTATGTATGTTATCTACCTGTCTGTTACCCTTTTCTAAGACACTTTAATTGTATCATTTTCTAAGTGTGGGTATCTCCCCAAGAAAATTCTCTTAAAAGCCTTCTTTCTCTGGCTTTCTCTCTCTCTTCTTCTTCCTCTTTCTCTTCCTCCTTCTCCTCCTCCTTCTTCTGTGATTTCAACTGCTCCTCTGGTTTAACTATCATCTCCAGGCAAATGATACCCAAATCTATGTATCTATCATTATTTGTGTCCTAAATTCATCCTGACATCTCTTTCTGGAAATGCTGTTTCTATCTCAATTTCAAGAAGTCTAAAACACAATTGATTACCTTTCTATTCAACTCTTTCTCCAAGTTCCCCATTTCTGTTGAAGGCAGAACCTAACTTTGAAACCTGAGGATCATTCATGACTCTTTCTGCTCCTTCACTCCCTATTTACCTATATCTATATCACCTATGGATTTTACCTATATCTATAGTAACTTTTTCCTTCTCTCAACTTGCATAGCTATCATTCAGGTTCAGACTACCAAATTAGAGGTTCCCAAGCTTATTTGGCCTACCACTCTCTACAAAAAAATACTTAGTCCTCCCCCCCGCCCAGAAATCTGCTTTCTTTAACCCTTGACAGTATATAAGACTTGTTTTTAAATGATGCACCTTAAATTTAATAATTTATTGTAAATTTATGGGTTTTTTCCTGTATTGAAATTTTGATGATGCAATATTGCATCATATAACCATATCATCCACTTTGGGAACCTCTGAAAGTAGAACAGGAATTAAGGAACTGGGCCTGGAGGCAAGAAGACCTAGTTCAAATTCATCCTTAGACATCTACTAGCTATGTGAACCTGTGTCAGCTACAGTTTTCTAATCTGTAAAATAGGAACAATAATACTATCTACCTCCAGTGTTGTTTGTAAGAATATCTAATACACTGTTTTTAAAGTGGTTAGCATAGTGCTTGGAACATAGTAGACAATTAATGCTTGTTCTCTCTTCATCTCCTCTACATTAACAGTCACCTAATTGGCCTTCCCACTTCTCTTATTATATAAAAGGCCATCCAAGACCTGCCACTATTGTCTCCAATTTAACTATTTAATCTTTTTTTCACATTATACTATTCCACATAATCTTTTTCTCAGTACAAATTATACTAAGAATTATTCTCAGAAGCTCCTGTTATCTTAGCAAGGGAGAGAGAAGAATTCCATTCAATTTCTTGCAAAAGTACCAAAAAAAGAAAAAAAGTTGAACTTTTAGCATGTAATAAGTGGTTATGATTCAAAAACTGGGAAGCAAAAATAAGTTATAGTACTTAATGCAAATATTCCTTCTACTTAGGAAATCAGTGTCCCAGTGGAGATGCTGGTAGGACAACTGTTTATTTTCTCTACAGAAAAATAATGCGAAACAAAGACAAAAAGTACACGTTGACAGCCGAACTGTGGTTGAGAGCATGAAGTTGAGAGCAGAGACTGTTCGGTAGAAGAAAACCATTTCTTTCTGGTCCTCACTATTACGTGAGCAGAATTGCTCTATTCCTCTATTTCCAGTTCCTCTCTTCTAGTATTCCATAGGCATGAATTTTTCCTTAGTCAATTCTCTCCATTTAACCCTTAGAGGGCCTGCTACTGGGAAGGATTATAAGAGGGAGAGAAAGATTTGCCCGGGAACACTACTTCCAAAGAACTTTTCTCCTGCTCCTACTTACCAAGTTCCTTTCTTCTAGACCACTGATGACATATATTCCTTTGGACAAGAATATACAAAACATTATGGTTTCATTTAATTTGTTCCCTGCTTTTGGATAGCTTTAATAGTCTATATCAATTTAAATCTCATTGATTTGTCTGGGGTCCTTTTCTTGTGAAAACGCCCAGAAAATTAGAATCTCTTATCTTTTCTGCAACCAACCATAACCTCTTTCTCTGCTGCCTTTGAGCAAATAAAATGCATTCAGATCAGTAATGCATTGGTTTAATCTGTTTTATCTAATTTCTAGCCTTTAGAAGATTAAATGGACAAAAATACAGTGCAAACTTAAAGAAACAGAGGTAAGTGTGAATGTCATTCTTCATTCTTGGCAAATGAGGACACTTTCTACCAAGGTTCCAGATGGCTTTGCATCATTCAACTATAGTCTTTTCCCAGTATCTCCCCACAGCATGTAGGGGTGTGTGGTTTAGCCCCTTGCCTTCCTGGAGCTCTTCCTGCCTCTTTTAAGGTGAGGTAGAGGAAGACTAATAGCAGAAAAGATCATTTCTAAGAAATTTCCAGGTTCGAAAGAAAGGGATGGGGTAAGATTTCATCCATATCATAAGCCTAGTAGATAGGAAAGCAACTACTCCGAGGTCCAATTTATTATTTGCTCAAGGAAATGTAAAGTGAGTTTCAAGTTTTATTTTAGTATAGGAATTAAGACTCTTAAACTAAATCATACCCTATAATTAACTCCAAGCCTTGATTTAATACATCAGAACAATATTTCTTTTCTTTCTTTCCCTGACTCCTCTTTTTCCCCTTATGCATGGAATATATATATATATATATATTTTTTTTTTCCCCTGAGAGGAATCTGGGCACACTCAAGAGAGATTCACATTGTGCATGCAACTGGAAGCATAAGTTGCATACAATTTGAAGCACATTTAGAGAAACGAGTTCAATGTCTATAGCACACAGTTTAAGGACCAAATCACTGGACCTATTTTTAACCAGACCTTCATCTCAATTATGATTCCCAAACTGACAGTCACAAGCAAGAGTTATGCCTTTTCTTTAATATTCACTTGATAGCTTCAATAGATTGTAGATTGTTTATTTTTCATGGGTTTGGGTCCTCCATTCAAATGGTTTCACTTTAATGGCACGCCTTCCCTATCTGTCCTTTTTTGTCTGAAGGAAGTTAGAATATTGTGTCTGTAGCATTTTTCCCCAGCAAAGAACTGGAAACAAAGTATTGAATGATTAGAGAAATAGCAAAATCAATCATGACATAAGAATGTAATAAAATAAAGGTACCGTACTTGGTATTAGGAAGACCCGAGTTCAAATCCCACCTTAGACATCTCTCTGGGTTTTAATTTTCTTATCTGTAAGAAGGCATTGGAATTGGCCTCCAAGTCCCTTCTAGCTCTGAATCTGTGCTTTTACTATCCTATGGTGGTGTGGCAAGACATGGCAAAAAGGATGGATACAGAGAAATGTAGAAAAACTTGCATGAACTGAAACAGAATGGAGTGAGCAGAATGAAGAGAACAATTTATATCATGATTACAACAATGTAAAAAGAAAAAAAAATAAATTCAAAAGACTTAAGGAGCCTGATCAAAACAAGAACACTCCTGACTCCAGAAGACTGGCTATAAAGTATATTTCTCCCTCTTGACAGAGAGGGGGTAGGTCACTAGAGGTATAAAACTTGTATGTTTATTTTCAAATATGGTCGATGTATTGACTTCCTCCCGCCCCCGACGAAAATAATTTATTAAAACAGAAGGATTCTATATTTTGTGTTTTTACAGAGGGAGTTAGTGGATACAAAAAATGATACAAAATAAGAAGAAAAGAAGGGGGAAAACATGGATGAAACATAAAAATGCACAGAAAGAAAAGAAGAAAGTTCAGAACTAAACAGCTAATAATTGCTGATAATCATGTTAAATTTATATGTATAACATATAATAGAAATTCACAGTTTTATACCCCTCAATAAATTTGTACTTGTAAGAATCTATTCGAACAAAATTTAAGTTGAAATTGTTTTTTGACTTTTATTGCAACAAACAATGAATGTCTTAAGTTCTTGAACTTTCACCATGTAAACTACATATGGCCATTCCAGAGTTTCTGAATGGCTGTGTTTATTTTTCCCCTTTCTGTCTATGGTATGTTTTTTTTTTTTTTTTTCAGGAGGATGAAAACATGAATTAATGCAGAGAAACAGCAATTTTCTGGGAGTACTTGCCATCAAATGCCCTTGAAAATCACAATAAATAGCTTTTATTCAACTAGGAGTTTGCTGGGTTCTTTGGTTTTTTTGTTTTATAAGGGAAAGTTCCACAGGATTAGAACTGATAAGACTATTGAGATGACTGGGAGACCACATGGTAAGATGTGGACCCTAGACTCAGAAGACTTCTATTTGAGTCTAGGCTCTATCACTAAATAGTTGTGTGGCCTTGGTAAGGCATAAATCTCTCAGACTACATTTCATTATCTTTAAGCTCACAGAATTCCAAAGGTGAAAAGGAGGTCACATATCATCTCACTGATTTATATTTGACCAAGAATTCCTTCTATAGCATGAAGCAGTTGCCTACTTGAAGAGTTCTTAAGATAGATACTCCTTCTGAACAGATTTAACATGTTTAAATCTTTGCTCATATTAAGCAAAATCCTATCTTTTTGCAACATTCCTTCTACTTCTACCCTTGCAAGCGAAAAAGTACTCAATCATTCTTCCAGATGTCAGCCCTTAAAATATTTGGAGGCCACTACAATCTGCTTTGCCCTGCCCTCAAATCTTTTGTAGGTTAAACATCTCCAGTTCTCTAATTATAGCAGTTTCCCATCCTTCCTTCTGATTTGTGGTCACCTTCTACCAAGGAACTGCAGGACATTTGTGTTGTCTGTGAAATAAAGAGTAAGGAGGCTAGAGAAGGGAAATTTAGATGGCAGAGGTTTCTCAGGTGTCAGATATATTTAAAAGGAGTAAGGATTTACAAATTTAAATGTAAGTGGACATATATTTATGCACACATACAAATATCCACTTACCATTGCCATGTTTGTAACTGACTCTTTTTCTCTAAATTTATTATCTGAGAACGTGTTCAAATTTACAAATTATTTTTTCTCATTTTTGTTATAATTTTCTCTTAAATTGTTCTTCTCTTTTTTAGTCGACACTTTATTTTGTCTTTCAAAAAATCATGGGAAATTTCAGAAAAGAAAAAAAAACAAAGCATATCATGAAACTAGTCATGGAGGGGAGCAGGAGTTTTTAAAAGGAGATATTTTTTAACATTATTTAGCAATAAGTTCATTAAGTGGAAAAAAAAGAGGAAAAAAAACAGATTATAACTTGTCCATGTTCTTCCTAAAATAGCATGCCGAGTATTTAACATAATTCTGTAAGAGTGGCCATGCCAAGGACATCATAATCTCCCTTACTGTGGACACGATGGCCACCATTAGGTCTTTGGACTTCATTTTGCTATTCCCAAGTTGAATCTGAAGTAAACTTTAAACCCTGAGGTTGTGTTTTGTTTTGTTTTGTCTTCATGTTAGCTGTTGTCATACACCCCACAGATATTATACTTTTGAAATAAGAAAAATAAGGTAGAGTTAAGACCTTGCATTTATTCCTAATGAATTTCCTCATAAGCAAATTGGCTTCTGATTCTCATTTGTTGAGTATTTTAATTTGTTTTATTCATCTAATACATTAGCTATGCTTCCAAGCTTTGTGTCATCCACATGTCTGCTATACATGGGATCCAAACCATCAGTAGAATGAAGACTGGAAATGATGGGGTAGAGACTCAGGAAAACTCCTTGAACTCTGATTGAATCTTCCCACTTGATAAGGCATTTGCCTGAGGCCATAAGCCTTTCATTATTATTATTATTATTATTATTATTAGACCCAAATCTGTTACTCTTAACCTAGCCTAGTCCTCCATTGTCCAGCTACTTCCCACCTTGATCCTATCAAACTATCTATACCCAAATCTGTTACCCTTAAACTAGCCTAGCTTTCCACTGTCTTTCATCTCCAGGGAGCCTTCATCTGTTTCCCACCCTTAATCCCATTCCTGGAGGCTAACCTCAGTCCTGGTCAAGATCCTCAGACTCCTCCTCAAGACCCTTCCCAAACCCTTCCTCTAGACCACCCCTTAGAGCCCTCCCAAAATATTTCTGTATATAAGATCCATCTTGCCTCCATGAAGGTGCTGAGTTTAATCTAGAGTAGACTCACTCTGTGTCAGATGATTCTGGCCTGCTTGTCCAATACAAGTGTCATAAATACTTAGGCTTCTTCAGAGTCTATCCATTATGGTGAATTTTTAATAAACTTCGTTTTACTTTGGCTGAGAGAAGGCTTGAATCAAATTCATTTGGCAGGATCTGGTGCATTTGTATTTTGGGGTCTCAAGCACCCCTAAACCCCCAAGCCTCAATACAACCAGGGAGAGGGATGCTTGAGATCTTATCTACTAGAATTTTTCCTTCTGGTTAACAGCAAATAAAGCTATTTGCAATTACCTCTTTGACAGGTCTGTTATGGGGACCAAAAGAGATAATATGCTTAAGTCTTTGAAAATATAAACAAATAAATATTAGCTAAGAGGAGGAAGTCCACATAATTCTAGCCATTTTACAAACTTAGCTTCTTAAGCTAAGCAGCTCTGTGGATAGAGTGATAGACATTTAATATCAATTTAATAACCTCAATAAGGGCCAGGGCCTGAACTAATCAACTAGAAGACCAGCCTGGACCTAACAGCCTCTTTGTTCTCTGAGTAAACTTATAGAATACCCCTTCTTATTCCAGACGGGGCTGACTTAATGGCCATTAAGGGTGAGACCCTGAACCTGAGGCACTAACTTGAATAATGGGACTTTTTCTTATCTTAATTTTTTTAGACATATACTATGTGATGGCATGTTAATGATAAAGAAAACACAGAAATCCTTGAGTCACAATTTCAATTGACACTTTGTCAGCTCTCTTATTTTATTGTATTTACCACCTATCCAATTATAAAAATTCCTTTCTCATACAATGATTAAACATTTATGGAGAACATAAATTTGAGTGACACAGCCACCCGGAATTAGGATGGTTATAAAATGTATTTAAGTATTCTCATTCTTTTGTTCAGGCAGTCAGATTTTATTTGGCTCCATACATGTATGCATTTGTCTAGCTTTAAGGGAATAAACAATATGAATTTACATATCACCTTGCCTGTTTGCTTCCTTTAACCAAACTTTCAGGTTGACAAGAGTTATTATACTTGGAAAAATAGAAAGACTTGTGTTCAAATACTGTCTCAGAAACTGGCTAGTTATCTGACCCTCTCTGTGCTTCAGTTTCATCACATGTAAATCAGGAATAATAATAGCACCAACCTTCTAGGGTTGTCCAGAGGATAAAATGAGATAATATTTGTAAAGTGCTGGGGTGGCTAGGTGGTACAGTGAGTAAAGTGCAGGCCCTGGAGTTGGGAGGACCAGAGTTCAGTTCTGGCCTGAGACACTTAACACCCACACAAAAATACTAGCCTGTGTAACCTTGGGCAAGTTACTTAACCCCAATTGCCCTCAAAAAGGCAAATATATATATATTTGTAAAGTGCTTTGCAAACTTTAAAATGTTATAAAAATGCTATTACTTTAAGTCAGGGTTGGACTTAGTCTAGTTTTTTTTTTTTTTTAATATCCTCTTTTTCCATTCTGGTGGCTCCTTTTTACTTTCAAAATAATCCCTAATAGTTCATTGTCCTCAAGCACCCCTCCCCCCCAGCTCCAGGCTATTTTAGTTTAATGGTTTATTCCTTACCCTTTCTAATTTAGCTAGATACCATTCCCCAACATGGACCCAGACTTCCTGCCTTTAGGGCAGCTACTTGGCCCTGCCTTTAGGATTCAGTGGATTGAGTGCTGGGTCTGGAGACTAGGAAGGCTCATTTTCCTGAGTTCAAATCCAGCCCCAGAAACTTACTAGCTGTGTTACCCTGGGTGTCACTTAACCCTGGCTGCCTTAGTTTCCTCATTTAGAAAATGAGCTGGGGAAGGAAGTGGCAAACGACTCCAGTATGTTTGCCAAGAAAACCACAAATGGGATCAAAAAGAGTCAGACATGACTGGAAACTAGCAAACAACAAAAAAATTCCTGCCTTTATGTCTTTGCACAAATTGATTCTCCATTCTACAATTCTTTACACTTTTTAAAGGTTCAACTCTTAAGCCATTTTTTCCTCAAGCTCCTGCCTTTTTTTTACTTTTTTACTTCCCTCAGCCATCTGAATCCCTCTCTTCAAACTGATAGGGAACTTTAAACCTCTGTTAAGTGTTTGTGTGTACTAAAAACTTACATTCTCCATTCTCAGGGTTGATTTAGGATTTATATTGACTTGAGGGCAAACATGTATTAAGAACTGATTGAAAAAAAAAAAAAGACTACCCCACCAGTGTCTAGGAAAACAACTATTTAAAGCTTTGGGAAATTTGGATATCCAAGTATTTAAGTAGAAGTAAATGGGGGAGGTAAGTGGACACTTCATTGGTTCTCAGACAAATGTAGCTTGTTTCTTAAAGTGGATAATGTATACCCCTGTTGATAGAAGGGAAAAGAACATTCTGGCTTTTTGGTTATTGTACCTGATACCAGAATTTACCACAAGGGTTTTAGTGAAAATAGAGCACAACATAAGGTCTAGGCTAAGACTTCATATTTAAAGGGGCCATTTCTTCAAATCTTTGGTTTGTTACATCATAAAAGGCTTGAGGCAAATTCATTCTGAAACTGGCATGTTGGTATTTTGGGGTCTTGTGCACCCCTAAGTCCCAAACCTCAACAAATATGGTTCCCTGACCGAGCACCACTGCTAATCTCAAGTCTCTCTCAGGCAAGTAAGGCAAAGTTTATTAAAGATTCACCATAATGGGTAGACTCTTAAGAAGCCTAAGTATTTGTGAAGCTTTTATTGACAATCAGGCCAGAATCATCTAACACAGAGTGAGTCTACTCTAGATTAAACTCAGCACCTTCATGGAGGCAAGATGGATCTTATATACAGAAAGATTGTGGGAAGGCTCTAAGAGGTGGTCTAGAGGAGGGGTTTGGGAAGGGTCTTGAGGAGGAGTCTAAGGATCTTGACCAGGACTGAGGTCAGACTCCAGAAATAGGATTAAGGGTGGGAAACAGCTGAAGGCTCCCTGGAGATGACAGACAATGGAAGACTAGGCTAGTTTAAGGGTAACAGATTTGGGTATAGATAGTTTGATAGGATCAAGGTGGTAAGTAGCTGGACAATGGAGGGCTAGGCTAGGTTAAGAGTAACAGATTTGTGTCTAGTAATAATGAAAAGCTTATGGCCTCAGGCAAATGCCTTATCAAGTGGGAAGATTCAATCATATAAAATCTCTTTTATTCTTATTGAATGATTTTGAATATTTAGTAGAATTTGACTTATTTTCTTGATTTTATACATGTATATTTTTCTAAATTTATTACACATTTAAAAAAACTTTTGTACCTTTCTCACTGGCACATTATAATCAATTTAAAAATATCAATTAAATTTAAATAAACAATTTAAATAAATTTAAATAATCAATTAAAAAATAAACTGTTTCTGCATTTGGTTTAGTTTAGCATTTATTTTTCTATCCTCCCATACTTATTTTCCTCCATCGGGCTTAATATGCTCTGTTTTATATGACAAATACAATTATGAAAATGGTATTCAATGCTAATAATAACTCTATAGTCCTATGTTTGCTGAAACTAATCCAGGCCAGGGGTTCTTAGTGATATGATTTATCTATATTTCAAATGTTATTACATGACTGTGCTTTCCTGATATTAATTGCATACCAACTTTATTGGTTATGTGCTAAATGTACTTGTTATGATTCACTGTTTTGCTGTTCATATGATTAATGTGTAAATTAGCCACTGCATAATTAAAGTTTAAAGCTGCTTTATTGAGTGCTTAAATACTGTCATTATGGTCGTTACATATACATGACTTATTTCCCCTAACAGATAATAAGTTCTATAAAAGTAGGGTCTATTTCTTTTTCATTGTTTAAATTCCCCTCTGCACACAGTGAGGACTTGATAAATATTTGTGAACTTAATTAATAAGAGATATTTAAGATAGGTCTTGAGCAAAAGGAAAGATTAATATAGGAACTTCAGGTACTTTGGCAGACTGTGAGAAGAGCTTTATTGGGGGAGAGCAAGTCCATGCCCCCTCTTATCTCACTTTAATTCATGGCTGTCTAGTGTACCTACAAGTAGGTCCATCAGGTTGGTATTTATGCAGAACACTAGTGTGGGGAAAGAAATTATATCCCTGCACATAAACCTACTGAAGGAGGAGAAAGG
Organism: Petaurus breviceps papuanus; assembly: GCF_028583685.1. NCBI lineage: Eukaryota > Metazoa > Chordata > Mammalia > Diprotodontia > Petauridae > Petaurus > Petaurus breviceps. Next base: position 8,705,914 of record NW_027185860.1, on the reverse strand, counting down.
CTTAAAGAAACTTATTCCCATCACACTGAGGTGTAACACATATGTCTCTCTAAAGAATATAGAACTGAGCTGGATATTCAGTTTTGACTCATGGGCTGTCATGGAATTAAATAAAGGAAGGGCTGGGAAGATTAAGAAGCTCAGCTCTAGCTCTCTAGTAATGGCTTTCAGCCTCATTTAATTGATTATGATTTTTTAATACCCAGAAAATAAATCTTTTAAGCCTTAGAAAGGTTGTGCATCTTTTCATATCTGAAGTATTCTTGTATAAGGTTTCGTGACATAAAATCAATATCTAGTGGTATCTGAAAGTTACCTGAAATGCTGTATTACATCCTTTTAAAAGATTTGAAATGTTGACACATAGAGTCAAACCGTGCTAATTCTCACTGCTATAATGTGAAAATTTAATAATTTTTTGCAAAGTTCTCATAAGTCTTACCCACTTCCCATAAAATATTTCAAAAAAGGGATTTCTTAAAAAACAATTAAAGGAAAATTCCATTTTAATACACAACAGTAAATATCTTCAATTAGCAAGACTATCTAATTTTAACCTGAATATAAGCACAGTGAGCACTGATCTTTTTCATTGACAATTCATTTGTCAATTCCTGTTAATTTATATTAAACTTCAGTTTATAAGTCAAATTTTATAATGCATAATTCTTTTACGAATTAAAAAAATACTCTCAGATTATTTTAAATTGAGAAGTTTGCTTCTTTTTTCCTCTTAAATTTACATCTTGATTTAATTCAATTCAGCAAACATTTGATAAGAATCTATACTTTGCCAGGCACTGTGGCAGGCCCTACAGACAGGCACTCATATGATCTCATCAATTGGAATGTTCTGCTCAAAAATAGAGAAGATGAACTATCCAGTCGTATCTGTCTTGTGTTACACTTATCCAAGTCCACTCATAAGGCCTCCCACAGAGTCAGTCCACCCTCATATTCTCTTAATAGAAGGATGTCAGTGGAGCACTCTGGTGGTCTACATGTTATTCTATGCCCTCATCATGTGACGTGACTATTCCCTTTTGAGGATGAATTTCTCAAAGGGTATATTAACATTCCTCATTTGTGTGTGTGCACGTGTGTAGAGTAGGAAGGTTCAAAAAGGAATGAAATGTATGGGTTTCTAAATTCCAGACATTCTTGAATTTAGAAGGTCTGTGCCAGACATTCTGCTAAGTGCCAGGAATAGAAATACAAGAGGAAAAAAGATAGTTTCCTACCTTCAATGAACTTTCTTTCTAATGAGAGAAAATGATACATGAAAAGTGGCTTTCTATTCACTATATCAAGCTTCCTCTCGTGAATTGTTTTGTTTTGTTTCTTAATGGCCAAGTAGAAACAATGTAAATCATATTCTTTGCATGAAATACAGTAACGCAAAAAATTAGCAGTCCTTTTATCTACAGACATTTAGTTGAGATATTTCCCTATTATCTTTGGTTTGCTTATTTTTGAGCTTATCTTGTAGTATTTGTTATAAACTACACTTTCCATATGTACTTTTATCTATACTGTTTATCCAAGAACCTTATTTTGTCGTTGTTGTTATTGTTAATCATGAGACTATGATTTTTCTCGTATAAAAAATAAATGGGACAATTCATTCCTAGCTCTTTCAAAGAGTATAATTTTTATTCAAGAACTATGCACACAACAGATCTAACGAGGGAAGGGCATATTTCATCCAGCAAAGAATTATTATCATACATCAGACTACCTGGGCCTTTCAGAGGGTAGATACCGTGTTTACATAGTGCATGAAATAGATATAAGCAAAGAAAAAATGGTTTAATCTTAAATGGATGGTACAAATGCAATATGAAAATTTCAAGGCAACAGTCATAGATAAAAGCACATTAAATCCTAAGGTATCCATAGGAATTGACTTAAAACAAAATTCTTGCTGTGGTGGGAAGTTTTCATGGTAATGACATGATGTATGCATTGATTATGGCCACTTTAATTACAGTCAATTTTAATTACAGTCAAAATACAAACATATTTCAATCACTCCAGAGGTTATTTCTCTATAAGGTACTGATTATTCTACCCTTTTAGTGTTTGAGAAATATTTTCCCATATTCAGCAATGAGTTAAAAGGCAATCAAAGACAATACTTCAAGGTCCTGATCAAACATATTATTTCGCTATCTCCAATTCCTTAGGTTTTATTAAGAGTGTTGGTGGAAGCAAATAACCACACACATTCCAATAACCCACTGCCTATCATTAATCAGAACCCTGGCCCCACACCTCCACTAACCTTGAAGCATCTCACTATAACTAAATACAGTGAAGCCAGATAATTTTAAGTCTTGAACTAGAATTTTTTGGGGGGGAGGGAGCAGCATGGGGGGGGGGAGAGGAGGGAAGGTGACTAGAAAGGGGCAATGGAAGAAAGCCAGCATATCCTTGAAAAAAATCTACCCCAGAGGAGTTGAGATGACAGTGACGTATTATTTTATATGTATTCAGGCTCCCTGTGACACTAAGCTTATTTGTATTTGTCATCTTGATCTATCCCTAACTTCTAATGGACAAGGAAACACAGGAATATAATGCTTACATTATTATGAAGTAAATCAGAGTGTATGTAGAATAGTGTATAGAAAGCTAACCACACAGTCAGGAAGAGTTGGGTTCGAGATCTACCTCATACACATTCTGTCTGTATAAAAGGCAAGTTCACCTGGTATTTCACTGTCTTAGGCAACTCTCCTTGACTTAAAAATTGTATAGAGGACGCAGATGTACATTGTTAGTGGAAGATCCTCATTGAGACCTCTCTACACCAATAACATAACAGGTCTAGTCCACCTAAAATAGTAATACAAAAATGAGATAGTGTTTTATGCACACATACACACACACACACACACACAAAGTTTTAAAGCACTTCAATTTAACATGAAATTATTTTAACCTTGAATAACTATCCAAATACCAGGCTTATTCATATTTTTAAATGTGTATAAGGAACAGTTTGGGTACAGAATATCAAAATTAATAATTTTATTATTATGATTTTATTTTCATACAAATATGAATTTCAGTCTTTGAAGATGAAAAAATCTCTAAATGAAAATATTAGGCAAGGAATATGCACAAGGATGTGGATGGGGTAACAATTCTGATGGCTCCATTTGCATCAGTATCATTATAAAAGTGTGTGTGTGTAATTGAGTTAGATTTATATTATGTGTAATTGTCAAACTGGTCACTCCTTTGTGACATGTACAGAACAATCTATATTCCATATTTACATGTATATTTGAGTGGCTCTGGTTGCTAACATCTAGGAGGAAAAAAGGTCTGGCATTCTTTTGACATGTATATGTTCGTCTGGGCTTACATGTGAAATACTCATTTGGGTTCTGTACTATTCAGGATCCAGGACACAGAATACATCAAGATTAGGTCTGAGCAATGTCATGTCCTTCAGGTTCTGTGTTCAGAGTAATATTTGAATTTCTGCAACTGATTTCAATCTCCTGTCCCTTGGAGAGAGTGCCCAGTGATAGACATTTTCTTTGACACAGGTTTCACAATATATTAAATCCATTCAATACCCCTTATCCTCCTTAAAATGAAAAACATTTTCAAGAAAATAAAGGTAAATATTTCCTAGAGTAACTGAAAAAAAATACATAT
>NW_027185860.1:8674038-8702232 GCF_028583685.1 Petaurus breviceps papuanus | reverse complement strand
AAAATAAAGGTAAATATTTCCTAGAGTAACTGAAAAAAAATACATATCAAAGTGATTTCGTGTGTGCGTGTGTTTGTGTTTTAGCTGCTGCTTTTAAATCTCACTCTTCTCACAGTTCAAGAGGTACAACCTTGGTCTTACAAAAATGACCAAAGTAAATGTTTGACAAAATACCACACTGTGTATCCAGAGAGATACCATTAAAGGTAATCTTTACCTGCCTGTTATTTGGAAGAAAAAAGAACAAGTTGTGTGATATACTCAATTTGAAATTCTCAAAAATAATTACAGTATTTGATCTTCACAGTAAAAAATAATTTAGTGAAATAGCATTTCTTAACAGTACACTTTTCAAACTGAATTGCTTTGTAAGGTTTGTACAGGGAGTACAAGAGTTCACTTCACACTCTATAAGTACAAACAGTATTGCCTATTTTACTTTCGCTCAAAGGGTAGATTTTTCATTTTATACAATTTGTTCCAAGGTTTAGACCACTAAGAGTCTTTAAGAAAATCTCTAAGTAGGGATTACAAAACTAAAAATAAGACCATGTAAATTCTACACAGATGGCCCAGGAGTGAGGAAGAACAGTTTTTAATTCTGTTCTGCCACTAAATACCTATGACCTTATGTAAGTCACATCACCTCTTTGGGTCTCAGTTTCCTCAACTGTAAAATATGATAACTGAACTTGGTTTTCATTAAAGTCATTTCCAGTTCTGTGTAAACATATATACATGCATATCTATCTGTCTATCTATCTATCATTCGTCTTTCTATCATCTACCTATCTATCTCTGTCCCATTCATATATAGCTGAAGTGATAAGGGGTACTGTCCCCCATCCCTGGAATTTTCTCCCTCTCTTTTCATACTGACTTCTTTGAAATTTCCTAGCTCAGATGCTTCCTCCTATAGAAGGTCCCAGTCGGTAATGCCTTCTATCCCCCTGAAGTTACTTTGTATATGTTTTTCTTTTACTTATCTGTGAGCATTTTGTGTGAATACTGATGAGAGCAGGAACTATTTAATGTCTGTCTTTTGCCTATGGCACCTAGCATAGTTGCTTGTAAATGGTAAGCAATTAAATGCTTGTGGAATGAATGAATGAGCAGTGATGGAGACAGGAGAGTGAATTTCAGGGTTTAAGTAGAATAAATGGGAGATGACTTAGGTGTGTAATTATGAAGATGAAGAAGGGATGAATAGCTCATATCATGATCTAATAATCATAACTGAAGGGAGATATACAAACTCATCTTTACAATATTCATCCCCAGTCAGTTGATGACAAGATAGCAATCATCAGCCGTCCCCTGCTTCCTGTGGCATATGGCCATTTCCCACATTGACAAGAAAAGGAACCGACAAGATGCCTAAAGGGAATACAATAACCTCTTTGACTCATAAGACCTGCTAGATGAAGAAGTCTCTGGGAAGCTTAGAAAACCATAACTGTTTAAGTGAAGACAGGAAATGACACCAAAACCCTCTTTTTCACCTGCCAAGTAATTTGAATATCACCTACCCAATGATTCCTAAATTTCTACCAGCATGTGGCAGAATCAGCCTCTAGGTTCAACTTCCCTGAGCCTTGCTCCTAATGTCTGGTCCTATCTAACCCATATAAGAACCCTATAAGTACCCGCCCCACTTCACCTGTGTTGGACACCTAACTCTACTGAGCATCCCAGCAATCTGTCCCAACAATTCTCCCAGAGAGCCCCTTCATTTCATGAATATCTGTTCTTAATCAAGCTTGCTTACTTCACTTTCTCTCTGTCCTCTCCCATTTTGTAGAGCATTTTGTTAAGTGTTTCAGCACCTACCAACCAACCACCTGTTTGCTGGCACCCAGCCAAACACCTGCTCTCTCCCTGGAAGCATAAGCTATCATACAAGGTTGTGAGAGATACCTTTTTGTCCCCTCCTCCACCAGCTGCCCTTTTAATTTAGGGTATATAGAATGCATTGGTGTAATAGGGATAGGAACTTGAAGATCTTTCCTGACCCTTAACAGGCCTAGGGGGAATTTGAAGACCTTCGCTGCTTTGAAAGTAAACTCTGCCCCCTAATAGGATGAAAGTAATCATATGGAGCCTGTGATGGGAGGAGTTTGCAGAATGGTAGAGCAGAACCACAGGAAGCTGGGAGCCAGAGCTAGAGAGACAGTGAGAGAGAGAGGTTTGTGAGAAAATATCTTATGTTGGTTTGTGGGAAGGCTAAAGGATGCTGTGGCCCTCTGCGTGGTTATGGCTATAACGGAATCAGCTTACTAGTTTGGGGATTTGGTTTTCTTGTGTCTAAATAAATGTTTTGGTTCTATCTTCCCTATGGAGAATCTGTTATATTTTGAGATCAAGCACTATATGGGAATATTTATAGTCACAGTCAGTGCTGTAAATATTACATTGGCACAACAATGGGCTGAATTAGAAACTTAGGACATCTCAAGTTTTGTTTTGTTGGTATTGTTTTTCTCTTTGGCGACACATAAAAGACATTTCCACTTGTCCTCTACAAGACCACAGTATTCCAAAGCTTCCTAAATCTGTGCTAAGATCTCCACTGACATAGCTTCTCCCTGATGGAAATGCTTTTATGCTCCTCAGGTAGAGCGTCCTAGCATTAGATCAACACATTCCTTGTTCGTTAGAAACATCTACAATTCAGGAGCACCCTTTGTAGTAACTCTCCAACCTCATTATTAGCACTTTCCCGCTGTGCCTAACTCTTTATGCTGCCTGTTTGGAAGGAAGGAAACAAACATTTAAGTACCTACTATGTGCCAGGCACTGAGCTAAGTCTTTACAAATATTATTATTTTAGGTCTGTTATAAGCCTGTGGTATAAATACTATTATTATGTACATGTTATAATTGAAGAAACTGAGGCAGGCAGATGTTAAATGATTTGCCTTGTATTACACAACTCATAAGTACCTGAAGCCATCTTTGAACTGAGGTCTTGCTATCTCCAGGTCTACCACTCTATCCACTGTAGCAAGGCTTCAAATAAGTAGAATAGTAGCTTTTCTTTAAGAAAAACTTAGGAACCTCACTTCTAAGTGGAAAAGTAGAAGGGTTTAGGAAAGACCAGTTATGACAGAAAGGATTTGGATGAGTCAAACATAATCACAATATTCCATTACTTCTGCTCCTCATGCAATTGTTATCTTTTACCCCTCAGATATATTCTTTCCTACTCTACACACAAAAAGTATATTTTTTTCTTCTTAACCCCTTTAGCTAACCCTGATATAATTTGCTTTTTATCTAGTCTTATCTTTTCTTCGTGGTTTATTAGATTCATTATGTTCTTATTTCACATCTTCTTTTGTCCTTCATTCCTTTACATGCCTTTTTTCTCCCAGTATATATTTTAGCTTCATGAAAGCAATAGATGTTTCTTACCCCTTACATTTTTCCCCAAAGAATTTGTAATCTACTGTTCTTCAAAATAATGTCTCCCTCAGGATAATAGGGCATTCTTATACTGTCATAAATTTTAGAACTTCTTAAAGTACTATATTCTTTTATTTTTAAAAATTCCTTTCCAAGATTTTTTTTTTATTATTTCCTTTCAGGTTAATGAATATATAGTACTTTCAGCTTAAAACTCACTTTAACTAAAAAAATTTCAACTAGCCCATTCCCAATTTTAAAAAATCTATCTTCTTGTTATATCACTTATCTTTCCCAATGTATCATTTTTCCTCCCCTTCAGTAAAAAATCTCTTATAGTGAAAAGAACTAAATCTGTGCTTTCACATCTGTGATTTAGAGTAGGCCCCGGTAAGACAAATCACTCTATCAATTAAAATCAGCACAATTTCTCCAACTATATATAGTCTTAGAAAATGCCAGGACTCTAAGAAGTTAAATGAATTTAACTTCAGTGTCATCATATTATAGCCACCAGGTTTTAGAGATAAGACTTGAACGCAGCTATTCCTGGATTCATGGAAGATTTTTTTTAATCTACTTTGCCATCCCTTATTACAAAAAATGAAAAAAAAAAGGATGAATTTTTTAAAAAAGCTTCTAAAACGAAATCATACTTGAAAAATAATTTGACATATTCTACATCCCTATTTAACAAAAATCACATATTAAAAAAAAAGAAGTGTTTTCTTAAATCTTTTTTTTGGACTGAGAATGGTTTGCATATATATATTGTTTGTTTGCATATTTTTGCAGCAAAATAGTTTAGATTGATTTCTTGTTATTCTTTCCAATTACATTGCTGTAATCATTATGTATGTTGTTTGCCTACTTCTACTTACTTCACTTTGTATCAGATCATGTCTTCCCATGCTTCTTCATATTTATTCATATTCATTTTTTCTTACAGCACAAAAACAATACAACACATTCATGAACCCTCATTTGTTTAGTTATTCCCTCATCAAGTCCATTGTCAATCTTAATAAGTTTGATCAGTATTTTCTCATTCTCATTCCAATTTAATATAATCTCTTCTATCAGCAATAGTCAAACGTGAAGGGAGGCTGAAGACAGAAGTAAATGTGAGTTGAATTTAAGAAGGACAAAGCTTTAACAGTAAGAAAGATTGTTACAATATTTATAAGTACTCTTAAATCTTAGGCATAAAGATTGGTGATATGATGAAGACTGACTTAACATTATGAAAAACCAAGGCATATTCCATTGCTACCTCCTACATTCCTTCAATCCATCAAGTAGAAGTAATTGGGAGAAAAGGGGATAAGAATATAATTTTGATAGGTTAAAAGGTTTTTCATTGACAGCTGATAACACAATAATTAATCTCAAGAGACAATCTGGTCTTTCCAAAAAGGTTTCAAGAAATTATCTTCTCTGAAGATTATTAAATTGTATAGATGAATGCCAAATACGAATAACCATTTGAAATAGCTGAGAATATTCAACAAATGCTGTCAGTTATGTTTAGAGACTTATTGTCCGATTTTTTCCTACCTATTTCTCATTCAATATTGAAGGTGGCCAGGATGGATTCTAATTTTCCATTGGCCTAATATCTTAAAAAAATTTTTCAGAAAATTAAATCGTTGATATCTAAAATAATAGTTCATGGAACAAGCATTTCTTCATGTGAGAGCAGAAAGAATACTAGATTTGTGTTCAAGACCACATAGGTTTAAATCCAAGATTTGTCACTTACTACAGATAAGATTGTAAAAGTAATCACTTCCCTAGACATCCATTTCCTCATATATAAAATAAGTGTCAAACTAGATGTCCTCAAAAATCCCTTCCAGGTTTAAAAAAGTGATCCTAAATACATATGTCAATAGTACATAAAAACTAATGATTATGGCTATGAACTGGAATGTGATCATGGGATTTCATAGTTGTAGAATACCTCTGAAATCACCTAGTGTAAAAAAAATTAATGCACAATTTGACTTATTTATGGGAGAGAGAAGCACGTATTGGAATTCATGATCCTGGAACCAGATTCCTGATTCTGGTGTGTTTTTTAATTTAAAAGAATCTTTCCTTCTTGTTCAAATTTATCAAGTGCTGACAATAGATTTTTATACACAAATATTCACATAGATAAACACATAAAGTGCTGTAGCAGCAAGCACCCCAAGAGTCCTCAGGGTGGCTGCCCATACAGGTTCTTGGATCTGCTTTGTTAAAGGAAAGAAGCTCAAAATGGGTTAACAAGCTTACTTTAATCAGGCAAACACATATCGTTTACCTCGTTCAGGGGAAAAAGTTCAGCACCCTGAACTTCAAAGTATACAGGCAGAATTATCAAGGCAGAAACAGATCAAGTAGACAGCTTTCCAAACTGTCCAACCATTACATCCATACCAAATCAACATCTGGGTTTCAACATCTGGGTTTTTCAGAGCCAGGGGGCTCTGGACAACGGCTTCCCATAATCCATATCAAATCACAGAACACTTCTCAAAGTGAGCCCCAAAACAAAGCTACACATCAGGGCTTATATAGCCTTCTCCTGGCTCAGAGAATGTACCAACCTTCTGGACCCACTGGCCAATCAAGAAATATCTACTGAAAAACAAGCCTCCCACCCCAGGCTCCAGGTGCACTTTAGCCTAGGGGCAGGGAAGATCTTCCAAATTTACATTCCCATTACAAGTGCTAACAGCATAAGATGTGTAATTAGATATCTATACATATATGCAAGCTACTAAAGAAAGCTTGCAAATCTTATTTTTTTTCTTTAACCTTACCCATGTTTCCTACTCACCTCAGAGGATAAGGTGACACTTCTTCCTAAACACTTCCACCCATTCCTTTCATCCTATTATTTCCTGCTTTTTCCATGATCCTGCTCTCACTTGTTCATGCTCCCTTTCAACTAACCCTTTTCCAATCTACAAACATGTCAGGTGTCCTCTATCCCAAAACAAAACAAACAAAAATGCAATTAAAAAACTAAAACAATTCTAAAGCTTCCTATTAACTCTGCCCTTCCCTTATGATAATGCCTCGTTTCCCTTCTTTGCACTGCCAAATTTCTAGTAAGAGTTATCTGAAGCAGTTGCCACTTCATCACAGCATATTCAGTCTTCAACAGCTTGTATACTGATTTTTGCTCAAACCCTCACCGTTTTAAGGAGCTAACCATCTCTAAGGCCAATTAAGTTCTATGCAACTAGTATGCATATAAAAATATCTACTCTGTTCTAGTTACTGTGATAGATACTGGAAATTTAAAAAATAAACAACTTTATAATTAGTCCACACTCAAGAAGTCTAAGAGCTTACACTAGTATTTAATGAATTGTTTTGCTTTTGTCTTTGTATCCCCAATGCTTGTCATATTTCCTGGCACAAATTAACACTTAATGCTTGTTGAATGATTGGTTAAAAGCAGGGGCAAGGGGATAAAAAAAGTATAGAGCTAATACATGGTGTGTGTGTGTGTGTGTGTGTGTGTGTGTGTGTGTGTGTGTGTGTGTGTGTGTATAATAGTATACAAAGGAATTTAAATGAGAGAGTACTCAAAACTACGATCGAATTGCAAAAGGCCTTATGCAGGAGTATATGTGCTGTGTTTTCAAGGAAGGTAATGGTTCCCCCCCTTTTTTCCCTATCCTCATCTTCCCTGACTTCACATTTGAAATCTTGGAGCCACCCTATTCTTTTTGGTTTCTTTTTATTTTACTCCTGCAACTGTTCTCTTACAGTTCTTCTACCTCTCTGATCATTCTGTCTCTGTTGCTTTAGCTCTTCCCCATAATCATTCCATAGACTGGAGCAGGGAACCTGCAGTCTCAAGGCCACATGTGGCTCCCTAGGTCCTCAAATGCAGCCCTTTCACTGACTCCAAACTTCACAGAAAAAATCCCCTTGATAAAAGGATTTGTTCTGCAAAACTTGGACTCAGTGAAAAGGCTGCACCCAAGGATCTAAAGGGCCACATGTGGCCATATGTGGTTCCCCACCCTTGCCACGGCCTCTCTTCTCCTCCACTTTGTGAGGAGAAAACAAGAAAGCTTGTCTTTCCCTATCACATCTGTGCCTTTATTCATGCTATTTTCAATTCCTATAATGTTATGCCCCTGTCCCCATCTTTGTCCAAAGTCTTTCCCTTAAGGCATAGAACAAACGTTAAATCCTTCATGACATCTCTTTTCTACCCCGAGAAGGGAAGTCCTTTTTTCATGAATTTATCATAAATTTGCCCTAGGATCCATTAGGTGCTGTGGTAAATAGAGCTCTGATCCACAGGTCATTAAAATCTAAGTTCAAATTCTGCTTCAAATCAAATTCTTTACTTACTAGCTGCATGATTTTAGGCAAGTCAAATAATGCCTCAGCCTCCATTTCGTTATTTGTATAATGAGGAGGCTAGCCTCAGTGGTACCTAATATCTGTTAGACCTTCTAATTTATGTTCCTTAAATATCTATTTGTTATTCTTACTCTCTTCTTTCTTTTGCCCTCTCCATCTCTCTCACAAAGGCATTCTCTCTCTCTCCTCCTCCTCCTCCCCTCTCTCTACTTCTTAATTTGCCTTGCATATTTACTTATGTACTTGTCCTTTCCTTTGAAAGCATAGCTAGAGTCATATCAGTCATGGTAATTCTATTTGTCAAATGAATGAGTGACTAAATGAATTGCACACAATTCCTCCTATACAAAAAACAAAAACAAATCAAAAAACTTGACATTTCCTCACATTTCTTTACCACAGGATAAACGGTAGCTTTTTTTTTATCCAATGTATCTTAAGATAACCAAAAAGATAATTGGACAAATAAAAGAACTTATATTGAGATAAAATGTCTTACTTTCACTAAAATAACTACTATACATATGTCCTATATGTATGTATATAGTATCTGATGACTTTTCCAAGAGAACAATTGGTTATTAATTTCTACCATTTTACTTTATTTTTTCACTTTTTTCTTAGTTTCTGTTTGTTTTCCATTCATATAACTCTGATTTTCATATTATATATAATCATTAGAGATTATTCATTCTCACTCAGTTTTTTATCTTGTGAGAACCAGGAAAATATAATGAAATCAAGGCATCTGTAATGTTGAATACTTATTCTAGAAGCAACTATAGAAAAAAGCTTCAGTTAACTCCCTAAAACTTCTTCCTGAGGAAATTGCACAGAATATTATGTAGCAGTAAAACTTCCTGATAAACCTCAAACATCTCAGCAGGGATTTTAATTTCATGGTTTTCTCTATTTAATGTATTGCAACTAAAGGGGATGCCACACTATTGAAAATCCATTTTATGTATGGATGATAGTCTCATGTTATATTTTTATACTTAGATAACACTCTGTTCCTACCACAAACCCACCTGCATGCACATAAGCCCCCACCTCCTCTTTTATGATGGACACTCAAGGTGAATGTGCAAGAAGAAATCTTGTTCTGAATATGAAGAAATATTGCAGAAATCATGGGGAACAGATGAAGATGTTAAAAAGAACATGTTGGCGCAGGATAGAGACCCATGCATAGTCCATACAGGAAATCACATGAACTGAGGAACTGCTGCCACTTGGGGTTCTGAAACAGAACTACCACAAAAAAAAGAGTAAGCCTATGTAGCTAGAGAGGGACTTTTTAGCACAGGGAGAAACCACACACTGAGGGAAGATGACACACAGAAACAAGAAAAGAGAGGGAAACCTAAGGATTATGCCTTTGTTGGTGCTAAAGATTATCAGTGCAAGATCCTTATATGTAGGAGCAACTTGAACTTGTACTTTCAGTCATTTAATTAGTTTAGGCAATTCAGCACCACTCATTAGGTCTTAGGGATACAAATATAATGAATGCAACAATCCCTAATCAAAAGCAGGTTACATTCCAACAGGAAAAAATCCATGTATAAGGATATGCAGAATAAATATAAAGAAAATAAATACAAAGTCGTTTCTTGTAAGGTAGTTTGGGAAAGAAGGCACTAACATTTTTAGGAAGTCAGGAACAACTTCGTAAAAAGATGGTTCATTCCATTTGCCTCTTCCCCAATGACTCCCAGGTCAACCAGAACCCATAGGCTGGATAGGAAAAAGTACCAGTGAGAGCACTCTTTCTCTTTGACCTCTTTCCGTGACTATGACCCCATCGAGGAGGTACCTGGTGAAATTTACTATTGATGCTCCTACCTCTTAGATGATACCTCACAAATGTAATAAAAGGTACCTCGTAAAATAGTACTATTTGCTTTGATGTTAAACTCTCCAAACCCCTAGGTCGTTTAATCTGACCTACTCATACCCTAAACACTCTTGAGACTTACTACTTCAATACCCTTAGGACTTCCTAGTGTTTGCATCTACATTGCTGCTGATTTATTTTATCTCCATTATCTCCCCCTATTAAGAGTCTGAGCTCCTTGAGAATTTTTATTGTTTAGTCATTTCAGTCATATCTGACTTCCTGTGATGCACTTTTTTTTGGAGGGGGTTTTCTGGGCAGAACTACTGGATTGGTTTGTCATTTCCTTCATTCTTAAGAGTAATGATTATCTTTTTTTTTTTCTATTTATATTCCAGAATTTTTCACAGAAGTTCTTGGCATATAGAAAGCACTTAATAAACACTATTCATTCACTCACTAACTCACTCATTTATTAATTTATTTAACTATGTCGTGAAAACAGAAGTGAAATTATTAGAAATAAGGATGGAAATTATTCTAGGCATGAGGGATGACCAGTGCAATGGAACAGAGATTGCAGTTGGAGTGCCATATATAAGAAACAGAGAAAAGGCCATTTTGTCTAGAACAAAGAGGACAGGAAGAAAAATAAGTATAGTAAATCTTAAAGACCAGATAAATGACACAGTGGATAGAGTGCCTGGAGTTTGGAAAAGTTATCTCCCCTAGTTCAAATCTGGCCTCAGATATTTACTAACTATGTGGTCCTGGAAAAGTCACTTACTCCTATTTGCTTTGGTTTCTTCATATGTAAAATGAGCTCGAAAAGGAAATGGCAAAGCACTCCACTATCAAGAAAACCCCAAATGGGGTCATGAAGGATATGACATGATTGAAACAACTAAACACAACAAAGTCTTAAACACATGTAATAACAGTATGTGGTCTCTGCATAGCCCATACAGGAAATCATATGAACTGAGAAACTCTACGGTTTTTCTGAAACTAACAAGTTGGGACCTGATTCTGAATAGTTTTAAAAGCTAAACAGAGATATTTATATATTTTCCTAGAAGTAATAGATAGCCACTGAAATTTAGTGAATATATAAGTCACATGATCAGAACTCAGAACTATACTTGAGGGGATGGACTAGAGACTGAGTCTCTTGCCATAATCTAGGTGAAAGGTAGTGAGGGACTGAATTAAGGTGGTAGCTGTGTGAGTAGAGATAAGGGATAATATGCAAGACATGTCGTAGTAGAAAGAACATGATTGCCAGATAGAAAGATGTCCAAAGGGAATGTAAAATACACCAAAGGGCAAGATTACTGGAAATTCTCCATAAAGGGGGGTAAAGTTTTCTTGATGATTGAACAATTCATATGCAAGCACTTTCTGCATTTTAAAAAATATGGTCAGGGGACAGAGCCAAGATGGCAGAGTAGAAGCACAAACTTGGCATTGGCTCTGGCTCCAAACAATTCCAATACCTGTAAAAAAATGACTCAAAAAATTGTAAAGCTATAGTACCACAAAGTGACAGAGAGAAACAAATCTCCTGCTAAAGAGCTGGCAGGCCAATAGGAAAGGTCTATTGTAGCATGCTGGGAGCCTAGTGCAGTCCTGCAGGAGCCCCAAGTTTCCAGCCCCAGGGTGGCCCCAACCAGCATTGGCCAGAGCAGACTTCAGGAGAATGAATAACTAGCAGCTGTGGCAGCTTCCAGACTTCTCAACCCATAAACACCAAATAAACGGTCAATGTGGAACTCTGTTGGAATGGCGACCAAAAAGTGTGGTCCAGTTGCTGTTCCCGGGGCGAGGAGCAGGCGGAGGTGCAGCAGCTGCCCAGAGTGGCTGCCTCAGAAGCCCCTGGCCTGCATATTGTAGGGGGCCCAAGTGACCATTCAGAGGGTAATCACCCTTGCTTTAACCTGCTTGAATCTGGATCACAGTCTTGAGTGGTGATTCTGGGGTTTGTGACCAGTGAGCCAGAGCTTGTGGTGTCTGTAGAGATGGCGTCCTCCTAATAGCTCCAGCAGCTGCAAAAATGCCAGCCGTTTGGGACAAAGCTCTCTCCATTCTGGAAACAGAGTCCTACAATGGCAAAGAGCTCACTGGTCAAGTGACTGGCTGGCAATAGGAGCAAGCACAGGAAGAACAAACAAACGACAGAATCCTTTTTGGGGGACAAAAAGGATCAAGGCATGGAGTGGGAAGAAGTTTTTTTACATGCAACTGGGAAATAAGATACACAGGCACTGGGGTACAGAAATCCATCTTGCCCTAGTAGAAAGTTAGGGGAGTGATGGGGGAAAATATAAGAGAGAACAGATTGAGGGAAGGGGTATTCAGTAGGCTTGGTACTTTGGGGTGAGGATAGGGGAAAGATGGGGAGAAAAAACTGTAACTCAAAATTTTGTGGAAATGAATGTTGAAAACTAAAAATAAATAAATTAATTTTAAAAAATGGTCAGGTTAAATAAAATTTACTACATATATGATACCCTCACATTTGAGAGTGAAATGAGCTACATGCTTCCTCTACCCAGGAAAATCTTGGAAAAGTAATGAATCAGGTTTTGTGAAAGATACAAGTCAGTTAAAGATGACATTTCCATGGTTTCACTGTTTGGAGGCAAGAGTCAGAGAGATTTTGTAATATTACTCCTCTTCCCTCCCCCAATGTGGCTTCTACATTAATAGTGAGCATACAGTACAGGGGATTCACCACTGAATTTTGAATCAGAAGACCTAACTTTGACATTTATTATTTACAAATATCCATAGATAGATCATTTAACCTCCCTGGACTTCAGTTTCCTCTTCTGTAAAATGGGAATTATTCTAGATGGCCTCTGAGGAACCTTCTAGCTCTTAATCTATGAGTTTAGGAAAGTGAGGATCAGAAATAATACATATTTACTACATTATCACTAATGGACACTGATAATTATTAGAGACTTCTAAGGTTTTAAGAAAGCATTGCATTTATATGTAATGTCTAATTCTACTATGAATTTATGTATTTGTGATGACATTAATTTGGTTATTTCCATTCATACATTTCTACAATATGTCTCTCATCCGTGTCCTCCCTTCAGTTAACTGTAAATATGTGGGAGCCTTCCTCTTATTCTTTTGATATGGGGAATATAAATGAAACACAAGATGTCTTATCAATTATCTCTCACTCTCTCTATGTAAGCATTCCATATTTTCCCCCCTAGGATGAGAGCATAGCTTTAGAACAATAACAAAAAAAGGACAATATAGGTCATCCCGTTAAACTTTTTTTTTTCATTTGTGAGAGAGCAAACTAAGGACCAGAGAATAAATGTCTTGCCCAAGGTAAGATAAGTAGTGACAAAGCCAGAATTTAAATTAATAATACATCTCTTTGATGACATCTTTATATCATGTTCCCAACCTAATTAATTAAATTGTGTGGATTGATCATACAATAAAAATGAAAGAAAAGAAAATAGAGAATCTTGAAAAGACATTTGAACTAATGCTGAGTGAATTTAGCTGAACCAGGAGCAGTGTAAATAGAAAGAACAAAATGAAATAAATAAAAGAGTGGTTGCATAGTATGTGATTGTAATAACCTAGGTTACATAGCCTTAAAAATATACCTCTTTCCCTTCTTTGAAGAAGGGAAGAGTATGATTGTGGAATTTTGATATACAGTCAGAACTAGTTGATGTGTTGGCTGATTTTTGCTGAATTGTGATTTTCCCCTTTCTATTTTAAAATTCTTTATTATGAGATGTTTCACTGGGTAGGGAATAAAGAGGAAGGTAATTGGAAATGAAGGTGAGGTAAAAATATATCAATAAACAGGAGATAAACATTTTTTTAAAAGTTTAAATAGACCTCTAAAAAATCATTTAATTCTCACCCTATATAATCTTAGAGAGGTGACAAGAACTTTAGATGTTATCTAGTCCAACCCCATCATTTTATACACAAGGAAACTGAGGCCCAGAAAGATTAAGTATTACCCAATGTTACACAGCTAATACAATTAGTGACAGAAGAGAGATCTGAACCCAGATTATCTGATTCCAAAGCTGCTGATTTTTCTACTTTAACAAGCTGTCTCTATAAATTCATTAAACTCATATGACTTATGTACTTGCTGAAAATATTTTATTTACTTTGCTAATGTTCAATTATTTGTACCTGATATCTATGCAAAGAGAATGAAGAGTACACACAAGTGAAACCAGAGGTATCTCTGTTAGCTGTCAACTTTTTCTTTTACTCTATTGGCAAATATCACCTAAATAGTGATTACCATGAGAATTAGAACCAGTTTAATCCAGCCTCAGACACTTAACACTTACTAGCCGTATGACCTTGGGCAAGTCACTTAACCCCATTTGCCCTGCATTCCCCTCTCCAAAAAGCAAAAAAAAGAATTGTCATCTCTCAGGGATTACCCTTGCCTTATCCCTACCCCATTCAACAACAGAACATTCCTTTACAATGATTAAATACAGTCATGAAAACATATCAATTGGCCATGTCAAAAATGAATGCCACATCTCAAACCAGCATTGGTTATCTGAAGTCATGTTTGAGCACTGTCATTGCTTTTCTATTATTATTCTAACCTTGTAGGTAAGGGGCTGGTAATCAAATATAAAACACATACATTTTAAAAGCCCATTTGTTTGTTTTACCCTATAATCAAATTCAGTGTGGAATTTGTCTATACTGAAAAAAAAATGGTCATTTGAGAAAATTATTTTGTATATGGCTGTTAAAACCTGGGTCGGAACTACCTCTTCCATAACTCTGATCTCAGATTTATGGTAAAAACCAAGAGCTATGGATCCAGAGAAAAACAGACCAAAGATTATAGCACCTCCATCAGCACAAGGAGGCTTTTTAATACTAAGTAAGCTCTATTGTTAGATCTTAAGAGTGAACTGCTGAGAAAGCAACAAAGTCATGGAGTTTCCAATAGCCTCTTTCCACTCTCTGAGTAAACTTAGTCCTTTCATAAGTGTTTAAGGTTAATTTTCATATTCCTGTGTACTAATAAGCATATTGTTACCAAAGGCATAGGACTCATGTCAGTTATTTTTCTGACATGTATTATTTATTATTTGCAGTTATTCTCTTCCTAAAAAAGTTCCATTAGTGGCAATGCCACTACAATTGCCAGTTCCCTTTATACCAGAGAATACCTTGCCCTTCACTAAGTCAGAGTGCTTCTTTGTTCTTCTATTAGGACTAGAGGAAAGACACATATACTTAGGGATTTGTACTGATCAAAGTTCCCTGGAGACACATAGTATGTGCAGCTGAGAGATGTGTGATGTAGGGGATTGAGCACTAGATTTGGTGTCAGCTGCATGGATTACAGTCTTTCCCCAAGACAATTCCCAGATCTGTAATTATGGAGAAATCATAATTTATCAGAGACTCAGCTTCCTAATCTATGAAATGGAAACACTTTTCTTGTATTTGGAATCTGTCTGACCTACAGTAAGGGTTTACCTTTTCCACCTTCTGTTCTGCTTCTCGTTAACAGCCTCTATCTGAACTGAACATACACACAGCACTTTTCTGCCTTCTTCCCTAGACATCATTATTATAGCGATACCTGCTATTAAAGACAATCTGGAGTCTCTTATCTAATTAGTAACCAGTCATAATAATCTAATCAAATTAGATCAATCCCCTAGTCAAACTTGTTGCTCAAAGATTCTCATACTGCTGTCTTTTTTTTCTTTTTTTTTTTTTATTAATTGTTTGTTTCCTTTTAGTTTACAGGATTCAATTCCACAATTCCTTGAGTGTCACATTTTGTCCCCCTCCCTTCCCACCCAACCGCCATGGTGGCTTATAGTCAAGTATAGGATCTGTAAATACCTTCACATTATACATTAGTCAGGTTATAAGGACGGATTGTATCAGATGGAATGAAAAATGGTAAAGAGGACATAAAACCAAACAAGAGAAGGAAAAAGATCAGGTATTTTGCTTCCACCTGGATATAAACTTAGTGCTTTCTAGTTCTTTCTCTGGATGCAACATGAGTCTTTTGGGATTGACTTATATCACTGCATTGCTGAGAAGAGTCCAGTCTATCAAAGTTAGTCATCACACATACGTTGTGTCTGTAATTGTGTACAAATTTCTCCTGGTTCTACTCTTCTCACTCAGCATAAGTTCTTTTAAGCCTCTCCAGGTAAATATGAAGTCCATCTGCTCCTCATTTCTTATAGCACAATAGTATTCCATAACATGCATATACCAGAACTTGTTCAGCCATTCCCCAATTGATGGGCACCCCTTTAATTTCCAATTCTTTGCTACCACAAAAAGAGCTGCTATAAACATTTTTGTACATATGGGTCTTTCTCTCATTTCTATGATCTCTTTGGGATATAACCCTAGGAGTGGTATTGCTGGATCAAAGGGTATGAAAATATTTATAGTCCTTTGGGCATAATTCCAGATTGCTCTCCAGAAAGGCTGGATCAGTTCACAACTCCACCAGCAATGCATTAGTGTTCCAATTTGCCCACATCCTCTCCAGCATTTGTCATTTTCCTGTTTTGTCATCTTAGCCAATCTGACTGGTACCTCAGAGTTCTTTTGATTTGCATTTCTCTAATCAATAATGAATTAGAGCATTTTTTCATGTGCTTATAGATAGCTTTAATTTCTTTCTCTGAAAACTGCCTGTTCATATCCTTTGATTATCAATTGGTGAATGACTTGTATTCTTATAAATTTGACTCAATTCTCTGTATATTTTAGAAATGAGTCCTTTGTCAGAGATATAGGTTGTAAAGATTCTTTCCCAATTTCCCACCTCCCTCTTAATCTTGGTTACATTGGCTTTGTTTGTACAGAAAATTTTCAATTTCATGTAGTCAAAATTATCCATTTTATATTTTATAATGTTCTCTAATTCTTGTTTAGTCATAAAGTCTTTCTCTCTCCACAAGTCTGATAGGTAAACTATTCCTTGTTTTAGCAGACTGCTTTCAGTATCAACCTTTATACCTAGATCATGCACCCATTAAACTTGATTTTGGTATATGGTGTTAGATAATGGTCTATGCCCAGTTTCTACCATACTATATTCCAGTTTTCCCAGCAGTTTTTGTCAAATAGTGAGTTCTTATCCCCAAAACCAGGGTCTGGAGGTTTACCAAACAATACATTACTATAGTCATTGACTTCTGAATCTCATGTGTCTAATCTATTCCATTGATCCACTCCTCTATTCGTCAGCCAGTCCCAAGTAGTTTTGATGACTGCTGCTTTATAATACAGATTGAAATTTGGTACAGCTAGTCCACCTTCCCTAGCATTTCTTTTCATTAATTCCCTTGATTTTCTGGACTGTTTATTCTTCCAAATGAATTTTGTTACTATTTTTTTTAGCTCTATAAAGTAGTTTTTTGGTAAATTAATTGGTATGGCACTAAATATATAATTTAATTTAGGTAAAATTGTCATTTTTATTATATTAGCTCGACCTAGCCACGAGCAATTGATATTTTTCCAATTAGTTAGATCTGACTTTATTTGTGTGAAAAGTGTTTTGTAGTTATGGTCATACAGGTCCTGGGTTTGTTTTGGCAGGTAGATTCCAAAATATTTTATAATGTCTACAATAACTTTAAATGGGGTTTCTCTTTCTATCTCTTGCTGTTGAGTTTCGTTGGAAATATATAGGAATGCCGAGGATTTTTGTGGGTTTATTTTATATCCTGCAACTTTGCCAAATTTATTTATTGTCTCAAGCATAGTGCTGTCTTATGCAAGAATGTCTTCACTCTAAGACATATACAGTCAAGACACCTCCCAAGACTCAGATCTAAATGGGTAAGTTACGTGGAAGATGCTTCAATTTACACGACTAAATAGGGCAAGGATCATAACAGAAATAACGTAATTCTAAGGATCATATGGTCCTACTAGCACCCTATCTTTAAAAACTCATACTTCAAATGGTAATCACATGTCTTGCCTAAGTGGAGGCAGGTGACCAGAAGCAAATCTTTAAAATCAGGAAAGTCCTGTCCCTCATCTTATAAGTTGTCGTCACTGGGACAGGACAGAGAATAGGAGGGAGAGAAGCAAGGCTTCAGTTAGTGAAAACCCATCCCAGTTGTAGAAACTGTTCTGCTTCTCTTGTCTGTGCTTACACCTTTCAATCTAAGCATATTTATTTGACCATCTTTGTGTGAAGCATGTAACTTGCTCTACATGCACTTGGTTCTGTTTATCAGTAGGCAAATATATTTCTGCATATCCCAGTTACCAGCCATGCACCACGGATATTAATATCTATCTCCACCCATAGTTTTGATAAGGACCCACCTGGTTGATCATGCTAACACTAACATTCATCTGGCATTCTGGTGTTGCCTATATATTGTGCTTCCTGAGCTAATTCAATGCAACCAAATCTTAGAGAGAGAAAATGTTTACACACATTTAATACAAAAGCTCTTTTTGCAATGTGAATGAATTCTATTTTAGAAGAAGTTGATAGCAATTTTGCTCTATGATGCAGTCCTGCTGAAGAACTCAGCATTCTAGTAAACTGACTTTTTGGAGTAGAGAACATTTTCCTTTCAGCTCAGGGGTTGTTAACCTGGATCCACAGATCAAAGGTTTGTGTTTTGCTATCAGACTTGAACACAGATGGGGAAAAAATACATATTTATTTTCACTAATTTCTAACTGAAAATGAGCATTTTCTCAAATTATGAATATAAGGGGGAGATTATTTTGAGAAGAGAGCCATAGGGTTCATCAAACTTGGAAAGTGGTTCATAACACAACAAAGGTTAATTTTTTTTTGATGTTTTAGTTTAATCAAATCTTGACTCAAGATATCAATCAGACAGCATTTTGTTTGGTTCCTCTGTCTGCCAGGCACTGAGGATATAAATACAAAGGATTTAACAATATCTACTTGCAAGGATCTTATATTTGATCAGGGAGAACAAACCAGTGATGTCCTTAGTTCCTTGGTCCCTCCAATTAGTAAGAATGGAAACCTGACTGAGCACTCTTAGTAGTCATGAAAATATAATGCAAATTTGTAGTAAAATATTATATTCCTATTCTGCTATGCCACAATTCTTTTCACTTAACCTGAAACCTACTGTAGAAATCTTGCCAGGGTGGTGGTGGGAGAGGGACAAGCAATATTCTTTCAATCAGTCAAAACTTACTTTGTTTATTGCATTTTTCATTTCCTTATTTAGTCAGGCTTTAAGGTAATTTTTCTCTTTTGAAACGACAGGCGTACCATTCACCAAATTTTTTTTTTTAATTTGTTGACTTTTCTGTTTACAGCATTCATTTCCCCTTAATTCTGCCTTTCTCTCTTAATCCCCTATTTAAACTTCCCTTCAACAAATATTTATTGAGCAATGTGTTTCACATAAGAAGCAGCAGTGCTATATAGTAGAAAAAGCAGTGGCATGAGAAAAACTAGGTTCCAGTCCTCGCTCTGATACTAACTAGTTGTGTTACTTGGGACAAATCACTTCCATTTTCAGCTCTCTCATGTGTAAAATTAGTGGTTTCAACTGAAAGACCTCCAAGATCTTTTCCAGTTCTTAAAAATATGATGATCCTAAGCGTATGTTAAGTGCCAGGTCAGTGGAATAGGTAAGAGCTGCTATAAATTTTTGATGGGCTATAAATAATCAGACTATTGATTATTTAGCTGTCTATTTTAATGAAATGCTTTCCTGGAAATCACACACAAAGATAGCAAAGATTTGATTCACTGAAACAGTATGAACTATGCTGAAATTCTATCTTTATTAAATGTGGTCAATTAAATGACCCACAGCTCATTTTTTTCCCTAGTAAAGCAGACACTCAAGTTATTTATAGAACAAAGGTATGAGTCTGGGATGATACATAGATTAAAAAAAAATCTGAAAACTTTACAAATCAGCTTCCTTAAACACATGCACACATGTATGCAAGCACAGATAAATCTCTTTCATTTGTACATTCTCCCCTTTTGTCCTCCCCCCCTCCCAACAAAGTTCCCCACTAGCTCTAATCTAAGTAAATGTTGGCTTTTTCTCAGCTGAAGTCCATTTCCATGTGGTCTTAAATATCAAAAGACATTTTTAAAATTTTCCAATGACAGTTATGTGCCAAAATCACATTAAATAAAATCACACCAAAATCAGTACAAAATATAGAGTTCTCCCACTTGCCTATTTATGTATCTGTTCAATCTCATGGATCTTAGAACATCTTCCGTCAATATATGCTTGTCTCTCTGGGGTTTTTTTGTTTTGTTTTGTTTTGTTGAATTTTTCAAGATGTCACTGGGTTCCTCACTGCCCTACAGATAGCTCAGCACCAAGCAGTTGGTAATCTTATTTTTCTGCCACCTAGATTCAAATGTCCACTAAAAGCCATGTAGTAACTTTTTAATAAGCACTGGTACCAAGCCTAACACCAATGTCTAAAGGGAGAATAGCTTCTGTATAACCAACTGACAATGTTTGATACAAAAGGAAGAAGAGATTTCATCTATACGACTCATCCTAATACTATAATCCATCATTTAATGAAGTCTGATAGGGCAAGCCAATATCACTTTGGAGTCAACACAGTGTTAATAGATTGCTGCACATTTCTGGCATGGGTGAGAGGTACTGGTGGAGGCGGTAATGCTTAAAACTATTTTGAATAAGTATTACAAAATGCAATATGTTCCAAACACCATAAATATCTCCCTACAGCATAATGTCTAGATACTAATGTGGAAATTGTTCCAAGAGATTAAAAACGTAAATCTAAGGACCTCAAATGGCACAACAGGAATAAAAAATTATGATGAGAGGGAAATGGTAGAGGAGAGAAGAAATGAATGCTTGGTAAGTAGCTCCCAGGAATACATACCTTTTATTTGGGGCCTAGGATGTATGTTATCCAGTAGACTCTGGCATCTCAGTGCTTACAAGTCTAACAGATAGAGACATCAAAATTATTGAATCTTCAGATATTTGCCTCCCTGGAGCTATGACTATACTGACCAAGTAATAAATGATATTTTAAAAAGAAACTTTTTTTTCAGCTTTTCTGTGCAGTTATTTAAAAGTTACAAATCCACAATTCCAAAAGTATGCAAAATCCTGCAGTGACATACATAACCTGACATATAAGACAAGTACTACTTGAAAACAATGGACTTCCCATAAAGAATAAAAGCATTTTTTTAAAGATTTGCTGTTCTTGTAGGACATTAGGGATATCTAAAGGGTCTAAATAATTCTACAGCAGTCCCTGCTGAATATGAAACACCTGAGGTGCTTTGATCCCAGGAGAAAGAGGCTGGGATTGTGTCTAAAAGGGCATCTCATCTCAAGAAGGGGGAAGGGAAAAGCTGAAGCCTTATGAGAAAAGGCTAAATCAAAAGGGCAAGAACGTGAGGAGGTGAGGTTTCTAGGCTGAAATATGAGCTATTGTCATTAATGCCACTGCAACCCCATTTGTAGGTGCCCTTTGTGCATTGGATTACTACCACCACATGCAGAGGAAGTGAAGAAGTTCCAATTATTTTGTTTCATTTAATAATTGATTCTATTCTGTAACTGACCCTATTTTGTATTACTGCCCCATTTTGTCAAGTCACCTTTCTCAGTTCTTGAGTTAATTCCAGGAATGTAGTTTAAAGGTCTGATTGAAAGGAAAAGTTATTGTTACCCATGTCCTTGGAACTCAGGGCATCTTCTTATTACCTGCTGCCCCAATTAGCTTAACCTGGTGCCCCCCACAAAAGATATGTCATCTGTCCTTGCCTGTTACTGCACTATTAGGAGAGATTTGATCCCTTCCAAGAGGACAGCAAACCTGATGGTACTGATGCCCTAGAAAAGCTTCCAAGATGTAGATGAGTCCCATAGAACAATTAACATTCCTTTACTGTCAGAGAAGGCATGATTAGGCACATCTTAATGCTAACTCATTTTTCTTCATATAGTCAATTATAATGTTCCTAGACCCCTTTCTTTCCTACATGTTAATAAGGAGAGTCTCTCTCTTCTCATTGGGGCTGTTCACAGTCTAACCTGCTTTGTTAACAGTTATACACATTACTGTTAATAAACTGATTTTGTTTTATTTTTGATCAGAGTATGTACCTTAGTTTATATTTATTGAATTTACTCACGACTGTAGCAATATATGAGAATAGGTGCTAGGCCCTAGCAGCAGTCTTTCTAGAGACTTATAAAAATATTAAGAGACCAAGTCAAGGAAAATATGAGATCAGTTGTCATGGAGGTGGAATAGAGCGAGAGTGAGAAGGCCAACGACACTGTAGGGGTAATGGCATATAAGATCTTCCCCATCCATTAATAGGCCTATACGACCACATGTGCTCCTTTTTTCCTTGAAACAGGAGCTGTGTGACCAGGTCTAAAGGTACAGAGGTATTTCAGTCATGGATGTCTTGCTGCTATGAGCTCTGGCCCAGTTTATAGGTATGACATATCCTGAGTCACATAGAGCCCATTGGGGGAGCAATTTGCTTAAGGGGAAGCTTGTATAGGGGGAAGCTTGCTTACAGGGAGGCTTGATCTCAGGAAGATTTGACATCTTTTGGTACTAAGCCAATTAGGCACTGAGTCAGGTGGGTTGTGATGCCTTCTGGCTCTGAGCCTATTAGTTTAAAGTGTATATTCTGAGGTGAGATTTTTGCTTTGGGGCTCACTCATAGGAAGAATATTTGCCTGTGGTCTCTGCGATTTGGCCAAACTCTGGGTAGTCATTGTTAACCCAGTCCTACCCTCCCCCCCCTTTTTGTGAACCCAGATGTTGGTGTTTCCTGGTCTAGTGATTATGTATCTATTACTTTGTTTAGATAGTTGCAGTCTTGTCTATTGGATTCCTTTGTGGATACTCACTTCTTTCTACTTATCCGTCTGCATTGTTTAATTAAAGTAAGATTGTTGACCCCTTTGAAGCTAACTTTGCTTTAGAAAAATGGATCAAAGAATCTGTGCTAACTGATGTTAGCACAGAGAATTAACAAAGTTAATTAAGTTAACAAAGAATCTGTGCTAACTCCTGTGTGCTGCTGTTATTGGTCTTACACATCCACAACAGCAGCAATATCATTAATGATACAAGGTACCAAAAAAATGTATGTGTAGATTGAGATTTTGCTGAACTTACCCAAAAGGGCTGACCCAAGAGGGTAATTTCATTATTCCTTTCCTTCCCTGAAAGATCAAGTATTCATTCCAAATGTTATCTTTGTTTTGTTAAATTTTATTTTGTTAATTATTATTAATAGTAATGGTAACTAGCATTTATATATAACCCTAAGATTTGAGAAACTCTTTAAAAATATTTTGTCTTTGCACAACTCTGACAAATAGTACTATTATTATTCCTGTTTTACAAAAGAGGAAACAGGTGGATTTTCCTAAGACAGTAAGTATCTCAGGCAGGATTTGAACTCAGGTATTCCTGACTAGAGCTTTATCCACTGTTTAGACGTCTGTTGATATCATAACTAAAAGGTGTATAAAGATAAAATTGGTTTATCACTGAATTACTGACTTGTATGTGTTCATTTGCTCAAAAAAAGAGCTATGGCAACAAAGAATAAAGGAAAGAAACAAAGGAGATTTTAAACTGTGATACATATATGCAGAAAAAGAGGGGGAAAAATGGCGGGCGAGAGGATGGACGCACAGAGGAAGAGAGAGAGAGAGAGAGAGAGAGAGAGATTGATTTTCTCTGACTTCCTGGAATCTTGCCAGCTGGAATCTTTATAGGAAAAAAATTGCATATTTTTATGGTTTCTAAAAAGCAGAAAACAAGTAAATCTGGAACCTACTAGACACATGTGATATAAACAATTTAGAGGAGGTTAAATCTGATATGTGAAGTGGTACCACAGACATTTTCTTCTTTCTACATTTAAAAGGAAACCCATCCCTCTAAGGAATAGGGTCCAGGACACTAACTAAAGAGAAGGTCACACTGGAAAGGAGAGGTTGGGAAAAGGGGCACTACTCACACAAATTAGGGGCCAGAAAAGAAGGAACGAGTTCTGCTCACCCATCCAATTCTTTCACCTTTTACCCTATACACTGCTGGAAGTCTGCCACCACCACTGCTAGACTGAAATAACAAATTCTTAAGCAAATACTCAGAAACTGAGAAGCAGTTCTCCTTGGCACTATGGCTTAAGTTACACTTATATTTAATTAATATAGAGGTTTCTCACTGTGATACTTAAAAAAAACACTAATAAATATCTGTCTTTTAATCTGTAAATCTAGCTAAAGTTAAATTTTAAAATCTTTTACCTTCCTCCTCACTGGACATGGCTCTTTTTACAAGGGCATAGTTTGGTGAAGGAAGAAGGAAAGGGACAATTTCATAATACATTGTATTTTTTAAAAGAAAAATACTATATTATTTCCCAATATGCAAATACTTATGCACGCACAATTTTAAATAGAAATTTTCATTAATTTTCTTTTTTCCTAAAGACGATTTTGTACTGTCTCAATAAAATATCTGATTCTTAATGGAAAAAATAGAGAAATTTTGTACTGAATAGAATGGCCAATTTCTAATGTCTTGCAATGAGCAATGAAAAACCACAGATGTAACAAGAAGGAAAAAAAATCAATAGTTTTCTTTAGCTATGCAGTTAGTATAATATAACAATAAAAAAAACACTTTCTAACAGAGGTGAATAAGAGATACTGATTGACCTATAGTTACCCTTTTATAGGAACCAATTTGATTTTGACAGGGTAATTTTTAATAACCCACAAACGGATTTTTTCCAGTACTATATTAGTAATAATATTGAATGTGCTAGTTAAAGTTCAAAGTAGTAGTGGTATTATAATAATATAGTAACAACAAGCTGGTATTTAAGAATGTTCAATTTTATCACCATTTACAAAGCATCTACTATGGGGAAGAAGTGTTTAGGACTTAGAAGCTCAAAATCTTGCAATGACGGCAGGCACAACCACTTATTAGGTGTGTAACCCTGGACAGGTCATTTACTCTCTCTGGGCTGCAGTTTCTATAGCTATTTTCAAAAACAAAAAGCTATACTAGATGGTTTTCAAGCTTTACTATTTATTATATGATTCTGTGATATATAGAGAAAAATACGCTAAGCACTAGACTAGATGCAAAGATAAAATAAGCTCCTTGACCTCATGAAGCTATCCTCAACCTCCACACAGTGACTTTTATCTCCTCTTCTTTATTCAGTCAGATTGATTTATTTTCTCCTTACTCTTTCTTTGAAGAATTTACCCAAAAACAAAAAATCACTGAACCATAGAGCAAAATCCCTTTGAGCTCTCCTGTGCTCATGTCTCTCTCTTTCTCTCTATGCTCAACTCACTCAATTTCTCTTCTCTTTCTAAATGTGTGTGTGTGTGTGTGTGTGTGTGTGTGTTTCCCCTTATTGCTTTCACCACAGAAACCAATGCTGGGGTTAGCTGGAGCCACTAAATATTCAGGGCCTATTTTAATATGCTCAGCTTGAATACTAATCTAGTCAGGCAATTTGTGAGTGCAGCAGTTGCCATTGTGAGACTCAGGAAAAGGAAATGAAGAATATCTCTGAGATATTCTAGTTCTAATGAGGTAGATAAAAGTAATGTTAAAGTGGATTTATAGTAAGCTAAGGAACCATATCTAAAAAAATATTGATTAACAGGTTGGTATGCACATGGCATTTTGTCTCCCTGATGGAAATGTCTAATTAAAACTAGTAGAATGAAAGCTGCCTGGGGATGGACATGGAGGAAAAGTCCTACCATCTTAGAAACACACTGTTGACTAAAATGGCAACCTTGCTCTTTTTTGGGGCAGAGATTGTCAGCTCTCCAGCTACAAGTACCACAAACCAGAATACAAGAATTAACAACTGAATTAACCCCATCAATGCTACAATAACTTGTTGGACCTCCCATTAAGAGAACCTATGTAAAGTCTAGTAATAAGCTTTCCTTTTAAGTCAGAACACTACTCCACTGTCCTATAAAATGCCACAGAACACCGTTTATTGATTACATAACCTAAGCCCTGCCTTGCTATACAGCTCCATAATCAAATATCATTTCCTGAGGAGGAAGAAACTGCTTCTACGCAGTAGTATTCTTATTAGATTCATAATTTTCTTTCTCTTTAGTCCAGATTTTGAGCTTATTCAACTGCCAGTTGGGTGACACTGTTAGTTAAGCAAGATTCTCCATGGGATATCCAGGAATCCAAGCTGGAAAATGTGCTAACATAGCCCTCTTCCTTAAACAACAATAACAGCAAAACTATATAGCAAATGTTTAGTATCTAGCACATAGTAGATACTTGATAGTTTACAGTACAGGGCAAATTTTTTATCTACATCTCTAATATAAAACGTAAAATGAGATGGATCTGGGATTAGAGGACCTGGTTTCATAGTCCTGGCTTTTTAAATGCTGATGAAGTCACAATTATTTTTGGTCTCAAATTTCTCCTCTCTAAAATAAGAGTTTGTAATGGTAACGGGATTTAAAAATCCTCTTGTATTGGCTTGGTTTTTGAGTTAAGTGTTAAAGCTAAGGGCTTGTGAATCCCAATTGTGGGATGGACTTGTTGAAGTGAAGAGAGGGGATTGAACTGGGAGGAGCTGGTGTTGTGGATTTAGAGAGAGGCCCAAGCAGAGAGAGGCCAGAAGAACTTTTGGGAGCAGCTGGTTTAGAAGCTTTGAAGGAGGATTTTCTTATTATATCCTGCGGAAGGGTCTTGCTGATGTTTTCAGGGGTTTTGAGATTGTTCTGCAGGCTGAGAGTGAATTGATGAGGATGGCAATGTATATTGTGGCTTTGTTAAGCTTTGTCTTCCTAGGAACAGGGATTGCTGAGAACTTGCCTTGGGTCAAGATGAAGAAAAGACCTCTCCTTGGGTATTGAATGCTGTGATGATATACTAACCTCGTTGTGGCTTCGGGGTAGATGGCCCTTGTGCTCTCCACTACCCCTCTGAGAAGATTTTGCTTGGTAACTGATGATAATTGTAATTCAGTAGTGATCCAGGGGTGGAGTACTTTGATTTTTGTGCTTTGCCACTCAGCAAATGAATGTACTTTGTTTATGATTGGAAACTAATCTCCAGTTGAATAGAGACAAGATTTTGTGATTGACTTTCCAGGGGTAGAGTACTTGGACCTTAGTACTTGGTGATTGAATTGAGGACACACTCAATTATTGAGTTGGTGAAAGCTGTATTTTGATTTCCTGCTAACATCTTGCCTTAATCTGTCACTGAATAAATGGAGTTTGCTATGCTTGTAATCCGAACTCGGAAGTTGCTTGTGCTTGGCATTACAGAGGTTTGGACTCAGTGATCTCTCATGCTCCTTCTAGCTCTAAATCCTATGATCTTATAATAACCTGTGGTTCTTTTTATTTTCTACCAAAGATGCATTATTTCTGCATATGTTGTCAAAACAAAATAAATTTTATGTATAAAAATGCTAACATAGTGATCCAAATGTTTATCATAAACCAAACTTTAAATACAAAATCTTGTCTATTCTTTTGTCTATTGCTACCATTAAATGTGATGAATTTCAGATGCAAATAAAAAGGGAAAGGGAAGCCCCAGCAGGCATTTTGTGATGAAGATGAGGAGAACCTAGAGATTAGATGACCAATTTTCTCTGGGAGAGAAGAGAAGAGTAGTGGGGGTGCTTTTAATTCCATTACTTCTCTTCCTCTGGCTAGGATAGTAGGGACATACTCTAAAATTTCTCTGTTCTTAAAGACTTTTCATAATTTCTGCCTTATCTGGTACTCTAATGTCAGCACACTACATATAAAATTTCACCCATTTTAACTGCTCTTGATCTATGTATGTCCTTGATTGCCAAGAGACCGCAAGAGAGAAGAGCGCCATTGGTGACGAGTAAGGTAAAGAACAGAAATTCAATCTGCGTTGTTAGGAATGGAAAGTGGCGGTTTCTTTCCATATCACCACTGGGCTTAGACTTTGAACAACATGAGGAGAATCTTGTGGTTTAGATTTATTAATATTTTCTACAAACTCCTAAATAGCAGACAATGATTAAATCACAGGATTCAAAACCATTCTCCTACATAATGAATGAGTCCTGAATAATCAGATTTAAGTGGTAGAGGGGCTGTTAGTGAGTGAAAAACAGAAAGTACTTCCATCAGCATCAGGAACCTTGGGCAATATTTTCTCTTCTCTCCTTTGTTCTCTGTGGAAGATGATGTGTTACTGATGAGATACCAAGAAGGAATACTTGTGGCATTGATTAAGGGAGGAGTTGGGAAAAAGTGTTATTCATATTTGGAGAATGGGCGGGGGGGGCAGCATTCAAGAAGGCATAATCCTCACCACAGAGTGATCTCTATGGTTGCATACAGTATTGAAGTCACTACAAAATATTTTGAAAGCCATGTGACTTTTTTCTTCCTTCTTCTTCTTCTTCTTCTTCTTCTTCTTCTTCTTCTTCTTCTTCTTCTTCTTCTTCTTCTTCTTCTTCTTCT
>NW_027185860.1:8602889-8673938 GCF_028583685.1 Petaurus breviceps papuanus | reverse complement strand
GATACGACAAAATATTTTGCAAGCAATGTGACTTTTTTCTTCCTTCTTATTCTTCTTCTTCTTCTTCTTCTTCTTCTTCTTCTTCTTCTTCTTCTTCTTCTTCTCCTCCTCCTCCTCCTCCTCCTCCTCCTCCTCCTCCTCCTCCTCCTCCTTCTTCTTCTTCTTCTTCTTCTTCTTCTTCTTCTTCTTCTTCTTCTTCTTCTTCTTCTTCTTCTTCTTCTTCTTCTTCTTCTTCTCTCTCTCTCTCCTCTTATAAGACAGAGATATCATTTGCACTTCATGTGTTGTTGCTTTTTGGTGTTATCTATCTCTACTTAATACTTCAACAACTGAGGGTGCTTTGATACCGTGAATTTGGTATGAAAATGCTAGCTTTGAGTACTAATTCTGGTAATAAAATCCAATAAACATTTATTAACAGCCTATTATGTGCTAGGTACCATGCTAAGCAGTGGAGATACAAATAAAAAAGAAAAAGAAAGCTTCTGCCCTCAAGGATCTTGCAGTGTAATGGGGGAACACAACACAACACAATACAACACACATACACACAAAGACATAAACAAAAGCAGGAAATTGGAGGAGAAGGAGAACAGTCAAGCTGAAGTCAGGGGAAGCAGCAGATGCAAGGTGGAGTTAGCTGAAAGTCCAGCTTCTGACCAAAAGGTAGAGTTTGGGAGGAGTTTGATATTCCCTCCTCCAGCTCTCCAGTCAGAGAGGAGAGGAGCCTGAGGGAGGTGCAACCAGGTTGGAATGATCAGCGTAAGGATGAGATTGGGAGTGAGGAGCAGTTACTTCCTGTGTGATTCTGTGCAAAACTTTAATCTTCCCAAGTCTTAGTTTCCACATATGTAATGCTGGAAATTCTTGCATTGAAGGAAAGTACTTTGTAAACCTTAAAGTGCTATGTAAAATGACCTTTGATTATTCCCCTAGGTTATGTAAATAGTCACAGAACCAGGACTCCCAATGGATTATGCAATGCTCTTTGGAGTAAATCAATGGTAATCATTAGCAAAATTGTTTACAATTTCTTGATATTTCAGAAAATTACTATTAAAAAGCAAGGTCTTCAAGTTTTCTACAATAATGAAATCTGGCTTTCAAAAATATACAGCCTCTAAAAATATCATGATGGATATTTACATTGGAATAATTATACAGCAAGAACAATAACTCACATTTTATAAATTTTAAGGCTTTCAAATCACCAGGCAAAGTAAGTTCATCCCCATTTTAGAGTTAAGGAAACTGAAGTTCAAAGACATTAAATTACTTCCCAGAAGCACACAATTAGAAACTGTCTGGAATGGATTAGAATTCATGTCTTCCTGATACCCAGGTCCAGCATGCAGTTTGCACAACTACACTATGTCTCACCATTCTCATTTTTCTGGGTTTAATTCCTCTCCCCACGCACAAATAGACACACACACACACAAGATTGGAACTGTATATTATTTGCTTTCATAAAATAATTCCCTTCATAAGAGGTACTGACCCAAACAACTGTTTCAACATTAGCCTGTAATCTGTGTCATCAATGTAGTGGAAGGGCAGATGAAAAACATTTTCTGCAATAATTTTTAAACTACATGAAGAGCAGAAAAAAACATGTTTCTTCAATAACCAACATTATTTAAAGTCATTAACCTGATTAACATTTTCACCTGGTCTTCATTTCATGCCCAAACAGCAGTTGACTACAATAATTATTCAACTGCAAAGTAAGTGGTCAATTAGATACACAATTACCCAATTTGCATGCACGAAAGTGAATTTTAATACATAACAAAGGTGTTCACAAACATCAAAGGTGCATTTTAGGTCAGCTTAAAATTTAGCCTATGTGACCAAGTCCTTTCACCCAGTATGTACCTCAGTTTTTCCCATAGGAGTTTCATTATATCCCATGTTTAAATTGCTACCTACTCTAGTAATGGGTCAGACACTTAAAGAGCTGCATTGATGTTTTAATGCCACTAGTGATTTTGTGCATTACTATCACATGGAACCATAATTACAGAAGTCAACTTCTTGTTTCCCTATGAAATGATGGCCAGGTGATCAAATTAATCAAGTTAACAACTCTGAAGGCATTTAATGGAGCAGAATCAAGTCCCATTTGCAAAATTGGGCTATCATATTCTCCTACTTAGTTCACAGAGAGATTTAGAAGTTTCATTATTTAAATTAAATAACAGATTACTCATCAATTATATGGGACTGCCCTAAGTGCTATGATGTGAAATTTTGTACAACATAGTTCTGATGGAGTTTTTTTTTTTGCCTTTAAGTGTATTGCCTTTGCAGATGATTAAATTATCATATTTTTGCAAGATATACAAATATGAAATGAGTTCATGAAGTATATAGAAGGTTATGTGGGGTGTTTATTGTAGGAGCACTCATAAAATTTAGATATTGAAATTATCCTTGAGACCTGATTGACTCTGAAAAATAAAGGCTGAGGCTATTGACATCATTTGTTGATCTGAGTACATAACAAGTTATATGGAGCTCTGGGCATTCTCTGATGTTTGATGGACCATAATGAGCAACTTAGACAAGGAATTTTTGTTCAGTTGAATCTGTGTGAGGTGTTCTCATCAATGCATATTCTTGTTGAATAGTCTTAAGCTGCTATGGCTAAGAACATCTCATTTTGTCAACTGTTGAATGAACCATAAGTATTCCATTACATTTTGATTGATTTGAGAAAAAAGTTACCACTGCCTATCCCCTTCCTCGATCCAGCCATTGTGAGTCAGTGTGGGAAACTCCCTTGCCTTGATACAAATTGGTAACTTTTCAGGAACTCACCATTAAAAGGGTTTCCTACAGCACTGAATTATGACTTGCACATGATCACACAGTTATTATATCCTTAGAAGTAAGACTTGCACCTAACTATTCACTATGTCAAGCCACCTGTCTAAGCTAACATTTTCATTAATAAGGTAGAAAGGTTGGTTATATGAACTGTTCTGAATGAGCTAAAGGGCTATTTTGAGAAATACCAAACTTGATCTCCATTGAAAACCTAAAATCAAAAGAATTGTTTCTAGTGATATTCTGAAACCAAAGTTGGGACTTGGAAAAAAAAAAATAAAACAGCATTTCTAATAGAATACAAGAAGAGATGAGTGAACAGAATATAATGTTTAAACAATCCTCCTTTATATTTTAACTGAAACAACTGACTTGAGAAAAAGAAAAGTGATAACATTTAGATTATCAAGTATGTAGTTAATTTCAAATAAAGCCTTTTTATTTAATTGGGTCTCAGAATAATTATGTTGATGTGGTTCTGTTACAAAAAGAGATCGACTATATAAATGCTACTTTTTAATATAATTCTCTCCCTGCCCTCAATTTATTTTTGACCTATACTTAAAAGTTCAGTTTTCAAATTTTGAGTCTACAAAGGTCTTTAGGGATCATCTACTCCAGTCTTTACAGTTGTAACTTTTGTGGCCCTTGGTAGAATTTTCCTAGAAATCTGTTCTGCCAGATATTAATAACAATAATTAATTAATAACAAACAATATATAAGCATACTCATAAATGTATATAACCATACATATAAACACATGTATACACACATAACATTAAATATAATATCAATATCTTTGACATTCAAAGACACTCCTATTCATGGAGTGGTTTGCTGAATGAGACCAGTTACCACTGGTCAACACATAGCTCCAAAGTCTGCCATATTATCATAACTTTTCTTCTAGATGCAGGCTCTCCAACCTCTTTCATGTTGGGAATTACATTAGTGGCACTCTACTGAAGTGCCTGGTCCTTTTTATACATGTAAAACAGGAATTACTATAGAGTAATTATAATCAAAGTTTATGTTACTTGTTAATTACAGAAGCAGAAGAATCATATTTGTAGTTGAAAGAACATTGGACTTCAAGCCAGGAAAGCTGGGTTCAAATCTTTACTGACTTTTAATAGTTATGTGACTCTGAGCAAGTTAATTCATTACTCTTAACCTATTTTTGCATCAGTAAAATAGGAATAATAGTTATAGTACCTTTCTCATAATATTTGTGTTAGGAAAATGCTTTGTAAACCTTAAATTATAATAAATTTGAATTATCACAATTGGGTTGCTAAATAATTCCACATTGATTTTATACATATTTCTTTAAAATGTGTTTGGAGTCTCACACTTTGGGGAAGACTTGATCCAAAAGCCATTTTTCTTTTGTGGTACCAAAAAGAGCCTAAATGTTAACATAAAAAGAAAATGAAAGCTTTCTATGGAGTAATTGTCTTTTCAATGTAATTATGGCTCCTGTCAAATTTTAGTATACCTCCTAAATGGGTTAATTATTTGGTTCTGAAGTATTTGGATAAAATGTTACCAAAGGATGCTTGAGTTGATCACATAAAAAAAAATATTTCTTCTACAGAGGTTTTGTAGCTGGAGGAGATTATGTGTGGCAATCAAAAGTCCAAATTTTCTCTATATGGGATGATTCTACAACAAACGACTATAGAAGAAATCATGTGGCTGTGACTGGCACTGGATATGAACTTCAGAACAGTCCATTTGGGGCTGGAATAACCCAGGACAGGAGAGGTTGACACACTGTGATCGGATCAACATCTTGACCCCTGACTAATGCAAGTTAGACTAGTTTTTCTTTATACAGTATTGAGACCATCCTCAAGACCTGGTAGGCTCAGGGACTGCAGGGGTGAAGAACCTGTGCCCTTGAGGTCACCTGTGGCCTTCTAGGTCCTTGGGTGCAGACTTTTGACTGAGTCCAAGTTTTATAGAACAAATACTTTATTTTTTTAAGGAATTTGTTCTGTGAAGTTTGGATTCAGCCAAAGGGCTTCACTTCAGGACATAGAGGGCTACATGTAACCTTGAGACTATAGGTTCCCTACCCTTGGAAAGGCGTGACATTGACATCACTTTTTCATCTTCTGGGTACAAAGCAGCTACAATGAGATCTAGGAACATTTTGCTGTTTAGTTAATTTAGTTAATTAATAACAATAAACAATATATAAACATACTTTTTTTAGTTTAGTTTAGTTGATGAAAAGCAATGACAAATCATGAAGGGAAGTTTAAGGTGTCTAAGTAATAAATGATAGAAATAGGGAGTTTTAGCGAGAATGAAGCCCCATTTTATTTGCCTTATTTTAAAATATATTCTTTGGAACTATCTACTTTAGTTTTTAATTATGCTTAACATAACAAAGAGTTCCATTTTTATGGAAAGAGTACCCTGTGTATCTCTACTAACTACAGGTCAGTTTTTATGACCACAAGATCACACCATGACTAACTGGGGTGACTGTTCTAATTGCAGACAAATATTATTTCCAAGAGGAAGCAATTAGTTTCCTGTTTGCTGGATTTAACAAATCAAAATGCTCTGGGAGGGGAGAAGGCACTGGGAACTTTGGGAATCAGAAAAAAAGTGCTTCATATAAAATGTGATGTCTGAGTTGAACTTTGACAGAAACTTATTATTGGATACTTTCCAGATCCTAAATGCCTATTCCTTAACACATAAGCTAATCCATTTCCTCTGACTGTATTTCTTCTTCAATTTCAATTATTCATTTTATTTTCTTACTTCCTATACTACATGTTGGTTAATGTAATGGGAATGTAAATTTAAAGATCTTCCCTGCCCCTAGGCTAAAGTACACCTGGAGCCTGGGGTGGGAGGCTTGTTTTTCAGTAG
Organism: Petaurus breviceps papuanus; assembly: GCF_028583685.1. Classification (NCBI taxonomy): domain Eukaryota; kingdom Metazoa; phylum Chordata; class Mammalia; order Diprotodontia; family Petauridae; genus Petaurus; species Petaurus breviceps. Next base: position 8,668,213 of record NW_027185860.1, on the reverse strand, counting down.
ATACTTTTTGATTGGGCAGTGAGTCAATAAGGTTGTTACATTCTCTGAGCCAGGAGAAGGCTATATAAGCCCTGATGTGTACCTTTGTTTTGGGGCTCACTTTGAGAAGTGTTCTGTGATTTGATCTGGATTCTGGGAAGCCGTTGTTGAGAGTCCCCTGGCTTTGAAAAACCCAGAATGTGGAAACCCAGATGTTGATTTGGTATGGATGTAATGGTTGGACAGTTTGGAAACTGTCTACTTGATCTGTTTCTCTCTCTTGATAATTCTGTCTGTATACTCTGAAGTTTGGGGTGCTGACGTTTTTCCCCTGAACTAGGTAAAGGATACATATTTGACTCATTAAAGTAAGCTTGTTAATCCATTTTGAGTTGTTTTCCTTTAACAAAGCAGATCTAAGAACTTGTGTTGGCAGCCCACCCTGGGGACGCTGGGGTGGTTGCTGCTACAAAATGGCGTCAGGAACAGGATGTGCAGAGTAAAAGGAAAGTATGGGGACTGGGATAATTGTTTGTTTCCCAGTTGTGGTAGATGTGACTCTGTGGAGCCATGGACCAGGAGAGAAGAATGGCCTGCACTGAGCTGAGAGCAGGAATAGTGAGCTGCCAGCATCAGGACCTGGGCAGAAGCCAGGAGCAGCTTGCTGCCTGTGGGAGGAGAAGGAACCCAGGAGTTCGGAATTCAGCTACAGGAAAAGATAAGAACTGAGCAGCAAAGCAGGGGCACTGAATGTGTTTCCTGGCTGCATCCCATAGTTTGGGACCCAAGGGGAGGATGGACTTGTGACTATGGTGGGTGGGATGAAGTGCCTTGGACCCCCAAGGACCCCATCTTGTTGGTTTTGTTGCCCAGCCTCCTCTCTGTACTTGGAAGCAGGGGCTGGAGCTGTGTGAGGGGAAGGATAACCCTCCCCCCCAACTTTATTTGGACTCTTGTTTTGAATTGAGGTGATAATGCAATGTACTTTGTGTTTGTTTAAGGTCCGGTGGCCACTTTGGTAACTTCAGTTAGGTATCTTGCAAATGTGACCTTTGGCTGTTAATGCTAATTCAAAAGTAAATTGTGTATGCTATGGGCATGAAAGATCTCAGGGCCAAATGTAATGGGAATGTAAATTTAAAGATCTTCCCTGCCCCTAGCCTAAAGTGTACCTGGAGCCTGGGGTGGGAGGCTTGTTTTTCAGTAGATACTTTTTGATTGGGCAGTGAGTCATTAAGGTTGTTACATTCTCTGCGCCAGGAGAAGGCTATATAAGCCCTGATGTGTAGCTTTGTTTTGGGGCTCACTTTGAGAAGTGTTCTGTGATTTGATCTGGATTCTGGGAAGCCGTTGTTGAGAGTCCCCTGGCTTTGAAAAACCAGATGTTGATTTGGTATGGATGTAATGGTTGGACAGTTTGGAAACTGTTTACTTGATCTGTTTCTCTCTCTTGATAATTCTGTCTGTGTATTCTGAAGTTTGGGGTGCTGACTTTTTTCCCCTGAACTAGGTAAAGGATACATATTTGACTGATTAAAGTCAGCTTGTTAACCCATTTTGAGTTGCTTCCCTTTAACAAAGCAGATCTAAGAACTTGTGTTGGCAGCCCACCCTGGGGACGCTGGGGTGCTTGCTGCTACAACTACATGTTGGTTACATTACTGGGTGTTATTATATAGCTTTTTGTTGACCCTCAAAAGATTTTCCATTTAAATGATGAATGAAATAAATTATCTGGTAGGTAAGAACTGGTTAGTATATTTTCAGGATTTTAATGAAATCATCACATGATACTAGGGAGGTTATAGTTATTAAATGTGCTTCTGGGGTCAAGGAAAACAATTTTCTAGGTATATTTTAAACTGTAAACCACATTTTGGGATCCAGGTTCTATTCAATTGATTCTGTATGAGATTATGAAGTAATTTAAGCTTTTTATTATAGCAGTCAGATCTCAGATCAGTAAATACCAGAAAACAATTGGAAGGTGAAATGTCTTTATTTTATTTTTTAAAGGAAAAAAAAAACTTCCATAATGCTTAAAAATGCATACCAATTCATTGATTTTGAGATAAATAAGTTTTACATATCTCACAGGTTTGGTGCTCTCTACTAACGTCCTCCTCTGATGTCTAATGTTTTGCTAATGACGGTGGGTTCTCAAAGGCCCATAGGTGCTGGCAGTTGCTTAACTAGTTGTCTAGCTGATTAACTATTTATTAACAATCACTTATTAAGTCTGTCCTATTCTCTAGGACAGATGATGGGATTTTTCAAACATAATGAAGCACCTTTATTCACATTACTTTTACTACAATATAATCATTAGAAATATTTTGATAATCCTTATTATTCCATAATTACTAATACCATGATTTGATTTTGTGAAAGCAAACATATTTTGGGTTTATTTGTAAACAAAAAATATTTTGTGATTTTGTCTATTTCATCTTTTTATAATTTAAAATGTGTATATTTTGTAATGAAACTATATATTACTGCAATAATACATACACAGATACTCATACACACACACACACACACACACACCCCTAAGTGGGGAGAACTTATTTAAAATTTGTTTTATTGATAGGTATGCTTGATTTAAAAAAGTTGGATGTAACTAGTCTAGACTATGAAATAAAATTGGATGAGGAATCCAATTAATTTTTACATCTTAGCCAGATATTGCAGATGGACAGGAACCAAAGTCCATAAATGAAGAGGAAGAAAAGAACTGGAGTTAGATTGTATTTGGGAAATTGCAAAAGTGCTACTAAACACACACACACACACATACATACACACTCAAACACATATTTTTCCCAACAAAAATTCCCCAATGATACTACTATATAGCTTTGAATCATGGAATATTGCCATCTTTGCAAAATGAAAATCACAGGTAAACCAAGGGAAATGGAGAAATGCTCATAGGGTGAAAAATAGTATTATTATTTTAAATTTCTTTATTTATGTTTAGTTTAAAACATTCAATTCCACAAGCTTTTGAATTACAAATTTTCTCCCCTTCCCTTTCCTCCTCCCTTCCCCTCCCACGGTAGCATGCAATCCAATACATGTTCTATAAATGCCTTCACATTAAACATTAGTCAAGTTGTAAAGAAGGATTATAACCAATGGAATGAACAAAAAGAAAGAAGGAACAAAATACAAAAAAAAAAAGAGAGAGAAAGTAGTTTGCTTCAGTCTGCATGCAGACTCTGTAATTCTTTCTTTGAAAGTGGATAGCCCTTTCTATCTGTCTTTTGGAGTTGTTTTTATAGTCTTGTATTGCTGAGAGGAGCACAGTCTATCAAAAGTTATCAAAGGTACAATGTGTAATTGTGTTACAATGTGTAATTGTGTTACAATGTTCTCCTGGTTCTGCTCTTCTCACTGGGCCTCAGTTTACATAAGCCTCTCCAGGTTATTATGAAGTCCATCTGCTTCTCATTTCTTTTTCTTTTTTGTCTTTTTGGAGGGGGGAAAGCAGGGCAATAGGGTTTAAGTGACTTTCCCAAGGTCACACAGCTGGTATGTGTTAAGTGTCTGAGGCCAGATTTGAACTCAGGTCCTCCTGACTCCAGGACCTGTGCTCTATTCATTGGGCCACCTAGCTGCCCCTGCTCCTCATTTCTTATAGTACAGTAGTATTCCATCACATTCCACAATTTCTTCCCCCATTTCCCAATTGATGGGCATCACCTTGATTTCCAATTCTTTGCCACTACAAAAAGAGCTGCTATAAATATTTTTGTACATAAGAGTCCTTTTCCCACTTGTATGATTTTTTTGGATAAAGCCCTAGAAGTGGTATTGCTGGGTCAAAGGGTATGCACATTTTTATAGCCCTTTGGGCATAGTTCCAAACTTCTCTCCAGAACAGTTGGATCAGTTCACAACACCACGAAAAATGCATTAGTGTTCCAATTTTCCCACATGTCCAGAATTTATAATTTTCCTGTTTTGTCATGTTAGCCAATTTGACCAGTGAGATGTGGTACCTCAGAGTTATTTTGATTTGCATTTCTCTAATCAATAGTGATTTAGAGCATATTTTCATATGATTATAGATCTCTTTAATTTCTTCCTCTGAAAACTGCCTGATCATATCCTTTGACCATTTATCAACTGGGGAATGGCTTGTGTTCTTATATATTTGACTCAGTTCTCTGTATATTTTAGAAATAAGGCTTTTATCAGAGATACTGGTTGTAAAAACTCTTTTCCAATTTTCTACTTCCCTCCTAATCTTGGTTGCATTGGCTTTGCTCATATAAAAATGTGAACTATATTATTAATGATAACTTTTTGCAAGAAATGGCATAAAAATAAATCATCCAGGAAATGTATGATCAGAAAAGCAGGTTGGATGTTCCTACAGTAAGAGTAAGTGAGGAGATGACCAGCCAGGTGTACCCCGATATACACAATAACATGGCCACCATTCTGGTGGAGGCCTGTACTCTATTTGCTCTGGCCCTGTGGTTGGTCTCCCTTCCTTAAATTTCTGCCTACTTGAGTCCATCTTCCACTCAGCTGATAAAGTAATATTCCTAAAGCATGTATCTCACTAGGTCATCCCTGGCCCCCAACTCAGTAAACTCCAGTGGCTTCCTATTACCCCAAGATCAAATCTAAAATCCATTTTGACTTTAAAATTTGGTTCCTTACTATTTTTCCAGTCTTCTTATACTTCACAACCCCTCGCATACTGTACAAATCCAATTCTGGCCTTGTTCTTTGAACATTCCAGTCCATCTCCCTGACCTATGCCTTTTCACTTGCTTTCCCTCCTGCTTATAATATTCTCTCACCATACCTCCGCTTTCTGACTTCCCTGGTTCTTCCTTCAAAACTCAGTTCAAATTCAACCTTTGGTGAAAAGTTTTTCCATATTCACTCCCCTCCACGCACTATTTATGACTTCCCTTTGGGATTGTGTGTGTGTGTGTGTGTATGTCTTATATTCACAGGACAGCTAGTTGGGGCAGCAGATAGAGTGTTGGGCCTGCAATCATGAAGACTCATCTTCTTGAGTTAAAATCTGGCCTTGGATAATTACTCCTTGTGTGACCCTGGGCAAGTCACTTAATCCTTAGTTTCTTCATCTGTAAAATGAGTTGGAGAAGAAAATAACAAACCACTCCAGCGTCTCTGCCAAGAAAACCCCAAATGGAGTCACAAAGAGTTGAATATGACTTAACAACAATTAACATCTATATTTGAATCTATACTGATATAGATATGCACACATGTATATGTATATGTGTGTGTATGTATATTACATTGTATGTATCTTGTACATATATGGGATTTTTGTGTTATCTCTTCCATGAGAATATGAGCTTCTTCAGGAGAGGGACTGTGATTTTATTTTTCTCTTTATTCTAGCTCTTTTCTTGAAGGGGATACCCAAGCTGATCCTGGAAGTTAGCTAAGGGCTCAAAAAGGTAAAGATGGGGAAGGGCATCCTATAAATGGAAGACGGCCTTTGTGAAGAAAAGTGGCAAGAAGGGTTGCTAGGTGGCACAGTGAGTAAGAGTGCCGGCCCCAGAGTTGGGAGGACCCGGGATTGGTTCTGGCCTCAGATACTTAACACCCACACAAAATAACTGGCCGTGTAACCTTGGGCAAGTTACTTAACCCCAATTGCTTAAAAAAAAAAGTGGCAAGAGATGGAACACTGTGTATGGCAAAAAGCAATTGATCGGGTCAGTTGATCTAGAATATAAAGTTAGAAGAAATAATATATAATCTGCCCAGAAATATAATCTGAAACAATTTTGCAAAGGGTGTTAAGGAACAGATAAATTTGTTTGAAAGGTAATGGGGAGCCACCGAAGTTTCTTGAGGAGGGGAGAGACATGGTCAGGCATATGTTTTAAGATATACTAATTTGGCTTCTGTTTTAAGGATGTATTTGAGAAGGGAAAAAGGAGAAGTAAGGAAGGGAAGGAAATCACTAAATGTTTACAATAGTCCATTTGAAAGATACTGGGGAGGTAGAATCAACTAAACTTGGAAACAAAGTGGTTATAGAAAGTAAGTGTGAATTTATATAAATTAATTTATATAAAATTGTCCTAATATCTCATATAAACTACCAGTAACAATGACATTAACAAATGGAATGATATTTAAAGGACAGGTCTACATTATCACTATGCTTTGTTTTATGTGTCTCTTCCTTTATATAGTTTTCCTCTCCCTAATTCACCATCTAGACATATGTCATCTCAATGAAAAAATAATTTGTTACATTTTTACATTTTATTTTAAAATTAATTTCAGATTTCAGAGACTTTTGGCTACTGGATCATAATTTCTTTTTACCAAAATAACTCATTAAATCAGTTTATTAGTTGTACTAGAAAAAAGATGTGTCCAAATTAAAAAAAAAAATCAAAATTTTTTTGAAGAATATAAGTTCAAGTTTAGAATAATTTATTCTAAAGTAATATACACATTTAGCTACTCATCTACAAATCATTAACATTTAAAACAACTACAAAACCACAAAAACTTTGCCTATATTGGTTTGGAGCTCCTAAATTAGTTATATTAGCTGTTTGAATAGTTAAACTGCATTGACATAAAAAATATTTTGACCAAATTTTTCTCTAAATCCAATTTAACTCAAATGGTCCTACCAGTAATGGAAGAATACTAAAGAAAAAAAAATAAAGATTAATCTCTTCCCAAACTACCTTAAAAATAGGGCAGAGATACAGGTATCTGGGACAATTTAAGGATGATCTTCCTAGAGGTAGAAAACTAGACTAGATAAAATCATTTCCAGTATGAATCATGATTTAGTTTATGAAAACGGTTATACCACAAAGTTTTTTGGGGATTCAGTATTATATATTTTCTTGCCTAGCTACAGTGTCTTGGTAGGTCTGTTTTTTCTGATTATTGTCCTCCCTCAGGGAAGAAGTTCAAGGCCTTTTTTGCAGGTAGGCTGGTGGATTTAAGAACCAGTGATTTAATCTAGTATCATTAATCCTACAGTCTAGTGAAGGCATTGTGGCTATCTGGACTAATCCTCAGAAACTAATTTAGTAATTACCAGTTCTGATTTTCACTCCAGTATGACCCATGAAAAATGTAAACTCTCAAAGAGACTGTGCCCTGAAACTTCAGCACAAATAATAATTAACTTTATCATAATACATAATTTGAATACATGATGTCCTTAAATAAACCTAAATCGTGTCTGGCTCACAGGAAGCTATAATCTCACTAGAGTCTATGATAATCAGGACATATCTGGGATTCTGGGTGCAAGTCTAGCACTATATCTTAAAAGGGAAATTTAAAGATTGTAAAGTGTTGATTTGAAAAGTATATTGTTTAATCTGGAAGAGAGAGGGTAATGATAGTTGCTGACTTTTATATAGTGCTTATGATATGCCAGGCTCTTTATAATTATTATATTATCTGATGCTCATAACAATTCTAGGAGGTAGATGTTATTATCTCCATTTTACAGATGAGGAAACTAAGGCAAAGAGAGCTCAAATGACATAGCTAATAGGGTTCCATAGGTAATAAGTGTCTGAGGTAGATTTGAACTCAGCATTTCTTTATTCTAGGCCCAGCTCTCTGTCCATTGCACTGCAGTTTTAAGTAACATATGATAGTCTTTTTTCAGTCTTTGTGGGAAGGAAACAATATGTATTTCAACTAAAAACATTGAGTGTCTACCAAGTGCAAAGCATAACCCTATTGTCCTGTCTACCGAAGGAACAAATTAGCATCAAAGTGATTGCTACAGGGAAACAGGTTTTAACTTAACATAATAATATTCTAATACATGGTTAATATAAGTAATAATGAATGTTAGTAAGAATTAGGATAATAGTAGCTAACATTGATAGAGGGCTTACTATGTGGCAGGCACTGGATGAAGAAGCACTTTATAATTATCTTCTCATTTGAACCTCACAGCAACTCTAGGACACGGGTGCTGTTAACCCCATTTCACAGATGAAGAAAAAGAGGCAAACAAAATGTAAGTGACTTGCCCAGGATTACACAGCTAATGAGTGTCTGATAATACATCTGAACCTTCTTTCTGACTCCAAGTGTCTCTCCATCCACTCTAATGTCTAACTGATGTATTTTAACATATGACTACCAACATTAGGAATCCCCCCAAATGGAATAAGCTGTCTTTGGAAGCAAAGCGTTCCTAGCCATTATTGGTATTCTAGAGGAGGCTGGTTGGCCACTTGTTCTGACCATCTTGGAAAGGATTTTTGCATAAAGAAGATGATTATGCTATGTAAATGACTAAGGTTCGTTCCAACCCTAGGATTTTCTTAGTCCTATTATAGAACCTTACTATTATTCATTAATTTATTCATTCAGCAAATATTTATTGATACCTACCATGTACAAAGGCTGTAATAACCTATTACAGGGATTATTAACTTTCACTCAATGATTATTTTTGCCTTATGGCTGAGAAATGAAGTGATACACTAACAATTAAATTGTATAGCTTGTAGATGAAGCAAACAAAAAAAATTGCTGGGATGTGTGTTTTCTAAATTTCAGTATTTACAGGACCTTTATACAGTGAAGTAGATAAAGCTATTTGCAGCTGGCTTCCAGAATTAGAATTATGCCATCTCCATCCAGTGGAGATTAAATCAAACACCACATATTTGCTTTACCTACAATATTATGGAAAGCAGACCTGGAATTAGGAAGATTTAAGTTCAAATTTAGGCTTAAATATTTGCTAGTTTTATGCCTTAGGTTGAGCCACTTAACCTCTGACTTCCTCAGTTTCCTCATCTACAAATGAGGATAATAATAATACCTTTCTCCCAGGATTGTTGTAAAGATCCAGTGAAATAATTTTTGTAAATTTTTATAAAGTACTTTGTAAACATTAAAGCACTCTATAAGTGCTATATTGTTATTATTACTGTTATTTTTTGTTGTTGATGTCATTACAAATTCTTTAACTAAGGCTCTCAAAGTTATTTACAAATTCATTAAGCCCTACTATTTATTATTCATAGAGGTGTTTAACTTCCTGCCAATAAGACAGATGTATACATACGCCTTTTTGCATAATCAAGTGACATTTATATTGCACTAAATTATACATTTTCAAATATTTTGTCACATTTTCCAAGAAACAAGATTGATACTGGCAAGGTGCTATTTCCTTAAAAGATTGACCAATTCAGTCAACTGTTTTATTGAACACCCACTGTGATCTGAGCACTACACTAGGTGCTTGTGTCAAAACAGAAACAGACATGTTTGGGGCCATTTTAAAAGAAGTCAGATCACATTAGAAATATACCTCTAGGCTTACATCACACAAGCATATCCAAATTAAGGATATGTAAAGACTGAAAGCTCTTATCCTCATATAATCTACATTTTCACATTTATCTCTCCTCACAACTCAAACAAAATACAGTTTCACAAGGATTCACATCAGCTGAAGTGGACATGGGAATAGATTTTGGGAGAGAAATTTACCTGCATAACTATAGTTTCTGTTTAAAAAACAAGTCTTTGCAAGGTTTTGAGCACTAGAGTTCAAACTCTAAAGTCCCAGTGCTAAAGCTGGCTCAACCAAAATGTTGAACTAATTCTATAAAGGATACTTATGGAGCACCAACCGCAAGAGCTGGTATTTACGATTTTAAGCCTTCAAAGCGTTCATTTTATTCACACAACAACCCTGGGAGTAGATGTTATTATTATCCTCATTTTACAGATGAAGAAGCTAAAACAAAGTTTAAAGAATTTGCCCAGGCCCAGGGGAGGGGAACCTGTGATCTCAAGGACACATGTAGACCTCTAGGTTGTTGGATGCAGCCTTTTGACTGAGTCCAAATCTGTGAAATTTGGACTCAGTCAAAAGGCCACATTGAGGACCTAGAAGGCCACATGATGCCTTCCCCACCCCTGGCCAAGGATCAAACAGCTAATAAGTATCTGAGACCAAATTTGAATTCAGGTCTTCCTGATTCCATGCCCAGCACTCTATTCACTGTGCCATCTACCTTTTCATATAAAATTCCCTAATGTTTTATTAAAATATTTACTTACACTTCATAGTCACATAAGTTTAATTATACACTAAATGTTGTGTATGATTATGATCTGGTTAGGAGAAACTTTGAAACAGGTTTACGTAAAAAAAAAAAAAAATTGGCAGACAACAAATTACAACAAATTACCTGATAGCTTTAGCAGAAGCAAAGATAGCAATTAGCTTCTTTATTATAGGAAAAAGGACTATTTCATAAGCTTGAACCAGAGAAGAGTTACTAAAGATATCAAGGAGAGAGTAGGAGGCAACTCATATTTCCAGGTTCTTTTCACATTGTCCTTCCTAAGACAGGTGAAGGCATAAAATCGATAGTGAGAGGATGTTAGAGGATTAAGGGAAAAATGATTTTGCTTATGAATTTTGTTTCATGCAAAATAAGAAATAAAGAATAAAGTCTTGCTTCATCAAATTCATTATTAGGCAAAGGAAATGATGCTATGGGTAACTAGGTAAGTAATTGAAAGGAAGCCTGTGATTTCACAACATAAAAGTATTCATATTTTATAATTCAGTGAATGAAGTGGCAAATGAATTATGTGGTACAAAAGATACCCAAAGAAAACTTCTGACTAGGATTTTAGTATAAGTTTCTCCATGCTGCAATGGCAAGCAAAGAAGTACTTAGCACCTTGTTTCAGCTACTTAAGTATTTAGCACTTTGTTTGAGCCCCTTATGATTTGAATGTAGGAAGAACTTGTTGATGCAACAGGAAGGGGCAGAACAGGAAGGAGAAAAACCATATATAAGGAGGAACACAGCTGGTACAGAGCAGAACTGAGAAGGGGAACAGTTGTGGATGTCAGGCACTCTGTCTGTTAGGTTGTGTTTGTGACACTTGGTACAGAAGCCCTGGGATCTTACAGGAAGCCCTGAAAGAGGATTTTCTGGTTGTCTGTTTACAGAAGTCCTGGCGGAGGGTTTCAGAGGTCCTGGGACTATACTGATGATTTGTGTTGAGTTCTAAGACCTTGTTTATGGGTTTGTGTTGAGTTCTCAGACTTTGTTTGTGGGTCTGGGTTGATTTCACAGGTTGATGATGGTGCTGGCTATGTGCATGAATGTTGTCGTGGCTCTGGTAAGCTTTGTCTTCCCAGTAATAGAAACAGAGAAGGACTTGAGGTGGACTAGACACTATGAGCTTCAGTGTAGAATGGAAACTGGATGAGGAATTGGCAAGGAGCTGGAGGAGGAGCTGAGAGCTGCCTACCTGTGAATCCTGGGAGTTGGACCCATTGAAGAAAAACCATGGAATTTGGGAGCCAGCCTCAAGCCAAGATGAAAAGATCTCTCCTTGGGTACTTACTGCTGACTGACAAGATCATGATTTGCTGTGGTCTAGGAGTGGGAGAACTTTGTACTCTGTATCTTGTACCCCTTAATAAGATGATTGAGTTAAGAATGATTGGAAACTAATCTCCAATCCAGAAGAAAGAAGATTTTTTTGACTGAGAGATTAAGACAATGTGATCTAGGGGTGGGAAAACGTAGACCTTTGTCCTTTGTGTCCCTTAAGGAAGCTTGCTGAATGATATCTTTTGTTTAAAACTACTTGCCACGTTAAGTGAAAACTATGTGGCCACTTTAGTGCTAAATTGTTATATTTTATCATTGTGAATGCTATACTTTGGTTTCTGTAAATGTTTTCTTTTAGTTTATTGCTGAATAAATAGAGAGTTCACTATACTATGTGATCAGAATCTTTGAGTTATTTACAGCAGCAGTCCTCTGGAAAGCTGCTTGTGCTTAGCTTTACACATGCATATAAAATAATATCAGAATGTTTGTTGAGGCAATGTGTCTATACCTATTGCTGCTAATTTGATCATAGATTCTTAAATACATTTGCTCTAAGTAATATTTCTTTTTTCTATCTTTCAGAATTATCCATGTATCTATTAAGGAATGAAAATGCATAATTAATTTTGATAATGAAATCTTTTTTAAAATCAGAAAACATGACTTTTCTCATTAATACCATTGCCTTGAAGACCATTTTGGTATAGTTTGGGAAGCAGATATTAACTCCTATAGAGAGCTGAAACAACTCCTGTATGGCAACATCATGAATTGACAACATGAAATCACCCTTCAAGTTAATGTGACTATCACTAATGCTCTTCTCTTTCCTTCAATTTTTATATTCATACTCAAGTCTTTTTATTCCCCTTCTACAGTATCTCTTGAATGCATCTTTTCTCCTGTGCTCCTACTTTGACCATTATAGGTATAGAGTGACTTTTACTATGACCTTCCTTGGATATTGCATTATTTTGATCAATCTTCCTCTTGCTGCTCGTTTCCTACTCAAATCTATGCTTCAAATTACTGCTCTCCTATTCTTCATTTGGTATATATTTGACCCTGCCATTTGTCTGCTGGAAAAACTTCAGTGGCTCCCTATTGCCAGCTAATTTCAAATTCTTTTGCTTAGTATTGAAGACCCATTACAATCTACCACCATTGCTATCTTACAACACTCTTCTTCATTCACTTGAATCACCAACGCAATTGGCCTAGCTTCCTCCTTAAATTCAGCTGTACATTTCTGTTTTCACAACTTTGTTCATGTTGTTCCTATGCATAGGATATCTTCATATAACACATAAATTGAATATTACGTCCTTGATTAAGACCTGTTTAATCTTAGTCAAACTTACATAGCACATTGTTTTCTAAGCCTCTCAGTACTATTGTCTATTAGACCTGTGTTTGTATTTTTTTTTTTTTTTGCTGGGCTGTAAGGTCCAAAGGAGCAGGGACCAATTCCTTATCTGGAATTTGTATCTCTTCCAGGGCTAAGTACAGTGTTCTCCACTGAGCAAGTGCTTAATAAAAGTTTATTCAATAGAGAAGTTTTCATTGTTGACCAGTTTTGCAAAGTTTGTTACACATATAATGTTGGGTTTTATGAAGAAAATATAGAGTGAAATTGTGAGAAAACAATGCAAAGAACAGAGAAAATCCTTGTCAGATGCTTCCATTTAAATTTCTTTATAAGCAGAACTAGCATTCAATGGGGTAGCCAGGTAGCACAGCGAGTAAGAGCACTGGCCCCAGAGTCGGGATGACCTGGAATCGAATCCGGGCTCAGACACTTAGCACCCACCCAGAAACACCTGGCCGTGTAACCTTGAGCAAGTTACTTAACCCCAATTGCTTAAAAAAAAAACACCTAGCATTCAAGAAGAGATATTACAGTAAGGTTTGGGATCTGTTTATTTTATACTTAAGAAAAAGCAAACGATACCCTTCCTGAATTTTTGGTTTAGAAGCGCAAAATTTCTGGCTGTAACAGATTACTAGACACTTTATCAGCAGTTATTCAGTTGTTTCAGTCATGTCCAAGTCTTCATAACCCTGTTTGGGGTTTTCTTGGGGGTTGTTTGACATTTCCTTCTTCAACTCATTTTACATATGAGGAAAGTTTGGGACCTGCCTAGGGTCACTCAGTAAGTGTCCGAGGCTGGATTTAAACCTATTCTAACTCTAGGCCCAGACCTCTATCCACTGTACCACATAGCTGCCTCCTTGTATCATCTAGGTCATCTTAAAGAAAGTTAGTCTTTGGTACTATTTGTAGGTTATCTATCTGATATAGAGCACTGAATTGGTATTCCCTCAACCCTTTGTCATTCTGATTTTTGAAAGGAAAGAAGACATGATTGTCCACAATGGACTTCTTAAATTTGTACTTCAGATTAGTATATGTCTAGTAAACCCAAAAGTATAATGATGTTCCTTCCATAACTGTCCAATAGGATGAAATGCTTTGCTTTCTTTATTCCCATATTTCATTTGTTGAAATAGTGTATTATTTTAAAAATCTTCAGGGCAAGAATAACACTGTAGTTATTAATTGATCATACTACAGTTCTGAGGAAGGGATAAGGGGAGATGACTTTATTTTTAATTCCTTATTGATAAAATCATGTTTATTAGCAAAAATTAAATCAAGAAATGCACCATAAGCAAATAGATACAGTACTATGCACTTTTCAACTTTACAAAAATCATAGGTCATAGTTATGTCATTTAATTATTTTATTCAGTGGACTATGCCAGAGACTCGTATTTTGGAGCTGGAACAGACATTGGGATAATCCAGTTCAACCTTCTCATGAGGCACAGAGATGTGACAAATTGGTCTTTTTAATTGGATACTTTCCTGGTGGTTTAAAAAAATCAATTTTACAAATAATTTGCTTCCAGGAATGTATTGAGGACCATTTTTTTTTTTTAGGAAAGTGGAACCTTTTTCTCAAATTGTGCATATGTGGTTACTTATTCCATAGCACTATAACTGCTAAGAGAAACAGGGAAGAAATAACTAGTTAGAGTTAAGATTAACTATGGGAAAATAACCAAAATTTTATTTCTTCTTTCTTTAAATTTTTTTTATTATTATTATTTGCTTTTTGGAGGGCAATTGGGGTTAAGTGACTTGCCCAAGGTCACACAGCTAGTTTTTGTGTTAAGTGTCTGAGGCCTGATTTGAACTCAGGTCCTCCTGACTCCAGGGCTGGTGCTCTACTCACTGCGCCACCTAGCTGCGCCTATTTCTTTTTTCTAGGGGAAGGTGCATTTTAGGATATCAATTAGGGAATGAAGTGAACAATTATGCAAGGTAGAGATGAAATTTTTAAAAATGATGATGTGGAAGGAAAGTTGCATTTTGTAGTTGCTGTTGAACCGTTTTTCAGTCATGTATTATTACTCATGAACCCATTTGGTATGTTCTTGGCCAAGACACCGGAGGAATAAGTCATTTCCTTCTCCAGGTCATTATACAGAGGAGGAAACTGAGGCCAATGGGGTTAAGCCCAGGGTCATATAACTAGTATGGCTAGAGCTGAACTCAGGAAGATGAGAGTTCCTGACTCGAGGCCCAGCACTATCTACTGAGCCCCGTAGCTGTCCACAGAATCTATTGTATATGAAAATATTAAAAAGAATGGTATCTCAGTGTGGGGCTTGAACAGGATAAAATATGAATTAAGAAGTCCTTCAAGTACATGAAGCATTAATTCTTGCAGGGATGGGGTAGAAAAAAGGAAGAAAATAACAGTATAACATTGGCTATTCTGAGCATAATCTTTTAGAAGGATTTCTCCTAGACTGTGAGGAATTTCTTCTATATACTTGGTCCACCATGATTTAATATGGATACCCCAGTACTTTGTCAAGGTCATAAAGTATGTTCATTGCCTATAAGCCTTTATTTGGTCAGCTCCTTCCTTCTTAGTAGAGATTTGTCTGCTTGGCTTCCTGATACTTCCTTAGAGGATTTTTGTTTGTCTGTTTTTAAGGGTGTTCAGATCCTCTGGTTATTAGATAAATATTAGGACTAATGAATAGTAGACTTCCAAAGCTAGGACAAGGGCCCTTGTAAGGACTATCCATTTATCTAATGACTCTTATTGAGATTCTGAATCCCTTTGGCCTCCAGCTTACTTCTGGCAACCAGATGATTCAATGGCTAGAGGACTAGGTCAAGAGTCAGAAATACAAATTCAGACACTCCCTACCTCTCTGACCCTGGGAAATTCACTGAATCTCTTTGCCTCAGTTTACCTAACTGTAAAATGGGAATAATTATAGGATTTACTTCATTGGTTGTTGTGAGGATCAAATGATATAAGATTTATGAAGTGCTTAGTACAGTTCCTGTCACTAAGTAAGCTCTTAATAAATTCCTCTTTCCTTCCTTCCATGGCCCCAGATTCATTATTAAGAAGAAAAAAATAATAACTATTTCCTTGTTCCACTGAGGAAAAAGAGACCTCAACATTTTAGCACAAGTTTTTGGTTAGATAAATGGCAGCATTTTTTCACAGTAAAAAAAACACTGGACTCAGTTGCACAGAAATACTATTTAAGCTTTTTTCTTTATCTTTAATATTATTCACAACTGCATTTTCTCAAAGTTCTATCTAATATTTTTAATTAAATGATTCTATGTTCACAATTTTAAAACAGCCTATCTAAAATTTAAAATGAACAAAATTTAGGTATAATCATTTAAATCAACTTGATTAGGATCATGTTATCACATCTACCATACATCCATAATCAAGATAAGCAATTATTTATAGTGTATTTTGTCAAAATCAAAACCTAGACATAGCAACATAGGGACAAAGTGCTAAATAAAGCAAAATTAAGGCTGTTTGAAGCACAACAGGTCTGCTTTCCTCGCAATTACAGGCAGCAGATGTGGGTGGTAATAGGTGCACATTATGGAAACTGGCCAGCATAATAGGTTGAGATCAGGACAGATATAGTTTGGGGCAGGTCATTTGCTCAGGGCTTTTTTGACACCTGAGAAGGTGTAGGTTAAGGCAGAAGAGTGGAGCAGAATGTAAAAGAACATGGGATTTGAATTCAGACGACATGTTTCAAATCCTCACTCTGTCATTTCCATCCGTGGCCCTTGCTTTGATCACCTAACTTCTACAGACTTCACTTTAATCATCTATAAAAGGAGAAATTTGGAAAAGGTGGTTTGTAAGGTCACTTTCCCCTTAAAATTATACTCCTATGATTCTAGGATATTTGGAAATTTATCAGGGCTGTCTGAAAAGGGCAAGTCAAGCAGGCATAGAGCATATTCCATAGCAAGTATCCTCAAACCAGTAGCTCTCCAAGCTTGTATGATAACAGGAGAGAGAAATGGTTTACTTAAGATATTCTCCTCTCTAATGAAATTGACAGACTAAGAAATAAGTTCAAATATTCTTTTCCCCCAATAATTTCACAAACTTACCTATTTACACTTTCAAAATAATCATTACTACTAACAGTTTTCAGAAATGTGACAATTCTGTCAGTGGCAAATGTGCTTACAAGAAAATGATGTGTCTTCAGGCTGACATTAAGTAAAAATGAAATACTTTTCACAAGAGGTGTAGATTCATTAGTAGAAACATTATGGCCTGTGAATTAGCTAGCAATCTTCTTCATAGGAAGAAGACTCAGGTCCCAAGTATATAACCAATTTTGTGGGTTTTAGAAGGAAAGAGTTAGACACAGTTAGAAACAACAGCTCTGGAATCGACACCAAAAAGGTCAATGACACCAAAGGAAACATATGCTATCAAAATGAGCAAGTGTAGCAGAGGCAAAGGAGACTGGATATAATATAAAAATGTTACTGTTAAAGATAATGCTAAATATATTTCAAAATCACTATTCAAAATAATGAAATCCATAGTACACAAAATAAAATCATTTTGTAGTTATCAGGTATTCAGAAAGATATTCAACTTGGAGATTAGTAGGGTACTAATGCTGCAAACTTCCTACATTTCATTCAAAAACATTCAGCATTCTGCTAGATATTGGTGATACAAAGATGAAAAATGAGACAATCTTTATACAAAATCGCCCAAGTAGCTAATATTTTATTGGTACCTTACAGTTTACAGAGAACTATATAATTACTTTATCTCATCTGAGACTTACAACAAAGTTATTGCACAAATGAGGAAACTAAGCCCCACAAAAGAGAAATTTGAAGAGTTTTAGGAAAATTTGAAGAGGGAGCAATCACTTTCAACGGAGTTATGACAGAGGTTTCATGGAAAAAGTGATAACCAAACTGGAAGGAAAAGAAAACTTTAAGAGACATTCCAGGCACTGGGAACAGATTTGGTAAATACACGAGGGTAGGATAAGATAGAAGAAATGATGTAAGTTCAATTAGTTTTACATGTAGACTATGGGAAAGGAAGGAAAGTGGAAAAACAAATTGGACTTTGATTGGGGAGGCCCTTAAATGATATACTAATGATTTTATATAGGTTTAAAAGAGTCACTGAAGATTTTGGAGCAAGATTAATGCTATCAGACATGGTTTAGAAAAATGAATTTTGCAAGTATGTGAAGGATAGATGGAAGGAAAAATTTTTATATGTGGTCATATAAAACGCTATGTGACCAGGGAAAAGTTGACCCTTATTTTAATTTTAGTTTGATAAATTACAAAAATGAATTATATATATATATACATATATACATATATGTATATATATATATATATTACAAAAGGTACACGTGTGTGGTAGGGAAGTACTAAGACTTAATTCATCTGGTCTAAAATATATAGCATACTGGTACTAAGAATTCTGAAAATGTGAGAAGTTTATATTTTATTTAGTACTTATTATTCTGTAATGTGCCTCCTTAGGCTTCATTTCCACTTAATTCTGAAAAACAACATTCCTTATTCATGTTTTGACTGATCAAAGGCTTTTATGTAGCACAACCCATATTAGAAAAATAGATTCTGAGATTCATAAGCCCAATTCATGGAAAATTAATGGGGTTAAATCATATTGTTTTCATTATTTTCTTGAGCATACCATGATGTACTAAAGGAACAGAAGAGAATTTCATATAAGAATTAATTAGAAAAAGTAATTTTTAATCAATTCACATTTCAAATATATACTCTAATTAAACTGTTACAGAAATAAGGCATATAGCACTTTGTGGACAATATAGAACTTACTTGTAATTTTCCTAATATAATTCATGAAGGACAAGTAATAATGACCAAGAACCTTTTTTTCCTTAAAAATTAAATGTCAGTTATGTCATTTTTTTATTTCAATGAAAATTCCCTAGATGCAAGAAGCATCCAAGACACTGTTACAGTTCCAGCTAATAGAATAGAAAACTAATCAAACAGGAACAAATCATTATTGCAGTGGCATTTTCCATTTACATTTTCAATACATTTCCTTAAGAGACATGGACCATGGTAATAAGGAGCTGAAATATAGTAATCAATGTGATAAAAACTCAGAAAGTATTATAAATTAAAACTAACCTTAAATGAAAAAAAAAAAAAAAAACAACCAAACCAGAAAATGAAAGAAATGCTTCAGCGGTATGCTGCATTCCTAAGGGCTAGCTTAAATCTGAAAAGAGAGAGATGTTTTTGTTTACATATAAACGTATATAGCGTTCTGAATTTGGAATAAGCAAAGTGGTCATATGCTTGCATACCTATGGTGCACTTTCTGTCTTGTCAAGTCTATTTCCTTGAACCAAACTGACACCAGAGGATAAGTATCAGCAGTTACAGAAATTATATAGTTATGGAGACTGCCTGCAGAGAGAGGACTTTCACATCATACTTTGTATATCATGAAAACTGACTGGGGTCTGTGAAATATCAGTCAGTTTTTCAACTACAGAGAACACTACAGGAAAATCGTTTTAATGTTTTAGGTCTATTTTATTTACCTTCTGAAATATTAAGACAAGAAATAAAGAAAATGATAAAGTGGCATTTTTGAAATGTCAAAATGTTTCACTGGGGATGAGTATAGGGTTGACTATGGAATCAAGAAGTCCTGGTTTTAAGTTTTGCCTTTGACCTATGACTCTATGTGATTATAAGTGTCCCAAGTAACTCTCTAAATTGAAGAGTTATTGACCATCTTCAATGAAAAGTGTTTCATTGGAAATCTACACCAATGAAATTGCAAGTCCAAATGTTTCCTTCAAAAACAATCAACCCACCCATTGAATTAAACCACAAAATTTGAGAACTGGAAGGAAAAAACCACAGAAGTTATTTACTTCATGATACTCCTTTCGAAAAAAAAAAACACAGAACTAGTTCTAAAATGGCTTGTATGACTTCCACAATATTCTCTCTTTCAAACTTAAGAGAGTTTAGCAGAGGATTTTCTATAGTGTCTGTACTCTGAAAAAAAAAAAGACTTTTGTTTATTTACTTTTGGTCAAATCTCTTATGATGATTCTTTTCTAATTGCTCTAAGGCAAGAGTTTCTTAGTCTTCTTGTGTCATGGAATCCTTGGTCAATCTGGTAAAACTCATGCACCCCTTCTTAGAATAAATTTTTTTTCATGTATAAAATAAGATATATAGGATAACAAAGGAAACTAATATTAAAATATAGTTAGCAAAATATTTTGTTTTTAAAACAACTGTATAGAGGGATGCTTAAGATGGTGAAGGTATTAACAGAATCAAACCATAGTCATGCTGCATATTTCAGGTCACACTCCTCTTGCCTACAATTCTGATGAAATTACTTGTCTGATATTTTTCAAATAAACCTTTTCATAAGAGGTTTCCCCTGTAAACTTTTCCATAATAGATTATTTAGTATAATATACTGCTTTGAGATAAATTATTTCAAGAATTTCATCAAAGAAATTTACTATGCATACACACACACATATATATATATACACACACATTTGTTTACCACCACAACATGAATGTTCAAAATACATGTGTATAATTTGAAAATATGCATACGTATTGGTATATACACAAGTGCTTATAGACATATATTATTTATATATATATATTAGACATATGTGCTTATGTACATATATTGTTTAAACAAGATGGTAATAACAATTTTAAGATGATGTGTTTGTGTAGAAACATGCATTCCATCAAATAGATATTGTCTTTTATAGACTTAGAAGATGATAGGAAGCGCCTATTTAATGAGTTCTTTCTAGCCTATATGATCTTATTTCTTTTAGTGCAGCGAATGATTCAGCATAGGAAATTTAAAAAGATATTAAAAATAAGCATTATTTGATAAGTGAAAGAATCATTTCAGTAGGATTTCCCTGTCACTTATTTTATATAACTAAAGATTGCTCAACACGTTTTTTAAGAATTTGTAATGAATTGGTTATCATAATAAATCATTCTAAAGAATAATGTATTTTTGATTCTTTATTAAGCATCTAGTAAGTATCGTTGAAACACAGACATGAAAGATGCATTAAGGGAGATGTTTAAAATGAACTATATATATTTTGAAATAAGAAGTAGCATAGTTTACTCATACCGTTGAATATCAAGGGATAATTTTTCATTGTTGTAAAATAAACTGTAACAGCTCCAACCCTGGAATTATGTGCTCCTGATTGATTAAAATTCACATAATCTAGTCTGATCAAGGTCAGATATGCTGCTCTCCAGCTATCTTTTCCTCCCTCTTCCTCCTTTCTCTCACCTCTAATTGTGGAGACAGTCAACCATTCCTGAAAAGGGCATGCTAATCCATCACCTGTTCTATGACTCTAATCAGAATTTTTATTACTTTCCAGACCAAAACACCCCAAACTGGCCAGTAATACCATTGTAAGTTCTTGTCTTCTATTAGACTATAAGCTCCTGGAGGGCAGATATTGTCTTGCTCTTTGTTTGTGTATCTTTAGCATTAGCATAATTCTGCCAAATATTAAGTATTTAATAAAGTATTTTTTTGTTTATTCATTCAGTATTTTTGGAATGGAAACTTAAGGATGCCTAGTTTAACAGAGGTATAAATACAAAAATAGAGTATTTAAGTTCGTAACATTTAAATTTCCTCTAAATGGTAATAGGCAATATTCAGTGTCACTGCAGAATGATTTATAGATGGCTCCTTGATGAAATATAGTGGAATACAATGTGATGCAATGCAATATGACACACAAATTTAGTAAGGGCCAATTCTATTTCATGTCGGTCTCTGTATGCCCTTTGCACATGAAATTGTCGTGGTCTTTGGAGGAATCAGTGAGTCCTATAATCAGGGCACAGAATTTACACATTATTATAGGAGAGCTAGAAATATTTGATGGGAACTAGGTGGCGCAGTGAGTAGAGGACTGGGCTTAGAAACAAGAAGGCTCATCTTCACGGTTCAAATCTAGCTCCAGATACTTAATTGTGCAACTTAAATCAGGTTAAAGGAAGTCACTTAATCCTGTTTACCTCCAATTCCTCAATGAACTGGAGAAGGAAATGGCAAACCATTCCAATATCTTTGGCAAGAAAACCTCCAAAAAGAAGTTTTAATAGTCGTACATAACTGAAACCATTCAGCAATAACAATATATTATTTTTTTTTTAAGCAATTGGGGTTAAGTAAATTGCTCAAGGTTACACGGCCAGTTATTTCTGGGTGTGGTGCTAAGTATCTGAGCCCGGATTTGATCTCCAGGTCATCCCGACACTGGAGCCGGTGCTCTTACTTGCTGAGCCACCTGGCCTCCCCTAAGCAATTGGGGTTAAGTAACTTGCTCAAGATTACACGGCCAGGTGTTTCTGGGTGGGTGCTAAGTGTCTGAGCCCGGGATTCGATCTCCAGGTCTTCTCAACACTGGAGCCGGTGCTCTTACTCGCTGTGCTACCTGGCCGCCCCAATAACAATATATTATTAATCTATTTTTTTAATTCTAGAAATATAAGACATCTCTTCCTCTCCACCTCCCCCATTTCTGGTGTGTTTTATTTTGGCTATAATGCTCTTCTGTTAGCCTCACATTAATTGTATGTATTTTGTTGTTAACTAGCTTCTTGTGCAGAGGGATGTTTTCATTTTATCTCTGTATCTCCAACGATGAACATAGTGTGTAACACATAAAGTTAAAAATATAGCAAAAGAAGGATGTTTACATCTTTCAGTCTAATGTATGATATCTTTATGCCCCCTGGCAGTGCTAAAAAAATTACTGCCTTTATTTTAGCTGCCTCAAATTATTTGTGATAGAGACAAAATTTATTTGAAGTCAAAAAAGTATATAAAAATAAAGATAGTGGATTATAGAGCTTTTTTGAAGTGCTTATTATGTTCCAAGCACTAAATATCGTGTATGTGTATGCATGCAAATACATAAATACCAAATAGACTTAAAGCTATTTTCAGGATTTTTCTTCCAATGTCCCTATAAGACATATTTAAATTTGTCTTACTATATTTCTGAAAAAAATATTGCAAGTACCTTCAACAGCTAAAAAATGAACAGAAAATATATTTTTTAGTCCTAACATAGAATACTTTATAGACCAAAAATGTTATATGTTATATGAATCTGTTCAATAGGTTATGGATAAAAAGTATTTTAGAAAGTTACCCACACACACACACACACACACACACATACACTATGGATTTCAATGTGCTGACTAATGCTGATGGAAACTGCAAAGCAAATAAAACAAGGAGTACATTGTTGCTGACAGGACAGAGACAGTTCTTTGTCTCAGTAGCACACTAAACAGGTAATTAGAATATTACCTATCACAACTACCAACTTGTCATTAAGCATCAGAATTTAATCATATATCAGGATATTTTTTCCAAAAAAAGAAATGGCAGAAATAAAAATTATTTTAAAGAAAAATATTTAATTATTTTTAGTCCTAGAAACTCTAGATTAAGATTCATGCATGTGAAGAAAATATTTGCTTAGCTTTTTAAACAATTATTTCTTTTTTAAAAATGAAATGAAATTTATATTATTTTCTTCTCATTATTCTTCTGAAGTTTAGTTAGTTTGGGGGCAGCAAACATAAATTTAAAAATCCATGTGTGTAAGGGGAATGTAAATTTTTAACATCTTCCCTGCCCCTAGGCTAAAGTGCACCTGGAGCCTGGGGTGGGAGGCTTGTTTTTCAGTAGATACTTTTTGATTGGTCAGTGGGTCCAGAAGGTTGTTACATTCTCTGAGCCAGGAGAAGGCTATATAAACCCTGATTTGAAGCTTTGTTTTGCGGCTCACTTTGAGAATTGTTCTGTGATTTGATCAGATGAGACTCTGGGAAGCCATTGTTGAGAGTCCCCCGGACTTGAAATGATGTTGATGAAACCCAGATGTTGATGAAACCCAGATGTTGATTTGGTATGGATGTAATGGTTGGACAGTTTGGAAACTGTCTACTTGATCTGTTTCTGTCTTGATAATTCTGTCTGTATACTCTGAAGTTCGGGGTGCTAACCTTTTTCCCCTGAACTAGGTGAACGATACATATTTGACTGATTAAAGTAAGCTTGTTAACCCACTTTGAGTTGCTTTCCTTTATAAAAAAGCAGATCCTAGAACCTGTGTTGGCAGACACCCTGAGGATGCTTGGGGTGCTTGCTACTATAATGTGTTCTTCTGCACCTTCTCTGCAAATTATGGTCTTAGAGAATTGCATAGAGCACTGAGAGGTAAAGGTAGCTTCACTCAAGGTCAAATAGTTAGTGAACATCAGTCAGGACCCAAAATCAAATCTTCCTAACTTCAAGACCAATTCTCCATGTATTCCAATTACATGTTCTTTCTTGAATCTTTAATCTTTTTAAATATTAAGTCTAACTAATTTATCAAAAAATATCTCATTAAATGGGAAAAATGAATAATTTTACATGTGATCTTGTGACTTTTTTGTCTCCCTAATAGTTGAAGATATATCCTTTGAAATGCAGATTACTTGCCTCTGGAGAGATGGAAACCCTATTCTTAAATGGAAACAATAAACTTTTCCTAGTGTCATGTTAAATACAAACACACACACAATTAATGAATAACATCAGCCAATATCTTCAAATGCCTACTACCTGCTATGGTTAAATAGCAAGACAAAACAAAACAAAAACTTTATTCATTGTTTTCTAACTGGTTAGAGTTATCATGGTTTCTCAGAGGAATGACCTTAAATCCAAGAACAAGGTTCAAAATTCCTCTTCTGATACACACTGGCTATGTGACTCTTGGCAATTCACTGCCTTTCTCAGTGCTACACATAATCCTATACATGGATTGTCAACTGCAGAGTAAGAGGTCTATCTGCATTGATAGAGGGATTTCCTTCACCTGGGAAAGCAAAAGTCCAGTCCCTCTTGCTACATTACTGGTAAAGTCATCTAGAGGACAGCACTTTCTTATCCATCACTTCCTCCTGGAAACAGCCAGTCAATGGAGTAAATTTTCATTTTATATAATGCTTGTAACCTCAGAAGTTATGAGGTTAATTTCCATGCAAGAGTTTGTAGGTACATGGTGGCCAAAAGAGAAGAGAAAAAAAATTTCCTGAATTAGCAATGTCACCCTAATCCTTTGAGGACTGGGGATGTTGCTTTAGAGAACATGTTGCAGAAGTGGAGGGCTTTCATTTTATCTGATAAGCAACTTAATTTTTAATTAAACTGTCAATTACAAAATTCAAGAATTTATGAAACTTAAAGAATTTTGCATTTTTTGAGGATTAGGACAAACTATTTCATAAAGAATATTTCCATTTACTTAAAATCTTACATCACTGTCAAAACAAAAAAAAATGGGGTCAACCAAAATTGCAGGTCTTCAAATGTCACTATAAAAGGAAAATCAATATACCCCTAAATTATGTATCATTATATGTGCTTATAAATATAAATACAATTTAGGCCTGGCATAGGCAATTGAGTCAATATAGGAAAACCCGTTTGTATACTAATGTGCACATCTAATGAAATTATTTTGATGACATCAGATAATGTGATAAGAAATATTATGCTAATTTACTACAACTCTTTTTGTACAATAAATAATAATTGTACTATGTATACTTACACCAGGTCAAAGGTAGTTTTACCAATAACAACAAAAACTGAGGTCCAGAGAAGGGAAAAGTTCCAGAACTGGAATTTGAACTCCAGTCCTGTGATAACAACTAAGTTCAGGATTGGCACCTGCATTACCTGCTTCTACTAACTAAAATGGAAATTCACAAATGCTTTATAAAAAAAATTAAAGTTAAAAATTATGCTTATTTGTGCATTTATTTCATGTTATCTAAGGGGACATCAAAGTACTTAAACCAATAAAAATGGACGTTATATTGAGAAATTTGAAAAGATTTTTCTTAATAACAAAATGTGATTAAGAGGTAAAAATAGACCATATATAAATAGCTATATAAAAATTTCTATCACTGAAATTTTTAATTCGATATATTTTAAAATCTAAAACTGGTGAGAGCACTGTTATTTAACTCTGTGCCGTTTTACCCTTTGAGTAAAGCACGTAAAAAGAAAAAAAAAGAGCTAGGGCTAGGCAGTTTATATAACAGATATTATGTTCTCTTGGAGAAGCCTGAGTTAAATTTTGATCCCTGAAAGATAACAGAGGTGATAACAGAGCTATACAAGTTGTTAGATTGTTCATTTTCACATATAAGTGATGATAAACTAATTATGAGGGGTAAAAACACCCTATAATAGTTTAATAATTTAATACTTTTCTCCAGGCTAACCAAAAGTAAGTTTCCTGATATTTTGTGTATGCCAGAAGTTAGGGGGAAAACATACACTGAAACATTTTAATGAAACAACAATAGTTTGAAAAAGAAAATAATAACAGCTGTTTTTCTTTAGTATAAAATAGTGGAAAAAGAACTGAACTCTTGTTTTAGAAGCCCCAGATTCTAGTTCTAACTCAACCCTATATGACCACTATACTTTGTGATCTTGAAAAAGTCACATATCATCTATTTTCCTCTTCTGTGACAGGATACAGATTATACTCAATGAAGAGAGGTATGAGGACAAATGTTTAATAACCAGTATGCAAGGAAGGGGTTGGGAGATATATGCACATGATAACCTGTTAAGTTTAATTTGCATGATTAACATTTTCTCTATCATTTTTTAAGCCTAGAAATCAAAACAATAAATCAAGCCCTGATTTGTAGCATTTCCTATTTCTGAGACACGCATGCTTATAGTGAAAATTGGACAATCAAGTCTCTTGAGCCTAAATGAGTTGGCTCCCATATATCATTGATTCTATGTTTCCTTCTAGGTTTAAAGATGCTATGATTTGGTATCTGGGCTATTTTCACACATACAGTTCTATTCAATTGAGGGATCATGTATTAAATATCTCATAGATGTCAAATAACCTGATATTTGACATTCAAAGACATAAGGCAAACCTTTATTTTCAATAATCTTAAAATTCAATTGCATGGGTAAGGCATATACACAGATCATGATGATTCAAGTTAAAGCTATAGTGTTATGTAAAGCTATTACTAGAGGTATTCATCCAATTAATACATATGTTATAAAGTACCTACTATGTGCAAGGTACGGTTAAACAAATCACAATGGTTAGAGAGTCTGGCCCAAAGTCAAAATGATACAGGCTGAAATGCAGGTCTTGACATATAGTAACTATAAGACTTTGATCTAGCTGCATAACAATATTTTATAATTATAAATTGTAGAATAACTGCTGATTTGTATTAGTCAAAGAAGCTTCCATCTCTGAAACCAAAAGTTCAATGAGGGAGATACAGTGCAAGGTATTCTGCTAGACACTGGTTGATACAAAGGCAAAATGAAAAACAATCCCTGCCCTCAAGGAGTATACCATCTAAAAGGCAGGTGATCTTAAACTGGGTAGATTTCATGAGTTCTATGGGCTCAGATGAGGAAAAAAAAACACCTTTCTTTTCATTAACCTCTAACTAAATGTTAGGATCATCTTCAATTATTTAAAAATGTTATCTTGATAAGAATTCCAGAGGGAGATATTAAGAACTTCTTGTAATAGAGTGATAGACATTTATACAGGTAAATATTATATAAGAAAATTTAAGGAAGGAAAGAGCACAAACAACTAAGGAAATCAGAAATGGCTTCCATTAGGAAGTTGCTCCTGATCTGACCCTTCAAGGAAGGTGAGGCTTTGATGAGGCACATATCCACAAAATCAATAAAAAATGGCATCTGTAAGACTGCCACTAGAAGGACCAAGAGGAAATCAAGCAGCTAAAATTAAAATCATAAGTTTTTTTTAAAACAAAACGAAATGAGAAAAAAAAATCCTGATGTAGAAAGTTACCATGTTGACAAGAAAGTTCAAAACACACTCAAAAGAAGACAACAAAGTCCAAGCTCCTACATTCAAAGTCTCCAAGAAGAATATAATTTGGTCTCATGTCATGGAAGAGCTCAAAAAGGATTTTAAAAATTGAGCAAGAGAAATAGAGGAAAAATTGGGAAGAGAAATGAGGGTGATGCAAGAAAATCATGAAAAACGAGTCAATGGCTTGGTAAAGGAGACATAGAAAATACTGAAGGAAAATAGACCAGGACAAAAGGTGAAGAGTTCCAAAAAGCCAACGAGGAGAAGAATGCCTTAAAAAGCAAAATTGACCAAATGGAAAAGGAGATTGAAAAACTCACTCAGGAAAATAATTCCCTAAAAATTGGAATAGAGCAAATGAAAGCTAATGACTTTAGGAGACATCAAGAAACAATCAAACAAAACCAAAAGAATGAAAAAAATAGAAGATAATACACATATTTTGAAGAGTGTAAAAATCTTCTAAATTCAGAAGAAATAAAACAGTAGGGGGTGAGGGCAGAGGACAAGGGAGGGATCTTTATAGGGAAGGGTGAGGGAACATGTAAAAGGGGGGTATAGAAGGGTCTTTAGATTTATGGGTATAAGAGGATAGGGGAGGGATCCTTGGAGGGAGGAAGGCAAGTAACAGGTCAAGGTAGTGGGTAGAAGTAAAGTGGAGGAGGCAGGAGGGATAGTAGTAGAATATATTTGGGAAAGTCTATATATGTATATGTGTATGTATATATTTATAGTTATAGAGAAACATATCTTAACTTTATTGTAGCCTTCAGGGGTGGATGGAAAGGAAAAAAAGAACAAATTTAAAAAGTACACAGCATAGAAAAAAAGAAAAATTACAAGGAAACAAAGAAAAGATGGACAATTTTCAAAACAATGTGAATTATTTATCATATAGGCTATCTTGAAATTAAAATTTATTGTTACATATTTTGAATCCTCTCTTATGTTCTGCTCTGTACATGAAGTGCTTTTTTTCTTTGTATTTAAGTTTCAATATTTAAGTTTATGATATGTTTTTTTTTTAATTTTCTCTATTGTGTATTTGTGTTCTGGCCCTTGAGTCTAAAATAAAATTTAAAAAGAAATTAAAAAATAGAAGACAATGTGAAATATCTCATTGGAAAAACTACTGACCTAGAAAATAGATACAGAAGAGATAATTCAAAAATTATTGCACTACCTGAAAGCCATGATTAAAAAAAAAAGAACCTAGACATCATCTTTTAGGACACTATCAAGGAAAACTGGCCTGATATTCTAGAATCATAGGGTAAAATAGTAAAAATCCACTGATCATTTCCTGAAAGACATCCCAAAAAGAAAACTTCAAGTAATATTATAGCCAAATTCCAGAGTTCCCAGGTCAAGGAGAAAATACTGCAAGCAGTAAGAAAGAAATAATGCCAGTATGGTGGAGCCACAGTCAGGATAACACAAGACTTAGAAACTTCTACAATAAAGAATCAGAGGGTTTGATATTCCAGAGTGCAAAAAGGAGCTATAATTACAACCAAGATTACAACCAAAAATCACCTACCCAGCAAAACTGAGTATAATCCTTCAGGGGAAAAAATGGATATTACATGAGACAGAGGACCTTCAAACATTCAAATATTCTTGATGAAAAGACCAGAACTGAATAGAAAATTTGACTTTCAAATACAAGACTCAAGAGAAGCATAAAAAGGTAAACATGAAAAAGAAATCATAAGGGACTGATTAAAGTGTATACATTCCTAAAGGGGAAGATGATATTTGTAATTCATAAGACCTTTCTTATTATTAGGGTAGATAGAAGGAGTATATATAGAAAAATGGCACAGGTGTGAGTTTAATATGAAGGGATGATATTTAAAAAAATAAAATTAAGGGGTGATAGAGGAATGTACTGGGAGAAAGAGAAAGGGAGAGGTAGAACAGGGTACATTATCTCATATAAAAGAGGTAAGAAAAAGTTTTTACAGTGGAGGGGAAGAATGGGAAGGCATGTTAGAGTGAGTGAACCTTTTTCTCATCAGAACTGGCTCAAAGAAGAAATAATATATACACTTAATTTGGTATAGAAGTCTATCTTGCAAAAAAATTAAAAAATATATATCTTAACTTACAGGAAAATAGGAAGGGAAGGGGATAAGAGAAGAGGGGAGAGGTGAGAGAAGGGAGGACAGATCTGGGGAAGGGGTAGAAGCAAAACACTTTTGAGTAGGTACAGGGTGAAAGGCAAGAGAGAATGGAGTAAACGGTTGGGGCATGGTGGAATAGGATGGAATGAAATACATTTCGCAATAGTAACTGGGAGAAACATTTTGAAGCAAGTCTCTCTGATAAAGGCCTCATTTCTCAAACATATAGAGAACTGAGTCAAATTTATAAAAATAAGAGCCATTCT
This sequence comes from Petaurus breviceps papuanus, assembly GCF_028583685.1. Classification (NCBI taxonomy): domain Eukaryota; kingdom Metazoa; phylum Chordata; class Mammalia; order Diprotodontia; family Petauridae; genus Petaurus; species Petaurus breviceps. The sequence goes on along the minus strand of NW_027185860.1, from coordinate 8,638,081 downwards.
CCAACTTATAAATGAGCAAATGTTATGATAAGTTTTCAGATAAAGTAATCAAAGCTACCTAAGGTGTATGAGAAAATATTCTAACTCACTATTGATTGGAAAAATGCAAATTAAAACAATTCTGAGGTACTACCTCATACCTATCAGATTGGATAATAGGATAGCAAAATTAAATGACAAATATTGGAGGAGATTTGGGGAAAATGAGACATTAATACATTGTTGGTGGAGTTGTGAACTGATACAACCATTCTGTAGAGTAATTTGGAACTATGGCCAAAGGGGTATAAAAGCCTTTGAGCTAGCAATATCCCAGAAAGATATTAACAAAAAGAAAAAAAGGAAAGGACTTATATGTGCAAAAATATTTATAGCAGCTCTTTTCTAGGGTTAAGGAATTGGAAATTGAGGGGATGCACATCAGATAGGGAATGACTAAAGAAATTGTGGTATTTGAATATGATAGAACACTATTGCACTGCAGTAAATGGTGAGCAGGATATTCTCAGAAAAACCTGCAAAGATTTATATTAGCTGATCCAAAGTGAAAAGTACCCCCCCCCCCAAAAAAAAAACATACTAGCCATATAACCTTGGGCAAGTCACTTAACCCCAATTGTCCCTCCAAAAAAAAGTAAAAAGTACCATATACAAAGAAACAGCAATATTGTAAGGATGATTAGTTGTGAATGACTTAGCTATTCTTAGCAATACAATGATGCAAGGAAATTCTAAAGGATTTATGATGAAAACTGTCATTCATCCCAGACAAAGAAGTGGTGGTGTCTGAATGCAGATTGAAGCATACTTTTTAAAACTTTATTTTTCTTGACGTTTTAGCTTATGTTTTCTTTCACAACATGACTATTATAGAAATGTTTTGCATGACTACACATGTATGATCTATTTCAAATTGCTTGCCTTCTCAATGAAGCAGAGTTGGTAGGGAGGAAGAGAAAGGATTTGAAACTCAAAGGTTTTTTTTGTTTGTTTGTTTGTTTTGCTTTTTGGAGAGGGGAAGGTAGGGCAATTGGGGTTAAGTTATTTGCCCAAGGTCACATGGCTAGTTTTTGTGTTAAGTGTCTGAGGTCTTATTTGAACTCACATCCTCCTGACTCCAAAGCTGGTGCTATGCACTGTACAACCTAGCCACCCTGGAACTCAAAGTTTTGAAAATGAATGTTAAAAATTATTTTTATAACTAACTAGAAAATAAAATACTAAATAAAAAGAATGAAATACTCCCCCCCCCCCCCAAAGAAAGATTTCTGAATTGGCTTTACCTTTTCAAAATTCTTATTGTAATGCTATTAAGGAAAACTTGACTGGGGGAAAGATGTGGGCAATACCAATTACACATGTCAACTGTGACCATGCTCCCTTTTTGAGAAATTTCTGGAGATATCTGAGAGTTTAAAAGCACTATTTGACTATTTGGAAACAACATTTAAAATTAGACTTTAACTTAATGCTATTACTCAGTCATTTTTCAGTCATGTCTGACTCTTTGTGATCACATTTGGGATTTTCTGGGCAAAAATCCTGGAATGGTTTGCCATTTCCATCTCTGGTTCATTTTAGAGATGAGGAACTGAGGCAAACAGAATTAAGTGACTTACACAGGGTCGCACAGCTAGTAAGTGTCTGAGGCCAGACTTGAATTCAGGAAGATGTAGCCCAATGTTTTATCCACTGCTTTTGAACTTACTGCTTTATGCCTAAAGCACAGCACAGTATTCTGTTGGTTTTCTCTCAGTGTTCGTGCTTTGAGACCTTTCCTTTGACCTGAGTCTCCACCCTGTCCTAGATATTCTCTCCTCTCTGAGTTTTAATGACAATCCTAGCTTTTGATTCTCTTAGCTACCTGCTCCCTCCTCAGTCTCCTTGACTGTACCATTATTCATATTTATCTCCTAACTGTAGTTGTACCTAAGGTTCTGTCGTGGCCTCTTTTCTTTCTCTATGCTCTCATTTAGTGGTCTCAGCTATCGATACACATTAAATTGCAGATGACTTAGATCTCTATATCCAATCTGATTCTCTCTCCTGAACTCCAATCTCAACCAGATATTTTGGGGCTATTTTTAAGGCATCATAAACTCAACATGTCCGAAACAAATGAATTTCTATTTCTTCCTCAACCCATTTCTTTCTCAAACTTCCTAATTTTTTTTTTTTTTTTTGAGAACACCAGCATTGGTGCAGTCTCTGAAGACTGGACACTCAGAATTATGCCTAATTCTTCATTCTTCCTCTCTTTACTTTTCCAATCATTTGCCAAATAAATCTTCCTTGTTCTACCTTCAGAATATGTTTTGCATATTATTTACTAAAACAAGCATTAATTCAGGCATAAATGACTATCAAATAAAAATCAAAGGAATTAGGAGATAAATGAACCCTAAATTCATAATTCCAGTTTAGTTCTTTTAAGTCGAAATCCCATTAAGTCTTTTTCTCCTCTATCAGACTAAAGAAAAATATACTAAGTGGACCAAAGTAGTGAAGCATCGAACTGCAAGTTTACTGGAGAGAAAATGACTTATTTATGTTAAGGGAAGAGTCAATATTTCTTTCAACTACAGAATTACTACTTTATTACTACTCTTCAGTACTTGCTACAGGACCTGCTACTTCTTAGATTTCTCTAGTCCCATAGACCTGAAAAAGGATTTTACTCAAACAAAATCATTAATCCCTCTGCTATTGTTCCTGATCTGTCCTTTCACTGATGTAGGGTAGGAAATTCTCTCTTCTAGTGCAAGTCAATAAGTTACCAATCTGCAACATGTTCTTAGATAGCTGCTTTAGGCATGAAGAGATGAAGTCACTAGACTTGAAATCAGGTCTTCCTGATTCTGAGGCCAACTCTCTATCCATTACACCACACTGCCTTATGCATAGATGCAATAATTTCCTTACTGATGAGAAGTCCTACTGCAAATGCTGAGAGGAATTACCTTATGCTTCTATATGAAATAGCTACTAGTGATAGGGATCTGCTTCATTGTTTTCTTCGAAAAGTCATATCTGTCCAAAAGGGAGAGGCTGAGAGTCAGTCTTCAGGCAAATTTTCTACCTTTTCACATTTCAGAGGGATTAATACTAATAGCTTCTTGGGCACAAAGTTGAAAATTGCCATACTGACAGATTGCAGTTAATAGGAGTAAATATAAGTCTCTTCAAGTCTGATTTTTTTTCTTTAAAAAGTGCTAGAGAAATAAGGGAGGGGAGGGGAGAATAACAACCTGCCAAAACTGATTTCCTGTGAGGCCAAATTTCTCCTCCATTTGCATCAGCTCTTAGAGGTAGCTAGCAACTATTGGACCCACACTTTCTGTAACCACCAGTTTTTTTTTTTAGCAGGGAGTATTGGCAGCTTCCTGGAAGGCCACTGCCTGGGGAGAAAGTAAGGTTTTTCCCTCATTAGTGAATGTAGGCAATTTGACAATGGAGCTAGTATTTGCTTTATGAATATGAACAGGTTGGGTCATTAGCTTTCACCTGGTTCAAAAACTTGTTGGATGCTACTTGGCTTTGGACTTTGTTCCCTGCTGTCAAATTTAGTTAAAATTTGCCTTTGGGATCAAATGTCATGAAGAAAAACACAGGCAGGGCCATTTTATAATTCTTATTTTTAAAAGAAACAAGGCTGAAAATGAAATTAATTTCTATTATATAACAGTCTGGACCAGCTTCCTAGCTTTGCAATCTTTAGGGTATAGACAATATTTATTTAAAATGCCCTGAGGTCTTAGAGTCAGTGTGTGCTCTTACAATTTAATTTATCTCCTTTGAAATGGTAGAGTCACTACAAATTGATTTATCCCCCATTGATATGTGTAACAACTATCAGAAAATCGCTTATATTTTAAATCAGATTGGCTTAACTAATTTTTTTTAAGCAATTGGGTTTAAGTAACTTGCTCAACGTTACACGGCCAATTATTTCTGGGTGGGTACTAAGTGTTTGATGCCAGATTCGATCCCCAGGTCATCCCGACACTGGGGCCAGTGCTCTTACTCGCTGTGCTACCTGGCCACCCCATGGCTTAACTAATTCTAACTTAATGGTACTTAAAAAAAAATTGTTTTGGTAGAGTCAAATTATACTTCATAGAAAAAAAATCCCCCCAAACATCCCTGTATAATAATAGCCAAAAACATCCCTGTATTATAATAGCCTAACATCCATGCATTATAATAGTCAAAATACTTTGCTATCAATTTTAAATAAATAATTTAGAGATTCTGGTATGTAGGACAATAGATAGAGTATTGATTGAGCTTGGAGACAGGGAGATTTGAGTTCAAATCTGGCCTCAGTCTCTTACTAGCTAAGTAATCCTATTCAAGTCACTTAACCTCTGCCTGTTTCCTCAACTGTAAATGGAGATAATAGTAGCACTTTCCTCACAAGTTTGATGTGATGATCAAATGAAATAATAATTTATAAAGCTTTTGGCACAGTGCCTACAACATATTAGGCTCTAAATAAATGCTTGTTCTTTTCTTTCCCCCTTGTATGAACAATTCAAGAAAGACTTAGCCATTCAAGAATTCAGGGCTCTCCCTGAAAAACAATAAGAGTGAGCCATGTCACAGAACTCTGAGCTCTAGTGTATATGAGTATTATGTGTTTGGATGTATTCCAGGCTTAATTGGATGAAAGGCCTAGGTTGGAATGAAAAATCGTAATAAGGATTCTAAATGTTATTTTTTAGTTTCTGTCACTTTCTGTACCTTGCTTTTGGGATGGATAATAATGAAAAATTTCTCTCTCATAAGGGAATTGAAGGGATTAGGACCACAAATGGTTAATTGTGGAAACTGAGTGAACTGCACTGACTCCATCTTGTCACTCAATTCTAAAGCTAGCTAAGTTTCTTTTCTATTCAATTATGGATCTAGTGCAAATTCTGTCTTGTAAGAAAAAAAATTCAAATGTGGGAACTGGGAGAAAACATATTGAATTGTTTGAACCTATCCCTGCATGGCTGGGAAATTTTACCACCTCTACCTTCTCGGAAACCTTTAACCAAGGACCTACATTATACTGATCAGAAACCCAGTCAGACACAAAGACTGATTCAAGGAGTTTTCTCACAACTGTACATCTCAAGCAACCCATGTCTCTCATTTGAAAATTGATCCCATACTGATCAGTCAGTTTTTCATTCCTTTTTCCTTTGATTGTTTAGAGACACCTGGGGGAGTGGGGCACCTCTTTTGCTGAATTCAGGAATTTGTACCTGTTTGCTCTTCCCCTGGTCACTTGAAAAGTCCCTAATCTTTCATACAATTAGAAATCAGATTTCCTCACACTACATTTTCTTTTGATTAATTGGCCTTATTTGATTAATTGTTTTTAATGTATAAAAGTCTGTCTGCCCCTGTATTATGGATCCAGGCCTAAGCTGAGGAAAATCTTGTCCCAGTTTATTGGGCAATAGGAATTCATTGCTTTGATATGCTCAGAAGATCAAACTTTTGTTTCTTCAGTCATTTTATTTTTCAGCTGCCACTGTCATTACATTATATGCAAAATAAATATTTTTTAATAATGTTAGCCTTAATGAGATCTTAAAAACTGTTATATCCAATGTGGATTGAATGACAAAGTATACAGTGGATAGATAGCTGGCCTCAAAATCAGGAACACATAGATTCATCTGGCAGTGTTGCATACTGGCTATATAACTCCAGACAAATCTTTTCAGGCCTCAGTGATCTGGGAAAATCTTTAGGATTATAAATAGCAGAGACCTGAATTGGTATAGGAAGTTTCACCACCTGGGAGTTCACAGTATCAATGAAATCACTGGACCAATCACTATCCATATTAGTTAGTGGTGATACGTTGAGGTTATAAAGGAAAAATAAAATGGATAAGGAAAAGAGAGTTTATCAAAAAAGTTGTGAGATAATCTTCCCTGTGAAATAATTATTTTAGTAGAGAAGGGAAGGCATTCATAGTATTGAAGGTAGCATGGAAATTATGGATGTTCTATGTTATCTAAAAGTAAATTTGAAGGTTTGACATCATCCAATTTTGTGATGACAAGATTACTCCAGTATCAAGAAATTATTTTTTTTCCTCAATATCATTTCATGTCTTAAGTAATACATTGAATCTTCTGTTATTGTCATTGTTATTGTTATAGTGATAGTCTAAAGCACTTCATAGCTCACAAAGGTCACTTCAAACATCTCTTTTGATCCTTACAACAACTGTTTGAAGTAAAGAGTGTGGATATTATTCCCAGGCTGCAGATCTGGAAATCAAGATACAAAGATTTTAAGGGACTTGCCCAAGGTCATCCAAGGTGGTACATAGCAGAGACTTCTGAGTGGTGTGCTAGTAAATGTAAGCACCTCTCCAAAAAAGAAATTTGTGCATGACACACTCTTAGTTTTAATTAACATCATTTCCATTAAAACAACAATAAATCAAGTCCTAGTTTGTAGCATTTTCTGATATTTGAGGTGTAAATGCTCACACTAAAAAATTAACAATTGGTTCTGGGGAACCTCTCATAAGGTAGATCCAACTCTCCTTCCCTCTGACCTTTAATTTATACAGTGAAACATGCATTCTGCCTCTGAGGTTATTATTCTTTCCATTGACATATTCTATTTAGTACAAAGACTCTGTTTTATTAAATCCCTCTGTGACTTTGAATGTACTAGACTCCTGCCTCCATAATGACCATATGCATGAATGGACAAGATGGCCCAGAAAGTGAGTGGAAATCAAGAAAAAGACCATGAGTGATCAATCATAGACCACCTGTGTTTTCTTAACCCTACCTTCACTTTTTTCCCTAGTTCCATATGCAAGAGATTTTTTTTTTTGCTTTTTTTTGGAAGGGCAATTGGGGTTAAGAGACTTGCCCAAGGTCACACAGCTAGTTTTTTTTGTGTGTGTGTTAAGTGTGTGAGGCCAGATTTATGCAAGAGATTTTAAAAATTATTTTCCTATGAAAGCAGAATTGCATTTTCAGCAAATAATTTAAGAAAGTCTTATTCCCACAATGACAGGGTTCACTCTCAAACATACACATATTATTAATGAAGCTCTCATTATCAAGAATCATATCCCCTCCCCCAAGTCTTCCTCCCAAGTGAAATAAGCTGTCATCAGTAGGTAACTTCTGTCAATGATTTTGACTATCATGGAGCCAGCCACTCATATATATATATTATGGTAGTGATAACTCATGCTTATGTAACACTGAAGTCTTACAAATTGCACTATGCATTATCTTATTTGATCTCCTGTGACAATTCTATGAAGGAGGCGCTATCATGATCTACATTTCATATACCAGGAGATAGACTTACAGAGCATATATGACTTTCTCAGGACCCTGTTGGGGAAGAATTTAAACTCAGGTCTGCTGGATTCCAAGGTCAGCATTTTATTCTCTAGTGTCATTACATCCTATTCCAACCTCAAATATGTAATTGCTACACAGAATTTAAAATATCATGTCCATGTTTATTAGTTTATCAATCACTTTATTTATTAGTTTATTTATCACTTTATTTATTAGTTTATCAATCACAAAAAATATTTGCAAACAAAACAGTAAGTGTAGCCTCATCAACAATTTATTTCTTTATTTGTGCACCTTAGCAGACAGTTTCCAAAAAGAAAGAATAATGACATTAACCTTTTATTGGAGGTGGCAGCGTGGTAAGGTGTTTGGACATGGTACAGAATAAATATGTATATTATTGTACTGAAAGTTCTTTACAAAGCTATTTTAGTTCCTTTTTTGTTGTCTTCTCTTTGAGTTGTACCTGATCTTATTTGAAGGAATTTCCTGAAGCCTGAAAAATAAAATTGTTTCTTCTTCATTATATGAAATCTTTTCAGCCTCAAATTCTGTTAGGCAAACAGTGAGGAGTTCAGGAGTGTACCTGTGCCTGCATCGCAATAGCAGAACCAGGCAGAAAAGTTCTAGAGGGTTTCAAAGGCATTTTTCATTCTTCTCAGCTAGAAGTGGATAGAATGTTGGACTTAAGAGTCTATGAGACCCAAGTATGTTTCAGACACTTATTGCCTGTGTGATTGTGAAAGTCACAATATCTGTCTGCTTCAATTTCCTTATCTGTTAACATGGGGATGATAATAGCTCCTCCTACCTACAGTTGTACAAATAAAATTAGAACATATGTACATAACATTTTGAGACCCTTAAAGTTCTATGTAAAAGTTAGCAATTATTATCACAGGTAACATCTTTAGTTAAAATAAGCTTAACTATAAAAGAAAATTGAGTAGGAAATATTATGAGTTAAGCTTTCACAAAGAGAACTGATCTTAAAGTACAATCACAACATACAATTACCTTTGTGGAATGATTTTTTTGGACAATGGGATATCATTTTTGAATCAAAATATCTTTTTCCCTGATATTTGAAATATTAGTTTCTTTGACTTAAGCACTACTTTCTCCTTCCAGTCTTCTTTTAAAGTAAAAATTATTATTGGGAGAGAAAACACATAAAGTTCATAACTTATCACTTGGAATAAGTTGGGGTTTTTTGTTTTGTTGCTTTGCTTGGATTAGTTTTGCTTTTAAATCTCAGTCTTCCCCAATGAAAAACATTGGTGGTAGATCTGGGGAAATGTATGTATCAAAAGGGGGGAAACATGAGGTGTTACCTAAAATTAACAATCTGCTTCACAATGTTGCCCACTGGAAGGCAATAGTAGAATGAAAGAAAGGAAAAATTGGGGAAGAGCGAATAATGAATTAAAAGAAAGATTTAGAAAAAAAGAGAAAGAAATGAAGAAAACTTGCTCAGATAACTGGATTGTAAATAATGATCCAATGATGTATCTCAATTTGACAGTCTAGTTTATTTTATTTTCATTTTCATCCAGATTACATATAATGTGATAGGACACAAAAAATGCTTTACATTATTTTCAGGATGTTTTAAATCATTTTCAGGGAGAAACTAATTCATCTATTTTTCTATTTCATAATGTCATCTGGATTTTCCAATTTCTCTTTCTAACTCTCAACAGCAAAAAAAAAAAAGTCTAAGTTTCATCTTATTGGCTTATCAGCTCCTAATTTTTCTCCTTATGAGATAGTTCACATTTTTGCTAAAATTATGTTTATATTCATTGTTATATCCATCACAACACACATAGATTTCCTATTATCTGTGAAGAAGTATGTCTTTCCTATAAAGGTTTCTACCTCTTAGAATGACTGCATTAATTTTACCTGTATCCTCCTTTCTCCTTAAGTTAGCAATCTTGCAACCCCACTATGGTCCAGATTTATTCCTCTAATTAACCTAATACTAACCCATTATATTCCCCTTTTTTACTTTTAATAACACATTTTCTTCATTTAAATCATAGTTATAGATGCATTTCCTCTGAGAAGATTCCTTGAGATCAGCAAAACTGTCGGTTTCTGGCCAACATTTCTGACTTTGGGGGTCTCTTTTTTTTTGTTATTTATAGTTTAACTGATTACATATTTTTATATGTAATTTTCTTTGCATTTTATTTTTTAAATTAAATTATTATTTTTAGTTTTCAACATTCATTTCCATAAATTATAAAAATTTTCCCCCTCTCTCCCCAACATGTCTTGCAATCTGATATGGGCTCTACACACACATTGCTAATAAACAGATTTTCACATTAGTCATGTTGCATAGAAGAATTATAATGAATGGGAAAAACCATGAGAGAGGGAGAACAAAAAACAAAATAAAATAAAACAGAAAAGAAAAATCTGCTTTGTTCTGCAATTCTGACTCCATAGTTCTTTCTCTGTATGTGGCTGGAATATATGTAATCTTTTTAAAAACTAGACTGTAGTATCATGGGATCAAAGAGGTAGAGTTGGAAGGAGCCTTAAACACCATATATACTATAGTCTAATCCTTTCCTTTTACACTTTAAGAAAGTTAGGTTCAAGAAGATGAAGGTACTTCATATATTAATAATCATATAAATAATAAGTATAATTGTGCTCCTCTAACTAAAGTCTATATTCTTTCTACTATGTCATACTCTCTTCTATAATAATAAAATGTTGGGCAGCTGAGTGGTTCAGTAGTTAGAGCACCAGGCCAGGAGTCAGGAAGATTTTAGTGCAAATATGGCCTCAGACACTAGCTGTGTGACCCTGAGCAAGTCACTTAATGCCTACTTGCCTCAGTTCTTCATCTGTAAAATGGGGGCACTTTGGAGAAGAAAAAAAAAACACTCCAATACCTTTGCCCATGGACAAAGTCCATGTGGTCAGTGAGAGCTAGACATTACTAATTGACTGAAGAGCAATGATAAAATTATATCAAATGAAGTAACATATATAAAGCATGTTGCAAACTATAAAGTACTATATAAATGCTAGCTATTACTATTACTCAGTCTGAAGACACTCAATAATATATAACAGACTATGATATTGTCTCTACCTTTTTATGCCTTACATATAGTATTGATTAAACACATAATATGACATATAGTATTGATTAAAATGAAAATATAAAAGTCATCATAAGCAAACATAATAAATTCTTCTCTTCTCCTACCCCTCTAGGGTGTGGAGAAAGACAGAGAAACCTGTGATTTCATTAGTTTCCCTCTTTGTATTTGTACAGTGCCTAACACACATTAGACACTCAATAAATGCTTATTTTGACCAGAGAAGAACTCCCAGTGTGACAGGTCCCTTCACCCACACACTCTAGCAATATACATGTAACTCATAAATTTAGACAATTGCCTTGGACACTAAAAGGTGAAATGTTTTGCCCCTGATCACTGAGTAATCTGTTTCAGAAGAAGACCTTGAACCAAGTTTTTTCCTGAGTGTAATGTCTCATGCTTAAAATATACTTTCTCTCAATCTTTTTTATCATCAATATTTAATTCAACTAACCCTGATCTTTCTATTAAAGAAAATATCAAGAAAATATGCTAAACAATGAATATAAAACTTTTTTTTTTAATTTTCAGTGGATTTTCAGCTACTAAAGGATAAGGGAATTTTTTTTAGTAGTCCTAAGATTTTTTTTTCAATTGTATACCCACAGAATTACTAAGAATATAATTAGTCCCCTTTCTTCTAGGAATAAAGGATGGGGGAAGGGATATTTTATGTGCCCTAATAAGGTGGGGATTGTTTCCGTCACATCACAAACTATTCTCTTCTCTGAAAAACCAGGTCTATTTGAGACTTTGACACAGCAAACAATAAAATCAAATCACAGCAATTTTTTATTTTAATTAGAGCAAAGATTGGATTTTTTAGTTCAATTGTCATTCCAATTATAAACTTTTGAAGATTAGAATAAAACAGTTAAAAGAAGTGCATTTAGGAACCGCATAGTCGAATAGATAAGTCATTGGTTTCAAGAAACAGAAAGGAAAGAATTTCAGCAGTGACTTTCAACAGTGGCCAATTCCTTTACCTGAACCAAACAAAAACACTCAAAAAAAGTCTACATTTATAAAGGAAAAAATTATGACTTTGCTTGAATTTTAGGAAGAATTTTTAAAATTATAATACAAGTTTCCAGATAAGCAGTGTAAAAGCAAATCTGATCTTACAGATTAAAAGAATCTTGAAGTATTTGGGATAATCACAATCATGACTTGACAACTGAGATAAGAAAAATATCACACCATGGGAATTAAATGAGCACATGTGAATTTCTGAAGGTCTTCAAAAAAGATATCTTGCATATAAGTATTGCTTATTTATTAGGAAATACAAAAACTCACTGCCTTGTTCCATTTCAAGAAGACATTCATAAATGTTTAATGAACAATGTGCAATTTTAAAACTGGTAAATAAAAATAGAAAGTTTCTCACCTTTTATATCATCAGTTATAAAGAGTTGTTTGACCTATTTAAGCTGAGCATTGTTATTTAGCTTTGCAACATATTATCACAAAGAATAATTATGTGAATTCTACATGTTCCTTCTTGAAATCAGTGCAGCTTGCAAGTGATATTTTTGTTTGGTAAAAATGAAGAAGAGGGGTAACATTGCATAGTCAACAGAACTGGATTCTACTCTAGTTTGTCCTGTAACATATGCTGACTCTGTGACCCTGAGTAAATTTTAAGACCTCAGAGCTCCAGGCAACTCAACTGAGTCTATAAATGGCAATGAAAATGCTAATCTGCATGAGAGAGGGATTTCATTTATCCAAGGGTCCCTACTCCCAAGGAATTGACAGTTCTCAGTTATCATCTATTAAGTGTGGGGGGAAATCTATGTGCCCACACTAAATTAACAAATCTATTATTCAAAAGGAAAAAAAATGCTGTATTTAATGACTAAACAATTGATTGTCTTTTTGCATTTCAATGTCAGATATGATTGGAGACAGGAAAAGCACACTGAAAAGAGGATTAAAAATTGGGAAAGTACAGGGTCAAGTGAAATTGCTTTTTACCTGAAATGAAAGTACTTAAACTAATATAACAGCAAGTTTTCAAAGAGATATGTAGGGGCCACCGCTATTAGGAATATACCTGGAAACATTTCTGAGGAGAGCACATATTCTTCTGACTATGGCTAACTCCTGAGAGAAGACAGAAATTAACTCAATCTCAGATTCTAAAAATAAGAGACCAGAGTAAGATTGTTGGACCTGCCTGATAGTATATAGCCTTGTTTTGTTTCTAAGTCAATTGAGGTCTGGGGTGATGAAGTTTTGTCTGGTGTCACTGGCAAGTGGTACCTGTGAATGATACTGGCCTGGTTAGCTTTTATTATTTCCTGAAATTTAGCTGATAAACTCACTTCAGTGGGTAAATAGTCATAATAGGATAATAGATACAGAGTTGAAAGGATACTTAGAGGTTATTTAGTTTCATTCTCATTTTACAGTGGAGGAAACAGAGGTCCAATGAAATTGAGACTTGAAATAAACACATACATAATGAATGTATATATATATATATGTTAGTACATATGTACCTACATAACACATGCATATATATGCATATACACTTTTCATACACACACATATAGATGTCTCTCTCTCTCTCTCTCTCATATATATATATATATATATTTGTATTAGCCCTCCCCTCTCTATCTCTGTTGATCTGTCTCTGTCTCTGTTCCATTGTCTCTGTGTCTGTCTGCCTGTCTCTCTTTATCATACCAAATGAAAGGCTTGAAACGATTAAACTCAAGTCTTTGATTAATAATTTGGTTGGGATTGTTTTTTCCAAAAGTACCTCCTCCCTTTTCCTTCAATGTCAACAACCATTTGTGTGTGGTGATACATGGTTACCATCACTGCTTTCCTAGAAGAGAGACAATTACTTGATTATGGACAAAAAGGGCACCTACTGTTCATTGAGTGCAGTGTACCAAAGGGAAAGGAACCAAGTGTTTCCTTTTCTAATTTTCTGTTGTAAAATAGCAAGTTGTGAAACTTTTGCCTCATTTTTCCTCCTGTCAGCCTGCCAAGCTATCTTCAGTTGGAGATGTGTTTCACTCTCCATTTTGTGGGTTCTGTAGCTCTAAAATTTGTTTAAAGTCATTTTTATAGGTATTTGAAGGTGATTGGGGGATTGGTTCCACCCCCTCCCCCATGCCTCATTTTCCTTAGAAAAATACAAGAAAAAAGCCACTTATCTTTTTGTAAGAAATGGGAATGGGAAAAGTTGCTTAATGGAAGAATCCTGATGCCAAAAATAATAGATTATATCCGAAGTGGGTTTTAAAAAGGAAACAAGGAGGCATGTGTTGAATAAATACCTATCCACAACATTATCCCACATTAGTTGTGTCTTTTATTATTTGAATTTGTTTTCCTTTTTCTTCAACTTAGGTACTTAGTTAAAAAAAATACATGGAAGCATTTTTTCATTTCACTTATAAATCACCTAAACAGACATTGCAGTCTAAACAAAAGAAGAAGAGGGGGAGGAAGGGGCAGGGGGCAGGGGTAGACCTTCTGGGTTATATAGAGACGTTTTCATCCTTATGTGAGAGTTGGGGAGTTAGGGTCTGAGGGAGCCATCATTGTTAGGAATGTCTTAGAAATGAAGGGGATGTAGCAATAACAATGTAGCCAACTTCTCCGTATTCCCATTTTACATCCTATGGCTATCATGTGTTTCTATACACACATACTACAGTTACAGAGTTTAAATGTGTGAAGAGTGTGTATTTATGTACAAACACTTTTTAAAAAATCTTAGAAACTTGCACAGTTCTGTTCATGATTATCAGGAGACTTTATTTAAAAATAGAAGCAAGTACTTTCCTTCTCTCAAATTGAAAACACCAAGTATTTCTAGCTTGAGCTTGCAGCAAATACTTTAAGATCTGTAGTATGGCTTGGTTTCTTTAAACAATGGAATCAAAGGTCATTAAATTTTTTTCTCTGATACTTTGATATTTCAAAGTAAACACTATACATTGTTACTTGATTTTTCTCTTACTTTGATGATCCACTTCTAATCCGGCTCTACCTAATAAACTAGTTTAAAAGTCATTATCATTCTTCTGGAATTTTTTTTAAGCATATTGGAACTTTATACATATATAATATAAATTATGTATAATATACATATATTATACATATGTAAAGGATTATGTGTCTTATTTAACTCCCCAATACTTTAATACTTACCAATTTATTCATTTAAATTTTACAAGAAAAAGCACAGTTTATTGCAATTATTATTTATAGACTTTTTGTAGTAAGGGAAAAAACCACATGATTTTCTATCCTTATAGGAAATTCTAGGTAATATACACTGTACAACCTTAAGTTTACAGGCAGAAAGCATTTTTACACTGGTTTCTTATTCAAATTTTAGAGGTTTTTCACAAGCAATTTATGTAGGTACAAGCTTCTTAAAATGTCCTTTGGGCACATCTGTCTTCCCAATTTCATCAATTCAACTGAATATAATACTCGTGTCCCCAGGTAAAAGTCATGATGCAATTCTATCAGACAGTTGCTGTACTTTGTGCAGTGTGGGTGTGAGAGCTAATTTTGTCCTTAGATTCAGAAGCTTCATTAACAGTCTTAACACATTCGCTGTAGCTTTCTAAACCTTTCAGGCTTTAACACTTAAGCTACTGAAGAAAGGGGAACAGAGAGGGGAAAAAGCATTTGGTATTCCTGTTTTGAAAACACATTCCTCTGATTGGCAACAAATATAGCTCTTTGATGTTCTTCCAAATCCTAGACCCCAAAGTTTCACAGAACTGAAGCCAGAAGGCAAGGAGAAATTGATTCTGTGAAAGATAACTAATGGTACACAATGCCAAAAATATCTAGAGTTCAAAATTAAAATGAAAAAGGAAAGATGAATAATCGATTTCAAAACCATAAATGAATAGTAATAGGAGCATATTTTTGTAACAGTGAGACTTTTCCTGGCATTTCTTTACAAGACAATACGAAATAATTTTAAAAGCTAAATTAATACTAATATGAACTCATTCCTCAAATTTCAGTTATTAAGATCTTGATCATAAAACATTATTCATTTTTTTCACAGACGTTCATAAAATTGCAAGCTATGGCACTGATCATTTGGATTTAATTGATTTCCACCAGAGGATACAGTATGATAGAAAACAGTGCCATTTAGTTTCTCCCCCATATATTTGTATATGCTTAGTGTCATAAATGAACATGAATTTTATATGGTTTCTGAAAATTATTTATTAGGTAGGAAGTCAGGGATGATGTCAGACCATACTTCGAATGTGAATGTGTATCTATAGCTATACCCATCAATCTATGCATAGATAGCAGTGCTATACACATTTCTTTGTGCTTACCAATAAAAACCACTTAAAATATGCATTTTATCAAAATTAAATTTTAACAAAATATGAAAATTTGCCTTGGTAAATTTACAAAACCAAATGACCACCAACTACAACCCAGGGATGTCTATACCAAGTCAAAGCTTTGAATGTTAACCAAATGAAAAATACAATAGAAGTCCATTATAATGTACATGTTAGAAAGACAGACTTAATATTCATATTATAGGGTAAATGTATAATGGTGGGATAATCATATTTATCTTTATTAATACTATTAGCATCGAAGGGAGTGGGTAATGGTAGAGGATTTATTTAGTTCTTTCTCAAAACTGTAAATATAGAACCTTCTGCCCCTTTATACTATTTCTCTGTCAGTTAGAATTGACCTATCCTTCACTAAACTCCTGCTGCTGCCAGGGTAAGAAAAGAATTTGTTACAGGAGTGGCTGTTCTATTTCCTTCCACACATTGGACTGCTTGAAAAGGCCATGCTGTAACACCATTTAAAGCACTCACCAGCCAATAAGCCAGCAGGTAGCCATAAAGGGGAAAAACTAAAACATAAACTGCCATCCTCACAACAGCAGCATGATTTTGTCCTGTTCCAGCATCTTCAATGTCTGGTAATCAAGTAAGGCTGTAATCTCTGAAGAACTGAAGTAGAGGATTACTAAAAGGTTCATAGGAAAGTACAGTGATGGCCTAAACAGAGTACTGCAACATATCACAAATAAGAGTTTATTATGCATGAGAAACAGTCAATTCAAAGTAACTATAAACAAAAATGATGTGCTGGCTGGCCATGGGATGAGGGCAAGAGGCAAACAATGGACAATCCACATGCTTCATTAATATATTTATAATTTCAAGAGAATAAGAGACATTTTTCCAACATGTAGGGTGGACATATTTTCTGGGAGAAAATGACTGAGTCACACAAGATTGACATATGTGGGTTACAATCTGTGTTTTTGAAGAGCATTCTCACATGGATTATATCACTGGTGTATTAGAGTATGAGTGAAATAATGTTCATGTTTTATTGAACTGCTATTTAGGAAAACAGTCATTTTAACTTCAGCTCATAGGAAACGTCTCTTGTATTTCTTTTAAGGTGTAGAAACTGAGAAGAATATGGGTAATGTGGAAGTCATATAAAATGAGCAGAAATAAAGAGCAAATACCTTTTATTTCTTAACCTAAGTCTATACAATTTGAAGGAAAGAAAGAGTTTGCAATTATCTAATCAATTTAGGCCATGTCAACAGCCAACTCAGATAATTCAGGCTAAAAAGATATATATTGGGGCCTGAATTAACCTGACTAGCTGTCTGCATTGATCAGATTAACCAGGTAATTGGCATTTATGCTCTTCACTATGTGCTCTGTCCATAGAGTATCAGTGTTGAGAGAAGTCCTGGGTACATAAACCAGGCAGGTGAATCAAACATAAAATGAATCTGGAGCTAAATGTTAAATACTCCACACTTTCATTAACCCATTGACATCTCAACCACTAACTCAATTTAAAAATCAAGTCACACAGAAACTGGCAGAACTAAAAAAAAATCAAGTGTACATATAAAACTCCTCCCAAAATGAATAAGAGAAAGGCATTGTGGTAAGACAGAAAAGGCACTTAACCTGGAGTCAGACCAGGGCTCTGCACTTGATTTTACTATTAAATAATTGCATCATTTTGGGAAACAATAACTCATATTTAATAATAATAACATCTCTATAGCATTTTTAGGACTACAAAGGCACTTTTTACACAAAAGCCTTTTGAGAGAGAATATAATATAATCCATGTTTTTTTTTTTTTCTAAGAAATAAAAGTCAGAAATAGGAACTGGATTTTCCAAAAATCAAATTGCTATTAAGTACAAGAGTCAAGATTCCATGTATTTTATAACTCCAAGTCTATTGCTTTTTCCACTATAATACACCAGCAAATTCTCAGGTTCCCTGGATATACTTTTAGCTCTGGAAGCTTTCCAAAGTATTTTGCTGTAAGTTTCCTGTGAAATGTGGGAAGATGGAGGGTGGGGAGATGTGATACTTGATTTCTACTGTCACTTGCTTTAAAAAAAAATTAATACAGTGATATGCATTCTGATTGTTTCAGTAAAAGAATGTTAAGGAGACTAACAAAAAGAAAAACCACACGAATAATATCTTAGGAAGAAATTGTAGAAGAATAAAGGAAAATGGAAAGGTTAGCCTTGTCAAATTTCTCTATCACTAACAAATTAGTCATAAAGGAAAAAGAATATATTGATGAAAGAGATTCTACGAGGAAAGAAAATTGGCTCCAATTGATATATTTTCAAAGAAGTACACAGGGAAGCTGCTGTGGCCAAATTTGCATCTGAATCTTATCTTTGAATTTTGCATGTGTGCATACAGATCAGGCCTAGCACATCTAACTGCTCATTTCCCTGTGCAATTACTTGAATTATGCATGCAACTAAATATATGTACAAATTCTGCAGGTGCAACTTATGTGCCTACCTAGGAAAATGTGCACTTTCTCTCATTTCAAACCATAAATCTAGTTAGGAATAAATGTTAAATAAATTGTAATAGCTTAGTTTCCAGTCCTACTTGTATTTACTGAATATATGTATTTTAAAAGAAAATTATCAAATATTAAATATATGACAGTATTGTAACTGCTAATTATATGGTAATTTAAACTATATATAGAAACTAATAGTAGAAATTAGCATGTCTAAAAATGAAAATTTATTATTAATAATTAAAACACTTTATACAATGCTCTGCACATAATATTGAAAGGAATATATGGTGGCTTCTTCCGCTGATGATAATCCATCCATTCCTTTACACCATCCTAACGTTTATTCCGGTCTTCCAGTAAGTTTACCACAGGGGGTCTTCTCAAGTTGCTGGAGGTCTCCCTCCATTTCCTCTGGTATCATAAAAGCTCTACAAGAGCTCTCTTGCTGTCCACTCATCACCTCTCACCCTTACAATGTGGTTAGTCCTTCTTCTTTTCACATCATACAATTCCTTGATAACATCTTTTACTCATCTTCATCTTTAAGGTTCATTATTATTGATGAGTTACAGTGTGCTCCCACATACCATGATTCTCTTCATTGGCTTCTCCGTGATATCAAATTTAATTCTCAGACTACTGTATTTTCTGTCTTGTAGGCATATGGAAAAACTGGTAGAATGTCACACATAATACTCAAAAGTGGTCAAATAATTTACCAACATATGGTGGGGGGAGACACATTTCATTTTCCTTCAGAAACAACAGTCAAGAATGTTTAATGATAAGCAATCATACTCGATTAAATCTTATATCACCTCATTCTAGAATGAAGAATAAAATTACTATACTAGTGGAACTTAGTTATCCAATAATAATATACATTTGAATTAACAAAACTAGAAACTATAGCAACAAAAGTACATAAATATCATTTTTTAAAAATCAGGGTTTTTTGGTACTAGTATCTTAAAAGTGAAAAATCTTAAAAATAACAGAATCTGATAAGCAATAATCTTGTAAGTTCTGTACTACAGAAGGAAGGTAAATAAATACTGAATACAGTCATTAGATGTCTGAATAGCCTTAATTCTAATAAAAAAAATCTAACATTTAAGAAAAACAGAAACAAAATTTAATTGAAAGACAGAATTTGAGGCAATGTGGCATAGTGTTGGACCTGGAATCAGCAAAATATGGCTTCAAATACCACTTCTGATATTTATTAGCTCTATATCTATGGCCAAATTGCTTTACTTCTATGAGGCTTAGGGAATTTATAGTTTCTAAAACATATCTATTATTATGCATAATTTGATTTTTAGGGAAACCACAGATCATTGAAAATGTAGAAAAAAAGGAAATATCTATTTCACTATGTCACATAGCAAATGTATATTCCCTATACATATTCATGTATATGTATAGTGTAAGTTTATGGATGTATATATGACTAAAACGTATGTCCCAAATGTAGCTTAAAACTGCACAAAAATTTCTGGGCCACCTTATATATGATATATGCATGTATGTCTATGTGTTATCCATTTTGGAAGAAAAATTCAAATCATTTCTATTTTTTTCTATTTAAAAAACCCTCTACAAATATTTCCATAACTATAAACTTATGTTATTCTATATTTAATTTTTTATATTATTATATATTAAAATTCTACTTATCTTAGGTAGTTTGTCAGTTGATTCTATTATTTTCACCAAATGTTAAGTAACAAAGATATTACTTTGATGAGATTTTCAGTCCTTTATGATTATTTATTGACCTTATTACTAGCTATTGACTCAATTAAAATCTTAGGGAGCTTAAAAAGGGAGAATTTGGGAAATAGCTCCCTAGTTATTAGAGTTAATTTACTTTCATTTTTCTTACCTACTCTCTCCAACATAAAAACACCAAAGAGCCAAATTAATGAGGGACAACTATGACCAGTTAATTACATAAATTAGGAATCAATGAAACTTTTCTGATTTTATTGACTTTTTTCAATACTAATTTAGAAATTAGACTTGCCTAAATTAAAGTATACCTAAGATATATTAAAAATATTAATTTTGCTTGTATTATCTATTATTATGTATTACTTTCTCCACCTAATCTATTAGGAAGTTACTATGTCTAATTTTTAAAACAATTCACTTTAGTTTTCTCCAGATTCATACACAATGTTTTCTAAGAAGTAAAAGAATGGTTAGAATGGTCCAGGAGAATAAGGATTTTTTCTAAATTAAAAAAATAGCCTAACTGATTCTTAGAGTATCAATTTTGTATTTTAGATCATAAAGGGAAGAGACACAGTATTTGCTAAACTTAGTTCCATGTAAAACCTGTCAAATTTAAAACAGATCATCTTACTTCTCATATGCACTATCTTAGCCATAACCTAACAAAAATTCATGGAACTGTTCTGTACCCTTTTCTTCCTAGTCTACAAGGACATGGTATAATATGGGGTGATACGTAAGCATATAACATTAATATCAGTTGCTTCTATGAATATGATGTCTTAATGTCTACATCCATCCCTCTGGGGCTGGGGGAAACAACAAAATCCTCATCACCATCATCATCGACAACAACAACATCAACACAACTCTACAAACACAGCAACATGGAATACTAGAGCATGGTTTAGCCCCTAAGAGAAGACAAGAGTCCCCTTCTATTCAAACTCTCTGTTGCAGTCACAAATGTGGTAGGGTCAGCTCTACTTGGCTTATGAGATTCCCATTGTTAACTTTTCAGTATTTTTACACAACAGAAACTGGCAATCGCAACTAATGAGCAATTGAACTATTGTTTTGATGATTGTATTGACTTTGAAAAGTGCAGAAATGCAGATCCGGCTTAAAAGTGTGCCCTTGCATTTTTTTTCCAGGAGAGCCTTGTTATGAACATTTACCAACATACCTCTGTATTGCTCTGTAAATGTTATTTGAGCTCAGTAGGAGAGAAATAAGAGTCTCAGAGAGTCAAGTATTCATCACACCAGAAGATAAGGATGATGATAAAAAAAAAATGATAAAAGCAACAACCCCCAAAGCTGGCATTTATTTAGCACTTTTAAGTTTTGCAAATTGTTTTAGATCCATTATCTTATTTGCAACTCATGACACTCCTGGGCTACAAGGCATTCCAATAATTTTATTCTAGTTTCACATCAGCCTGGGAATTCATGGTATCTTGACATTGACCCAGACTTTGAACGTGCTGGTCAGAGTCCTGAAAATACAGTGGTTCAAGGTAATGTGGTATGACAAATAAGCTTATATTTCTACATCACTTTAAAGTTTACAATAGGCTTGCATCAACACAACCTCATGAAATAAATAGTACAAATATTTGCATTTTAAAGATGAAACTGAGATATAAAAATATTGGAACTTGGCCATGGTCAAAGCATTATGGAGTGTCAGAGCAAGCATTCGATATAAGGTTGCTGACTGTATTAATTGTTCTTCCTTTGTGCTAAATTACCTCTCATGTTCTTTCTAATTTTACTTATATTTATTTGTGGGTTTTTTGTTGTTGTTGGGTGTTTTCAGTTGTGTCCAACTATTCTTGATCCTTCTGGAGTTGTTCTTTGCAAAGAAACAGCCATTATTCAAGTAAATGAGATGTCAGAAAGTAAAAGAAAAAAATGAAATAAAAATACTCTAATTTTTAAATGACGATGATACATTTCAAATGAGAAAAATGTGTTTTAAATAATTATGCCCTTTCGCATAGTAAATACGATCAAAGAAAATGGGAGAAAAACATCAGTGACCAGGGATACCAAAAGAGAACAAAGCAAAGAAATCGTTTCCACAGAAAACTTGTTGCAGTTCTAAAAGCCATGTTGAGTGGTGTTTGTTTATCTGCCAAGACTGTAACTAAGAAATTACCGGCACATTTCAAAGACATTTTTCCCCTCTTTTCATTGCTGTTAAGTAGGAAATAAGTGAAATAAATGAGAAAATTCTTGGGCTTTAAGGAAGCTTGCTTTTCAAAATTTCTACAATGGAGAAATGCTCTTAGAGTAAAAACTTTACATATCTAAAATATTTTTAAAATGCCAATTAACTTTCTTTTGTTCAATTTGTTTTTCTTTTCAGTTACAATTTTCATCCCTTCATCAACTTCTCCAACCTATTGAGAGAGTGTATTTTTGGAGTCACACAAAACAAATTTTACATTAGCCATGTTCTGACCAAAAAAGGAAGAAATGCTTCAATTAACACTGAGTTAATCAGTTCTCAACATGGGGGTGGATAGTATTTTTCCTCATGAGTCTTTTGGAACTGTGATGAGCCATTTTGTTGAACAGTTACTAAGTCTTTCACATTTGATTGTCTTTACAATTCTGCTGTTACTATGTAAATTATTCTCCTGGTTTTTCTCACTTCACTGGGCATCAGTTCATACAAAATAGTCCCATTATTTTTTTTTTCTGAAACCATCTTCATCACTTATTACAAAACAATATTATTCTCTCAAATTAAACTGTAATTTGTTCAGGCATTCTGATGGACATCCTCTCTGCTTCCCTTTTTTTGTTGCCACAAACACAAAAAGACTTACTATATTTTTGTTCAATGCAAGTAATTTTCCTTTTTCTTTTATCTTTTTTTGGGATACAGACATAGTAGTGGTATTGCTGGTCAAAGAGTATGCATTGTTTAATACTTTTTTTTTTTGACATAGCTCCAAATCACTTTCCAGAATGACTGGACTGGTTCACAGCTCTACCAAGAGCACTTTAGTGTACCTATTTATCTCTATCTCCTCCAGCATGTCATTTTCCTTTTCTGTCATCTTAGCCAATCTGATCAGAGTGAAATGATACTTCAGAGTTGTTTTAACTGAATTTCCCTAATTATTCCTGAATTAGAGCATTTTTAAATATAACTATTGATAGTCTTGATATATTCTTCTGAAAGCTGCCTTTTCATACCCCATGACCATTTACCAATTGGGAACTTGCTATTATTCTTATGAATTTGATTCAGTTCCTTATATATTTAAGAAACAAAATTTTTATCCAGGGAACATGCTGCAAAGATTCCTCCCCTCTCCTCCCTGCCCCAGATTTCGGCTTTTTGCTTATTTCATTTATATTGGCTTTGTTTGTGCAAAACCTTTTTAATGTAATATAATCAAAATGATCAATTTTACCTCCCTTGAAACCTTCCCCTCTCTTCTTTTTGGTCATGAACTCTTTCCTTCTTCATAGAGCTGACAGATAATTTCTATAATTTCTTTTATGTTCTACTAGTCTGCTTGTAATATCACTCTTTTATGCCTAAATTATTTGAAATGATATAAACTGATATAGAACTATGCAGCATTTTTTGAGCTTTTAAAATCTGGGAAAATTGGAAGTAGAAGTTAAAACAATTTTCAATGTTATTATGTTAGGCTGCTCCTATTAAAATATAGAAGCAGTCTGACATAGTTAATAGAGGCCATCTTCAGAATCAGCAAAACATATCTTTAAGTCACAACACTGACAAAGTAACTGTGACTTTGGACAAGTCATCAAACTTCTCAGTGTCCCCCCGGGCAATTCTCTAAGTCTTTAGGCTGAAGAATAGTTGCAGATTTGTAGAAGGTTGCTCCTGGAAGTGCTCTATACCATTGAAATAATTCATTTAGATCAGATACATAAGTGAAATAACTAGTGTGAACCATACACATGCATATACATAGCTACATAAAGATATGGAATAGTAAATGAACTTTTGATTTCATTAGGATAGGCAACCTCTGAGTGAGGAAAGTACTGGCATTTTCTCTGCAACTTTTAATCTTAGAGAATTTCCCAGAGCACTGATAAATTAAGTGACTTACCCAAGGTCACACACATAGCCAGTATGTATCAAAGCCAGCACCTGAACACAGATCTTGCTGGTTCTGAGACTCATTATCTATTCATTCACATGACTGTCTGTCACATGCATACTCTAATACTACCCCTGCAACTTTCACAAATGACAACTTCCACAAGAAAAGTGAAAGGAATTTCCATCATTCCAGCAATTCATGTAAAATTCCCACCTCTCTCTCCCCACATATACTTTTAATATAGATATATAATTATATATGCCTACATGTATATGCATTTCTAGAAATTTCATAGAGTTAAAGAACTAATTATGTCAAGTACAGATGATTATGAAAGGTATCATTTCCTAATATAGAAAGAAGTAATAGAAAGTAAATCCAATTGAAAGTAAGCTTGGCAAGATGTCCAACTAAGCACCATCACCCCAAAGGCATTCAAGAATGAAAATAGAAGGAATTATACAAACTGAAGATAAAGTGATAAGATATTTTAATAAATTATTTTCTCCATTAGGGGAAGCAAAATGATCATATTTGGGTCCTATCATTTAAGCTCCAGATAAGTTTCTAGAAAAGGTAGACATTACAAAAAAAAAAAAAAAAAGTTAAAAGTTGGATTGAACCAACTATTTATAGAGGAGATCTTTGCTAGAGACCATACAATAGTGATATCATTGAGTGACCAATATATAAGCTATTTAAATACAAGAAAAAAATAAAGATATGGAAAACATTTCAAACATTAATAGTAGCAAATAAAGGTGACCAAGAGAATATCAATAATGACCAACTTATATGCTTACTCTATATACAAAGACTATATGGAAATAATTATGGGAGTTATTTATACATGAATTAAGGTTATTTTGATGATGGTAATGATGGGATATAGGCTGACTTTAAGGTACAATATTCTAAATATTCTATTTTTTATATTTCACAATTAACAGAAAGGTGTAGGGAAAGGAATATTCTATTATTCCTGTTGCTTTTTTGACTAAAAAGAAACATCTGATTCAGTAGAACAAAACTCTACATTACAAGTTCTTTTGCAACAAAATATTTCTTATTCATACATCAAATCTTACAATATTAATTAAAAGATTCTTATCTTTTATGCAGCAGAAATAAACCTATTGAATTATCTTTTAATAGTGAAAATCAGATACAGAAAAATTTAAAAAAATAGATATGTGTATTTTCCAAAAAAAAAAAAAAAGTCATGCCCACTGTATTGGAAGATATCCTCTACAGAGTTTAGGCTAAAGAGAAATTTCCAATGGATGGTGAGTTATTCTAGATATGACTTTAGCTGATATTATTTTGGTGATTGCATCAAGCCCTAGACTTTTGCAGGGTCCCTTGAAAGAGATCTGTATTCACTAAAAGAAATGTGGTCTGTCCATCCACATAGGAAAGAGAAATTTTATGAATAATGTCTATTGCCCAGAATTAAACACAGATTTGGATGGCCACCCTCTAAGTACTTGTTCAGAGTATGCATACCTAGAACAGACAAGAAATGTACAGCAAATTGGTCCCAGAGTTGAATAGTTGGGGCAGAGGTAGAATTTTAGGAAATTGAAGGCATGTTTCTGGATGTTAAGCATTCCATGAAAGTAAAGTCCCAACTTTTCAATTCTACTGATATTTTTATGTGTCAGTGAGACTTGGAATATAACACCTTCAGAAGAATTTTAAATGAGTGTCACAGAAAAGACAAAGGAAAGTACACAATAGGTGTGATCAGACTTTAACATATAAAAAATGAGGAAGTGAATTATGAAATGTCATTAAAGAATTGTACTTAGAGGAGAGGATGATATGCTGACTATGTAGAGTGGATAAGGGATGAGAAGTAGATGGGTCACAGCCCTCTCATGGAAGCAAAATGATAAAAGAAAGACAAGAAAGCCCCCAGCATACTGAGTGGATCTCTGGTGGCAAATTTTGGTTTTACAGAGAGAAGAGTTGCATAGATTAGGAAGGCATGAATGGGTTGCAGTCTATATAATTAAAGGGAACTCCTGTTATCAGTGAGGTGTGAGAGTCATTTGTTCATTTGAATGACAATGTAAACGTTAGATACAATTGGTCAGTTAGGTTACAATTCACTCCTTTTATTCTAGATGATGGCACCTGATTAGTTGAATGAACTGGTGAATAAAGAACACTAAAAGTAGAAATAGTAGCTGAAGGACTATCATGTAGAAGAAGGATTAGACTTGTTCTATTTGACCTTAGACAACATAACCGATAGTTATGTGTAGAAGTAGTAAAAAAAGGCCTATTTAGACTTCTGATTGGGGATGATACGGTATTTCTAAAAATTGGAAAGGGCTATTTCAGAAGACAGGGGGTTCTCCCTCCTTGGAGGTTTTCATCTAATGACCAATGCCAGGCAAGATATAATAGGGATAATTTTAAGCTATGGTTTGGACTAAATGGTCACTGAGGTTCTTTCAATTCCCAAATCCTTTGATTCTGTGATTCCAACACTTATTTAAAGGTAAAATTTGTGAAAGTCATTTATAGAAGTTATAGGGAAGCCAACTTTCTGAAAAACATAATGATGGCAGTGCATTAAAAATTCCCTGTCCTACCCTTCCATAGCACTTAGCAGTGTAATGTGATTTTAGAAACAGAATGACAAACAACTCCAACTGAGGAATGAGCAAACAGGTGTACAATTTGTGCCTAACAGGCCTTTCCTTAGCTTCACAGTCTGACAATTTTCTTTACATACTGCCTTGACCTGATTATTCATGACTTTTTGCATAATGAGAGAAAGCTTTCAGAAACCTTAGCTATGACACATTGAATCTGCAGTTACTCAGCCATTCTCAGTAGTTCTGTTAAAATTTTTTAGGCAGTTATTGCAGTCAGTCATTTGATATATCACGTTTAAAATGTTCAGCTCCTCTTGTGGATACTTGAAGGATTCTTGGAAAGGACAGAAGGATTTACAGGATTACCCTATGACACCTGAGGTCAAAGAAGTATTCTTGTATCTATTCATCTATGTATGTCTAGTGTGGCAAATGGTAGAAAATAATTGCAAAGCCTTTTTTGCCACTTAAAAAGAGCTCAAAAATTTCTTTCCTCTTTGCAGAGATGCATTAACATTTCACAACTTTCTTTTTTTTGGGGGGGGGTTAACAAGCTTACTTTAATCAGTCAAACATATATCGTTTACCTAGTTCAGGGGGAAAAAGTCAGCACCCCGAACTTCAGAGTATACAGAAAGAATTATCAAGACAGGAACAGATCAAGTAAACAGCTTTCCAAACTGTCCAACCATTACATCCATACCAAATCAACATCTGGGTTTTTTTCAAAGCGGGGGGGGGGGGGGGGCTCTCAACAACCAATGGCTTTCCAGAGTTTCATCTGATCAAATCACAGAACACTTCTCAAAGTGAGCCCCAAAACAAAGCTACACATCAGGGCTTATATAACCTTCTCCTGGCTCAGAGAATATAACAACCTTATTGACCCACTGGCCAATCAAAAAGTATCTACTAAAAAACAGGCCTCTCACCCCAGGCTCCAGGGGCCCTTTAGCCTAGGGGCAGAGAAGATCTTAAAAATTTACATTCCCATTACAGGGTCCAATCCTGGATCATTCCCTGTGTGATCTTAGGTCTTAGATTCTTCATCTATAAAATGAGGGACATTTCACAACTTTCTGAAATAAAGGCTGAAGTCATACTATGGTATTAGACAGAGGAACATATCATTTTAAAGACTGATAATGAAAACTAGACTCTTTGGAGTAGATTGAGTAGTTAGGGGGAATAGAAGACTAGGTTTGGAGTCAGGAAGTCTTGGTTTCAAATCTTGCCCCTGGTAAATAATAGGTTGGTGGTCCTTGGCAATTCTCTTAGCCTCTAAGTACCCGAGTTAACTCCCTAAGACTAGAAATTACAGATAAGTTTACAAATTTACATTACTACATATCATTTTCATATCTGGAGTTTCTCACAATGATGAAACCACAGATGGTCCCTGCCAAAAAGAAAAAAAAATCTCTGAAAAGCAATTATCTTATGAATTTGATGAACACGGACAGACTAAAGAGACAATCTAGTCTAACCACCAGTTTTATGTGCATGATGTCTTTTTATGTGAATAATTCAGACAATATACTCAGCTCTCATCAATATAACTTTCAGAAAAAAACTTTAGCTAATTAATACATAGTGATTAAAACTGTGAAATGTCCTCGTGTCTCATCCTGTTTTGACATAAGCAACCATATCAAAAAGCATTCTGTACTAGAAAAGCAAAAATCAAATGACCAACCCCATAAGTATTCTTATCAAAATGTATATTTCTACAGGTAACAGATAAAAAAAAAACTGTGTCAAATGAAAAGACAACCTTTTTAATGCCTTCCAATAAGAAAGATCTCATAAAAACCCTTATTTTTATGGATGCTAATGTTACACATATTGATTTTTCTCTACTCCAAAGGTGAACTTCTCTCATGGTAAGTGATCATTAATAAAAATATCAGTTATCAAACTGTCAATTGCCACAGATACAGAGCAGACAAAGCTGTCCCAGCTTGTTTGCATAGATCACTGACCTGCTGTTATACCATATTTTAAATACCTCATTTGTTTTGTGACTGCAGAAATTGTACCAATGATTCAATATGATAATGACCTTCAGAACCTCATAACATTTTTATTAAAGTGATTAACACTGTGGAATTTGATGGTAGAAATTTAGACCACTGGAAAGTGTATTCTAGTTTTATACCACGTTTATTAATTTTCATTTTCATATAAATTAAAATTAAATAAATTTTCTACATCTCACAAATATCAACAAGTACAATGAATGAACTTATTTTGCCTAAGTATGTTCAAATAACATGTTCCCACTTTTTAATATCTTCACTTACTATTATCATTGTAAAAAACAGTAGAATTATATAGACTAATGTTGTCATAACAGTAATAATAATAACTAGCGTTTATGTTGCACTTTAAGGTTTGTAAAGTACTTTACACATATTATTTAATTTTATCCTCACAATAACACTGGAGGTGGAGGTGGTATGTGCCATCATTTTCTTTACTTTACAGATGAGAAGAGTGATTTGACAAAGAAATCTAAAAATGTCTGTTTCAAGGAACCAAAGGAAAATTCCCAGGTGTAGTAGAACTCTGTTCTTTTGTCTATCTGACTTAAAGAATGCAAAGAATTGTTGTTCTGTTTTTGAGAGAGAGAGAGAGAGAGAGAGAGAGAGAGAGAGAGAGAGAGAGAGATCTTTGTGAAGTACTATTTTTGGAAGATTAGTTTTAATGGTATGACAAGCAGCATGATGCAGTACATAGAGAATCAGCTTTGAAGACAGGAAAACACAGGTTCAAGTCTTGTCTTTGTTACTTACTTGCTGCATGATCCTGGGCAAGATACTTAACTTAGAAGCTTTATAAGGCTATAAATTGTAAGATACGTGTTGTCCATTGGTAGAGGGAATTTCCTCATCTAGGCAGTTCCTTTTACCAAATGAAATCACAGGTATAATCTTCATCCTTACTGTTGAATGTTTGTGTAGGGCTCTTTAAAGAACAATCATTTCAGATGCTAGAATAGCAATTAGGAGGTATGATGTAGGCTATGGGAATGGAAGGTTATGAAGAAATATTTCATTGGACTTGACTATGATGCTTAAGATGATGATGAATCCCTCGATGTTAGATGTGGGGAAAATTATAGATTTATACATAGAATGAACCTTAGAAATCATCTCGTTTAACATGAGTAACTGAGAACTATAGAGCCAAAATGACTTGCTTATAGTGTAATGGCAAGCAAAGAAGTACTTAGTACCTTGTTTCAACTACTTAAGTATTCAGCACCTTGTTTGGGCCCCTTGTGATTTGAAGGTGGGAGGAACTAGCTGATGCAAAAGGAAGGGATGGAACAGGGAGGGGCTAATGACCATATAAAAGTAGAAGCACAGGCTGGGATAGAGTAGAACTGGTAGGAAGCATGGCTGTAGCACAGGAACTTTGTCTATGTTGATGTTACTTTGTCAGATCTGTCTGCTGATAGAGAATATTGCTATTGTAACAGAAGCCCTGAGACCTCTGCTCGTTCAGAAGCCCCGAAAGAGGATTTTCTTGTTGTCTGTTTACAGAAGTCCTGGAGGAGGGTTTTACTGATGTTTTCAGAAGTCCTGGAGCTATACTTATTATTTGTGTTGATTTTTCAGACCTTGTTTGTGGGTCTATATTGATTTCACAGGCAGAAAGTGAATCGATGGTGCCGTCAATGTATATGAATGTTAAGCTTTGTCTTCCCAAAAACAGAAACTGTGAAGGACTTGATGTGGACTTGACATTGTGAGCTTCAATGTGGAATGGGAGCAAAACGAGAAGCTGAGAGCTGCCTGCTTGTGAATCCGGGTGACAATTAGGTAGATCCAGGGAGCTGGACCCATGGAAGAAGAACCATGGAATTTAGTAGCCAGCCTTGAGCCAAGATGAAAAGACCTCTCCTTGGGTACTTAGTGCTGATTGACAAGATCATGATTTCCTGTGATCTAGGGGTGGGAGAACTTTGTACTCTGTCCCTTGTACCCCTTAAGGATAATTAAGTTAAGGATGATTGGAAACTAATCTCCAGTCAAGAAGAAAGAAGACTTTCTGACTGAGAGATTATGACAATATGACCTAGGGGTGGGAAAACTTTGACCTTTGTAGTTGTGTCCCTTAAGGAGGATTGCTCCTTAAGGATGATTGAGTTAAATACTTACTAAATGATATCTTTTGTTTAAAACTATGTGGCTACTTTAGTGATAAGTTATTATGCTATATCATTGTGAATGCTGTACTTTGGTTTCTGTGAATGTTTTGCTTTAGTTTACTGTTGAATAAAGAGTGTTCACTATACTATGTAATCAGAACCTTAGAGCTATTCACAGCAGCAGTCCTCTGGAGAGTTTCTCGTGCTTGGCTTTACATATGGTCACATGGGTAATACATACTAGAGGTGGGATTTGAAACCAAATTCATTGCCACATGATTCAGGGGTCTTTCCACTTAACCATCTTGCCTCTATAAATAGGAAGAATCTAGGAGTATGACTTAGACTACTTCTGGTTTGCAAGCTCCTTGAGAATTAATTGTGCACCTAGTAAATCAATATGATAGTGTAGAAAACCCACTAGATTTGAAGTCAGAAAACTGATTCCCAGCTCTGATAATTCCTACCTTTATCTTGGGCAAGTAATTTTAATTGTCTGGTCCTCAGTTTCCTCATCTGTAAAATTAATGAGTTATAGCAGATGAGCTCTACTATCCTAAGCAGCTTACGAGTCTGTGATCCAAGTAATGAATCCTTCAAAACACCAAGCTTAGTGTTTTACATGTTGCAATCACTCAGTAAATAGCTGATGGATAAACATATAATAAATGCTTCAGAGAGGTCAAGGAGAATTAGGACTGAGAAAAGCTCTGGTAAAAAAAAAAGATCATTGGACAAGTGTGACAAGCAGATCACAAAGGGTTATGAAGCTACTGCGGGATGAGGAAGCGGAAACAATGAAAAATATCCTGTTGAGAAGTTTGATCCTGAACAGAAGAAAATGGAGTAGTAGCTGAAGACAGTAGTGGGGTCAAGGCAACAGTCATTTATTTACTTATTTTCTCACTCACCTACTTGTTCCTTCATTCATTTAATTATTTGGCTGTTTATTCAAAGATCAGGGAAAATTGAGGATAAGCAGCATAGTTCTAAATACACAATTACTTCATATTAACTCTCTTTAGTCATATATACAACAAAGCTCTTGGTTTGTGATTCTGAAAGCAATGATCTGCTTTGACTAGGTGATAGAAATGTTAGTCCATGGGTCTATGTTTGACAAGGTAGCTGTAAATTATTCAGTAATAACAATAATAGTCATCATTTATATAATGCTATACCTCACAAATAACAACCCTGAGGTTCTTTATAATAAGTACTATTTGTCAAAGAATGCGGCTGTTCTATAGCTAAAATTTCAAAAAGAAAAATAGCTTTTAAAATTATAAAACCCAGGCTACTGTTATACTGTCTTTTCTTCATATGAAATCTACATAATTTAATTAGAGAAAAAGCCACACTAAATTCTGTGATGATGAGTTAATGAGACTAGGAAAATTCTTCAAAATAAACACACACACACACACACACACACACAGGCATGTAGGCACAGAGGAGTATGTACATTTTTAAGTGAAGCAATGGGTGGTACCTGGAATCTGTATTCAATCTTAGCACAATAATGGAGACTAGGTATTAGAGGTCTGCAGCTGACTATGAATGATTAAAGAAGTTAAGAGCTATGCAAGATATGTATATGTATTAAGATTTGTTTTCTGTTGTAAAGAAAAAAAGAAGATTGACATGGAAATAAAAACAAACTAATCTTTAAAAAGGTTTTTCAGCAAATATTGAAATCTGACTAATAAACCAATCTAAAATCAAATATGGACAAAACCAAGAACCCAAAACCTCTTGATATTTTTTCCCAAAAATGGTTGTTTTTTATTCCTTTTTTTTTAACCACAAAGCAAACTTCCAGGGGCTGCTAAAATGAAGATCCCTAAATTGACCCCATCAGTATTCTGGAGGAAATTTTCTGACTGTGAACTGAGTTATGTGGAATATTTTTTAGGTGATTCCCACTCTTACAGAGTATTTTAGTGAAACTAGGTTGATTTCTAAAATTGCAGTTTGAACAGTCATCATTCATGAATAAGAACATTTGGCATAGTAAAAGAGAGATAGATGAATTCTATTCATCTACCACTGGGGGGGTTGTGGGATTTGGGTTATATCACTTACCTTCTTGCCTCTATATCCTGTCTATACCCCAAGGTAGCTGTGGGGATCAAATCACTTGTATGTAATACATATGTATATACATATATACATGGCAACTATAAAGCACAATATAAATGTAAGTTATTGTTTTTCTTCTAATTTGATAAAATACATGTATTACCCTCTTGTCTGCTAAGACAAATACTGAATCACAGTAATGGAAGTGAAAGGAATAAACTCCCATTATTACTATGAGATAATGTCCAGCCACACACACACACACACACGCACACACACACACACACACACTTTGCCATTTGCAACAACATTAAAGGAAATATACACATCTTTGATGTTGTTGCTATTAATCTTTTACATTTTTATATACATGTTTTATGTATACATATATACATTTTTTTCTTTTTTTGGAGGGCAATTGGGGTTAGGTGACTTGCCCAAGGGTCACAGGGCTAGGTTGTGTGTGTGTGTGTGTGTGTGTGTGTGTGTGTGTGCTGTGACTGAGGCCGGATTTGAACTCAGGTCCTCCTGTCTCCAGGGCTGGTGCCCTATTCATGGTGCCACCTAGCCTCTCCCATATATACACTTTTTAATAGTTACTCTATTATGCCTTCACTAACAAAGAGAAAATTTTCTTTGATGTAACCACCTATATACAACTATTTTTACTCTAATAATAAAGATTATCTCAAAATTTGCATCAAAATGAGATGAGAACATTGATTAGATGGAGGATCAAAGGTAAAATTAAAATTAGTTATCTCAAATATTTAACAGAATAATAATAAACTTAACATCATTCACATTGTTCTTCAATATGGTATGAATGATTAAATCTGTTTTCTAACTACACAATTTGATTAATATAGGTATTTTCACCTAAGGTAGCCTTATCCAAATACATTCTGACACTTACTTTAGAAATCAGAATTAAATAGTCACTCGAGTAATTTGATTATTTTAATGATTAAGAAAAATGTCACACCATTAATCAGCCAAAATAAAAAAATAAAATTCTGTGAACACATCAATATCAAGACAAACTTGAATTTTGCTACTGACTTATCTGTTTTATTTCCTAGATCCAGTTTCTAAGTGGTTCCAATATGTGGAATCAAAGCTACAGGCACAAATTTATAGGATCTAATTTGATTGTGCATCTCAAGAATTTGATGTTACTGCATGATATCAGTATCATAAATGCATAGTTCTAGAGCCAGAAGAAACCAGAATTTACTATGGGTCTTTAGTATTGGGCTGTTTGGGGGGACAGGGAAAAAAATCTAACAATGTAATACAGAGAGAAGAGAAAAAGACATACATATATAGAGCATCTGCCTTCCTCTATAACTTGAATTTGTTAGAATGTTTTTAGACTATGACATCTAATATTAGTCACTTCACTTTAAAAATGTATTTTCAATTTAGAAGAGAGTCAGAAGTGTGTACTTTCATTTATTTAATTTGGGGGGGGGGACTTTTTGGAGGGCAATTGAGGTTAAGTGACTCCCCCAAGGTCACACAACTAGTTTTTGTGTTAAGTGTCTGAGGCTGGATTTGAACTCAGGTCCTCCTGACTCCAGGGCCAGTGCTCTATTCACTGAGCCACCTAGCTGCCCCCAGAAGCGTGTATCTTCAAAACATGAAGGAAATTTATGAAGAAGTTATTAATTACTTGTTATTCTATTCTGCAGAAGACAAATGAGAAAATGGGCACAAATGCAATCAGGAAAAATGTCAGATGGGTGTAAGAATTTCTTTACCAGAAGAATGATATATCCTAGAAAGATTGAATTCAATAATGCCAATAATAATCACATGTGGGAGAAGCAGGATCAGAGACATTCATGACACATGTGATTCAAACAAATATTTTTTAAAAGTGTCTGATATGTATAAGTCAATAAAAAGATATGTGACGATGTCAGAGTGTGGTATTTAGAGTTTGGGAAAAGAGTTTCAGACTTTCCTCTGAAACCTACCATTTGTATGACCCTGGGCAAGATACTGAATTCTATAATCTCAAATAACTACCTAAGAATTAATGTTAGGGGCAGCTAGATGGTACAGTGAACAGAGCACCAGCCCTGGAAATAGGAGGACCTGAGTTCAAATCTGAC
This sequence comes from Petaurus breviceps papuanus, assembly GCF_028583685.1. Taxonomy (NCBI): domain Eukaryota; kingdom Metazoa; phylum Chordata; class Mammalia; order Diprotodontia; family Petauridae; genus Petaurus; species Petaurus breviceps. The sequence continues at coordinate 8,602,941 of NW_027185860.1, read as the reverse complement.
CTCAGACACTTAACACAAAACTAGCCATGTGATCTTGGGCAAGTCACTTAAC
>NW_027185860.1:8574362-8602789 GCF_028583685.1 Petaurus breviceps papuanus | reverse complement strand
AACCAAAAATAAGAATTAATATTATGACTAGAAAGAGAAAAATAAATAATCCATTTCCTTAAGAAGATTACTTTCTAGGGAAAATGTAAGGAGATAGTGGTTGATAATACACCAAATAAATAAATTCAAGTTAATATTAAAATGGAGTGGGGGGAGGGAGAACAGTAACCACGGAGAGGAATCAAGGGTTGTCTCAGATAAGTAAGCTCTACATTTAAGGAATCCAAAGATTTTAAGAATAGAAGGGTGGAGGTAATTAATTTCAGGAATGGATTAAATCCTTGGATAGCTCATAGAAAGGAGCTCATAGATAGGAGATGGATTGTTGAGATTGAAGAGCATTTCAGTAAGCATTCAGTAAACTAGTTAAACTGGAACATCATGTATTTGAGGTGAACAATATAAAAAGTCTCGACATGCAGGTTGGAGGCAGGTTGTAGAGGACTTTCAATGCCAGGTTGAAGAACTTATATTTTTCCTAGCGGGAATGACCAACAAACAATCAAGCAGGCTTCATACCAGATAGCAAAAACAACCACCACCACCATAACAGCATAGCCTGAACACATATTAGTAACTCAGATTAAATTAGAATTGGTAATTCAGATTAAACAGTAAGAAAAGGGCAATAAAAGAAGTGGCCAGGAACCCTGTGGGCACTCTCCCAGTTTGATTTTTTTTTCTTTTTTGATTAAAGGGGCCATCCCATGAGTAACTACTTAAAGAGGCCTATTCATCGAATGGACATTAACTCATGGAAAGAGAGAAACTGAAAAGACCTTATGATTAGAGGCCCATTTCATCCTGAGCCAGTCATCCTGACAAATATCTGGCCACTGGACCCAGATGACTCTAGAGGAGAAAGTGAGGCCAGTGATCCTGCACAGCCCTCTCTCACTCAAAGTAAAGCACTGGCTATACAAAGAAAAGAATAAGACAATCCTTGCCCTCAAGGCATTCACAATCTAGTGAGAGAAAACCACAGGTAAAAATAAGCTAGAAAGGAATGATTTGGGGGGGCAGGGCGTGATGTCATCCTACAGCCTAAGGGACAAAACATCCGAGGAGGTGAGAGTTTCAGAGCAGATTTCATTTTGCAGTATGATGAATTTCTGAAGATAACAAAGTCCCAGAAAGTAGCCAAATGGGTAAATTCCCTGATCACCTTCCTTAAATGGTCATTTCCCGCTAAGTTACTGCCTTCTATTAAAACAGTTTTATAATTATTTGGCAACTTAATAGTTTTCACAGAGTTTCTGGAGGAACTGAGAAGTTAAGAGACTTTCTCTGGATCACATAACTGTGGAGAACTGGAACCCAGGGATTCCTGACTTTTAAATCTAACTAAGGCTGAATCCATCCACTGTCATGCTGCACTTATTAAATTATTTTTCAATAATATTAAATTGCATAAATTGCCAAATAATCCCTTTAGTCTCTCAAAAGCACTAGAGCACCTTCTACCCCTAAAACTATCTTGTATTTGACTGCTTTTTCACTTCTCCCACTCTCTTTAGAATATATAGTTCCTTGCATGTAGGGAGTATTTAATTTATTGTATTTTTATTCACAATGTGTATCATAGTTCTTGGCACATGGCAGGTACTTAATAAATGATTTGTGACATGATAAATCCTTTTGTAAAAGTACTATGTTGTTGGTCATGGATAGGTATATTCAGTCTCTGGAAAAATATTTATGATAAAAATTGTTTATGACTCCACTACAGAAAGATATTCAAAGAAGAGAAAATGCTTACACTTTGCACAACTTACATATTAGTAAACTTCTGTGCTCAGGATAAACTCATCATATGACTAACTTTTTAGTCAGATACTGCTAAGTTCTAAAGCATCACATGGTGTTTCAATCAGAGTAACATGAAAGGGTAACAGCAATTAACCTTCACAATTTTAACATGGAAAATTGAAAAATAGTAAAAAGGAAGATTGAATTCCATAGATCAGAAGCAACATTGGTAATTTCAATTGATTTTTTCATATTCACAAGAAAACTAGGCCACATTTAATTAAAAAACAAATCCAAGTGCTAGTGGAGGTAAGGCTATTGGAAAGAATTTCACCAATGTTTGGAAATGACATTTTATTCTTCTTGATCAACCACATTCATTGATACCTGATAGAATTAGTTTTAACCAAAATATTTATTTGTAACCCTTTAACAGGGATCAAAAATTCAAGTTCTTCTGCTTGCTAAATTTTCCTACTGATTTTTGAGAAATCAGTCACTCCAGATTCCATAATCAACTTGAATATCCATAACCTTCAACCCTGACTACAAAGACCATTTGAAATGTGGGAAAAAATACATTTCTTTTAATTATGTTTATTTTCAGAAAAAAATATATAAATACAATGTAATAGTAAGGAAGCTGCAGGTTTGGCAATGCCCTCTAGTTACAAAGTAAAGACTGTAGGTAATCTAAAGATGATTCTAAGATTCTTTTCTTGGGATATAGAGAGGTGACTTTCCCACTGGGATAGGCCCTTTGCTACATACGTTTTCTATGTCTCTGTGTAGTAAATTGAGGTATATTCTGATACAAATTAAGTTAGCAGGTTAACAGTTCTTTAAAGAAACACGTTATGATATGTGGTTGAAAATCTGGCTAAATAATCAAGTGGGAGCCAAAATAATACAAATAGAAAGCAGATGGTCAATATGCACTATTATGCAAAAGCAATTTCTTTGAAATATCAATTCAGAAATGGTTTTCCACATTGTCTTTATGATTACAAACTTACATTTTAAACATATGGTGGACTCAGTATGGAAAGACAATAGTATCTTTCTGTTGCTACCAACAATTTCTTCTTAGAAATGTCTTCATGATGTCAATTCATGTAACCTAAAGCCCTCTTCAGTACACATTTTATGGGATTACAATGACAGCACGTGTTCTATAAATGCCATAGTGTAGTAAATTGCATAAGATGATTAGAAAAATATTTTCTGTCGAAATAGTGCTTGAAACTAGACTCTCCACAATCATTTATATAAGTTGCATTTGCCTAAATAAAAATCTATGTTTATACCTCACCTAGAAAATATAGATAGATGGAAAGTACAATTAAATTTCTAACCTGCAATTTAATATCTACCATTTTAATGAGTAAATTTTTTGAAATTGTCTTTGCAGTTGAATAAATTCCATGCCTTGAAGATTATAATGAAATACTTTAATTTATTCAACACATTTATCGCACATTCACTATGTCCAGTGAAGAGTAGATTAAGTCTATGATATGGAATCAGGAAGACGTGTTTCAAAATCTAGCCTCACTTGCTAGTTTTGTGACACTGGATAAACAATTCCACCTTTGGGAGCCTTGGTTCCTTTATCCATAAAATGAGGATAACAATACACAACGTTGTCACAGGATTGCTATGAGAATCAAAAGAAACGGTGGATATAAAATTCTTTGCAGACCTGAAAGTACTAGATGAATGAAAATCAAGATGATGATCTAATCAGTATTCTCCAGTGGGCTATGAAGAATATTTGAAGAAAAAGAAAACAAAAACACATAACCCCTGACCTCAAGGAACTTATAGTTTATTTGGTGAAACAACTGTCTGGAAAGTCAATGTGCTATAGAGAATTTTAAAAGTAGAAGAAGTGATTTGAGGTTGTCTAGACTATGGAGGACCAAGAATATCATTAGCATAATGAACTTGGACTTCATTCTGCAAGGAGGCAGACAGCATTGAAGTTTTATAGAGCCAGTAATTACTATGAAAAAAACTTATATTTTTTAATATTGATCTATCAGGCCAAAGACCATGCAGAATTCAATAATGAATACTGCTGACCAGAAAAGAGTAGGGTTTTCCAAAGTGAGTTATGTGGACTTCAGAAAATGGCTAGGTAGACCAATGGGCTATGTGATGAAAATACTAGAACTAAGGAAATAGCACAACTATCTAAACTGATCTGTTAGCTGCATGACATTGGACAAATCATTTAACCTCTATTAGCCTCTGCCATAAAATGGAGATAATCTGTTTCCTGTTCAGTAAAATCAGGGTAATAGCCCTTACCTCACAGGGTTATTGTGATGTGAGGATCAAAGGAGACAATATGTGTAAACCTTAATGTTTTAAGTCATTATATAAATGGTATCTATTATTTTATATTTTTGTTATTGTATCCTCTTGTATTTTAGCTATCACCTGCCTCTGTTTCTGCTTTTCTTTTTCACAATGTCTATGCTTTCTGGTCCCATATGGCCCTCTACAGGGAAGCAGGTAGGTGGACAATCATCTTCCACCTAGGCCTTATTCCTTTCCCTTGACTTGATGTACTTGACAGAAAGCCCTGCATCAGATTGCTTAGAAGCAAATGAAGATTTCCATAAAATACCAGGATAACATTTTATATATATATATATATATATATATAACAGTATATATATTCAGGCAACTATGCATCTGCCTTGCTATTCTACCCTTTTCTCCAACTGGAAAAAACTGCCCTAGAAACTGATTTCCAGAGATCATGCCTTCACTATCTGACTACCTGCCCCCAAACCTGAACCCATATACCTATCAGAGTAAAACAGGACTTGAATCCAGGTATTCCTGACTCTTAGAACAGTTATCTAAGCTTCATCTCTTATGAGACTAATGTCTTTTTATTTTTGCTATCCAGAAATCAAATTATTAATGTGAGTCTGAGATATGGACTGACCCACTTTCCTACATAAATAAAATTTTTTATTTTTTTTAAGGGTTGATTTTAAAAAAAATGAAAAGTACTAAAGAAACAGAAGTACAAGCAGATGAAGAATTGGGGGAAAAGTTTGTTTCTAATTGAGGCAGATGGATGGAAATCAATTTGAGTCTCAAAAAAAAGTTTGAAGGCCATATGCCTTTTCAATGTGATCTTAAGAACACTGTGATCTTGGAGAAAAGCCTCTGAAAATTTGAGGAATAACGTCTGACTGAGTTTTTGCAACATAAGAGACTGGTTGTCTGAAATGTATTCTGTTTTGGTGAGAATTAACTAACAGTTTCCAGAGATAAGGAATGGAAAATAAAAAACCTCTCAAATTAAACTTTGCTATCCTTGAAAGAAGGTGATCACACTAGTATGGTAGAAACAGTGCTTGACTGGGAAACAATTGTGAAGTCTAGGCCTGGCTCTGTCGAAATTTAATTTTATGAGTGTGGATAACTCATAGATCTCATTAGATCTTTACCTGCTTGAGACTAGGGACTATTTTTGCCTTTTTTTTTACCTTTCTTTTTTCCTCATTTCTAATATATTAATAAAGCACGCAAGTTTAAAAGCAGAAACACCATGTCTATACCAGAGTTACATTCCATGTGAGGTGTGGGAAGTTACAAATTCTGACGTTCAGTATCCTAATCTAAAAGGAAGGTAATTGATTAAATGTTTAAACTCTTTTCTATTTCCAGATTGTGCAACTGATAAAAAATGTTTTTAATAAGGCAGCAATTTTTATGAGTAACAGCAACATTTATTAGTTTCATTTATTTTGCATTTCAGTATCTCTAATTCAATTGAAAAATTTATTAAACAGCTGTTATGTGCAAAGCACTATGCCAGACACCCAAGAGACAAAGACAAAAATGAAATATTCATTGCCATCAAGGTGCTTACATTCTCCTGAGAGATTCAACATAAACACAGCTAAGTACAATACAAGTCAATAAGTTTAAAGAGACAAAAGAGAGATAAGCCAAAGCATTCTGATATATTTAAGAAGGAAGAAATTTCTTATTGTTTAGAATCAGGGAAAGAAATGTACAAACTGATCTGAGATTTGAACAATAAGAAATCAGACAGTTGGAGAAAAGGGATTATAAAAGTAGAGAAAAAGAAGTATGGAAAACTACTTGTGCAAATATGCCAGTTTGAAGATGACTGACGAGTTTGGAAAAATAGATAGTCCAGATTGGCTGGAATCCAACATGTAAGATGAATTAAAATGGGAAAGGTAGATGCTATCCACATTGTAGAAGGCCTTAAATGCCAAGACGAGGAGTTTGTATTTTTTCCAAGAGACAAGAGAGAGCCACTGCAGGATTTTAGTCACAGAAATGACATAGCCAAGCCTGTACCTTGGAAAGGCTTTTGAGAAGGATGCACTGTAAAGGGAAAATAGTAGAGACAAGGAAACCTAATCTGCTGGTTACTGTAGTAATCCAGGAAAGGGTTAATGAATGCTTGAAATAGTAGGGTAGCTGTAAGTGTGTTGAAAAGAGAGGACTGTGAGAGATGTTGTGTAGGTCAAATTAAATTGATTGGACACGGGAAATGTGTGAGGGAGGTGGGAAGTGATGAGTCTACAATTCTGAAGCTTGATGACTGAGTGGATGGCTGCAATGTTAATGAAATGTGCCTTTTTTTCATAATTTAAGACATTATAGCTTTACACAAATTTCATTTATTTGAATCATATTATTTCACTATATGTACCATGATCCCCATTCCCTAAATGTTAAAGAGACCTATTTATTCAATAACATTTAGAAGTCAAATCATTTTCTTGACTTTTCTGTGGTACCTCTTTGATGCTTGAGTCAGAAGAGTGCAATGTATTTATTGATGAAGAGAATATGTAGCTAAGAACCAAAACTCATCAATAGTTTTATATTATGATACATTCAGTATTGGATGGGGCCCTTGTGTACTGTGATGCACTATTTAACAATAGCCAAGCCCTGCTATATTCTATTCAAAAATTTTAAGAAATATTTTGTTTTCTCTCAGAGAAGACTGTTCCCATTAGGGTTTTGCTTAAACTTTGCTTTTTGAAAAAAACTACTCCAGTAAAATTATAATAACAGAAGACCCTAGTTATGTTCACAACTTTGAAAGGTTTTTTGTTTGTTTGGTTTGTAAATTAATTTTATTGAATTTTTATTTTACATCTCCTATATTTCCTTCTTCCATCTTCCAAAAAAAAAATCAAAACCCATTACTTATTATTAATGAAGAAAAAGAGAAGAAAGCTAGATTCGGTCAATATAGAGGAAAAAATATCTATCTTTTTTTCGCCATCTTTTACACTCTTAAGTACCCCACTTCTGCAACAAATTAAAAGAAACTTCTTCTGGTGTTCATCTGCAGTCTAGCTTCTTCATTACACTTTTGTAGCGTGCAATTTCAGTTGTTTTTCTGTTGTGTTCTTTCCACTTACATTGTTGTAGTCATTATGAATATTATTATCCCCCTTTCTTTCTGCTTAGTTCACTTTGAATCAATTCACATAAATCTTGTCAAGCTTCTCTATTCATCAAATTAATCATTTTTTTCCTATAGGACAATTCCATTACATTAATATACAATTTTTTAAATTAATCCCTAAAGATGAGTATCTACTTTGATTTTTCAGTTTGGTAGTACTATGTGAAAAGCTGCTATAAAAATACTGGGGTATATAGAAAGGGGGCAGCTAGGTAGCACAGAGATTGATCACTCTCCTTGGAATGAGGAAGACTTATTTCCATGAGTTCAGATTCAGCCTCAGACACTTACTATTTGTGTGATGCTTGGCAAGGGACTTAACTCTATTTATGACAGTTCCTCATCTGTAAATGATCTGGAGAAGGAAATGGCAAACCGTTCTAATATCTTTGCCAAGAAAACCTGATTTGGGGTCATGAAGAGTTGGACATGACTGAAATGGCTCAAAAACAACAGCAAAATACAGAAGGGACATTTGTAACTTAGATATGTGAATGAAAAGTGTTCCCAGATGATAAAGAAAGAAACATTAAAAATTTAGGGAAAATATCTCACAGAAAATGTAACTTTAGTAAAGAGGAATATCAATTTATTACTGGTTCCTTTAGTTAATTTCTCATTCATAATTATCAAGAGATTAACTCCAAAATAAGAACAATCTCAATCTTTTTAAAGGTGGAAGACTTAGCACATTTAAACACTAATCGAGTTCAAGACAAATATTTAAACAAAATCAAACTGTTTTTCTCTATCAGAATAAAATAAAATATGAACAAAGGCATTGGAAGATTGTTAACACTTATAATGAGCTCCATTAAGGGGCAAATTTTTGGTCTATTGAGTAAGAGGTGTTAGACTCTTACTATGGGAGAGGTGATGGTTTTTAGAAATAATTTCTTGGTTGGAAATATGTTGTTGACATCACTTCTTCTGTGTCATTGTAATTAGCAGGGCATCTCCCACAAGATGGGTGTGATATTTAATCTCTTGTTACAAAACTGAGCGATGGTCCTGATCTTCCTGAATATGACTTCTAGGCCAGGAGCAGATTTCTAAGGTAGTATAGGGTAAAATATTATATGGTCCTTGAATATTATATCTTTGCATTTTCAGTTTCTCAAGTTCTATTTCTATGTTACCCTTATGAAGCATCTCCTTGTTGTGTTACTGATTAAAATCAATCAACTGGAAATTTGTGAGATCTACTTTTTTTTTAAAACAAAAAGATTGTAGAGGATGTATTTTTTTAGAGTAATTTCTGGGTTGAAACTTTGTCCAGTGCTTAATTTCTATTCAGTATTAAATAATTACAGTGACTTATTTACTCCATGGGAATGACTGTTAATAAAGATGAAGGTATGTCCTTGAATATTGGCAGAAATCTGGTAGTGAGATTTTAAACAAATCTGATTTAAGGTGACTTACAATGTCAATTCATTGATCCAAAGTGGTTTTTCTCCTCCATTTCCCCTTTAAACAATAATCTGGTACCTCTACCATTTTAAAGTAGTAAAATTAATTATTACACAAAGAAATGACCTGAAAATAGATCATTAAGCATAGTTCCATATGAAATGCCTGCTATTCTTTCCTATATTTCTACAATAAATAGTGATATCTTTTATTGCACTTATGTGAATGGTTTCTAGACTCTATGTTATCTAATTATTGCAGAATAGCTACCTTATATGAAAGATGTATTTTTATTCTCCATTTTTGTCTTATGTGAATGAATTATAAAGGAAAGAAATAAATTTCATACATGTATTGCCCTCAAATCTTAGTCTGGATTATTAGCATTCAATAGGTACTATAACCAGTACTGAGGATTTCAAATAGAGTAGTCAGACTTCATTTCTGTGAATAATTTATCTTATATTCACTTTGGTAGAAAGTCTAAAGTTCTGACTTATTTGCCTTATATATTAATAAGAAACATATTGCTACTTGTTTAAATAATTTAAATAATCAAAATAATCACATTATCATCTTTCTTTTTGTGGCAGATGTTAAACTGACCAAATTTGTAATGAGACTGTAAAATTATTCCCATTGAGTATAGTCCTTCACAAATTTAGGTAGCTCAAAGGGTTTATAAAAAACACGTAATGGAATAATCATAGATATTGTTATTTACAATATATTTATCTAATAGATATACTACCTACTAAAATTTTTTCAGTACCCTTAAACAGGTAGACTTTTCACAGAAATAAGGTCAGATCTAACTAACTAGAAAGACATCAATTGGGTCGAACTAATATAAAAAAAATGACAATTTTACCCAAATTAAATTATATATTTAATGCCATACCAATCAATTTACCAAAAAACTACCTTATAGAGATAGAAAAAATAGTAACAAAATTCACTGGGAAGAACAGAAGGTCCAGAATATCAAGGGAATTAATAAAAAGAAATGCAAGGGATGGTGGTCTAGCTATACCAGATTTCAATCTGTATTTATAAAGCAGCAGTACTCAAAACTACTTGTTACTGGTTGAGGAATAGAGCAGTGGATCAATGGAATAGATGGGTACACAAGACTCATCAATGACTAGTAATCTACTGTTTGATAAACCCAAAGACCCCAGTTTTGGGGATAAGAACTCACTATTTGACAAAAACTGCTGTCAAAACTGGAATATAGTATGGCAGAAACTGGACATAGACCATAATCTAACACCATATACCAAAATCAATTTTTAATGGGTGCATGATCTAGGTATAAAGGCGGATACTGTAAGCAATCTGGGAAAGCAAGAAATAGTTTACCTGTCAGATTTGTGGAGAGGGGAAGTGTTTATGACCAAACAAGAATTAGAGAGCATTATAAAATGAAAAATGGATAATTTTGATTACATTAAAGTGAAGAGCTTCTGTACAAACCAAGCCAATGTAACCAGGATTAGGAGGGAAGGGAAAAATTGGGAAAGAATTTTTATAACCTATGTCACTGATAAAGGCCTTATTTCTAAAATATACAGAGAATTGAGTAAAATCTATAAGAATACAAGTCATTCCCCAATTGATAAATGGTCAAAGACTATGAACAGGCAGTTTTCAGAGAAAGAAATTAAAACTATCTATAAGCACATGAAGAAATGCTCTAATTCACTCTTGATTAGAGAAATGCAAATCAAAACAACTCTGAGGTACCACATCTCACCAGTCAGATTGGCTAAAATGACAAAACAGGAAAATGACAAATGCTGGAGAGGATGTGGGCAAATTGGATCACTAATGCATGCTGGTGAAGTTGTGAACTGATCCAACCTTTCTGGAGAGCAATCTGGAATTATGCCCAAAGGGCTACAAATAATTTCATACCCTTTGATCCAGCAATACCACTTCTAGGCTTGTATCCCAAAGAGATCATAGAAGTGGGAAAAAGACCCATATGTACAATAATATTTATAGAAGCTCTTTTTGTGGTGGCAAAGAATTGGAAATTAAAAGGGTACCCATCAATTGGGGAATGGCTGAATAAGTTGTGGTATATGCATGTTATGGAATACTATTGTGCTATAAGAAACGAAGAGCAGATGGACTTCATATTTACCTGGAGAGGCTTATAAGAGCTGATGCTGAGTGAGAAGAGTAGAACAATCTGGAATTATGCCCAAAGGGCTACAAATAATTTCATACCCTTTGATCCAGCAATACCACTTCTAGGCTTGTATCCCAAAGAGATCATAGAAGTGGGGAAAAGACCCATATGTACAATAATATTTATAGAAGCTCTTTTTGTGGTGGCAAAGAATTGGAAATTAAAAGGGTACCCATCAATTGGGGAATGGCTGAACAAGTTGTGGTATATGCATGTTATGGAATACTATTGTGCTATAAGAAACGAAGAGCAGATGGACTTCATATTTACCTGGAGAGGCTTATAAGAGCTGATGCTGAGTGAGAAGAGTAGAACCAGGAGAAATTTGTAAACAATTACAGACACAACATATGTGTGATGACCAACTTTGATAAACTGGACTCTTCTCAGCAATCCAGTGTCATAAGTCAACCCCAAAAGACTCATGATGGAGAGAGATGTGTGCATCCAGAGAAAGAACTGAATTTGATCCCAGATTGAAGCAAACTACCTGCTCTTTGTCTTTTTCTTGTTTGGTTTTGTTTCTTCCTTCACATTGTTCATTCCATCTGATACAATCCTTCTTTATCATCTGACTAATGCCTTATGTGAAAGTATTTGCAGATATTATACTGGAGTGTATGCTGCCATGGTGGGAGGGGGGAAGGGAGAGAAAATTTGAAACTCAAGGAATAGTAGTAATAAATCTTGTAAATTAAAAGTAAACAAATTAATAAAGACAAAAAAAAACAGGTAGACTACTTATACTTATAAAGCAAAAAAACAATTTCGTAATCAGAAAGTCAGCCTACTCTTTCCATTTTGAGACTATTTTCTTTCAAACCTAAGGGCACAGAAAACAAGTAACTGTTTTAGAAAAGTTGACAATTCTGGCTCCATTAAGGTAGGAATAGCTACCTTTGAACATGTGAATGAATAATAAAATCTCTTTAGACTTAATTCTGGAGGGCATAGAAAACAGGTTGGGAAAACATGTATTTATTTTATGATATAAAGAAACTAGCTGGGCAAACTGAAAGCTGTGAATAGGACTTATTCTTCCCATTTAAAGTTTCAAAGTACTCTACATAATGTAAGTTCTCTCCATAATTTGGAATCCATTCCATAAAGGCTATGATTTTATTACTGACTCTTAGGGAAAAAAAAAAACATAAATATTATCCATGAGGAGAATGATTGCTAGAAAACATTTTTGCTATTATATCTAAAAGAGAATTGTATGTATAAAAGTCAAACGTGCAAGACTTAGAGAACTATTTCAATACTTGAGGTATTAAAATGTGCTATTGCTTCCATCCAGAAATTGATATAAGTAAAGTTAGAGTTCCTTACTGTAAAGCAACAAAGTGGTTTTCTTAAAACAATGAGTTGTATATAATTTTGTTTCTTGTAATGAATAATAAGTGAATTCTACTGAGTCCAGTACTGTTTCCTGTCACTGCCTTAGCAGTCATAGCTACGTCTCAGTTCCAACGTTCCCAAAAGAGAGACAGGTGATGTCACCTAGGAGCAGACCACATTTATGACTGTGATATTCTCTGGAACAGATGTAGCCACCTAAATTTCCTGAGGAAATGTAGATGTTAAGAACTAGTCTGAAGTACTTTATGGATAGCTCTGAAGCTATCCACAAGGATGTATAAGCAAAGTTTAATTTAATTAATAAGAAAGAATAAAGGGTTCTCAAACAGAATAGAAAAAAATTATGCAAGAAGGATGTTGGAGAGTAAAATATTCTGTAAAGGGGAAGGAGAATCAAAAGTGATAAAAGGTTGTGGGTGGAAGAATATGGCAAAAAAAAAAAACAAAGAGAGAGAGAAAGAAGGAGAAAAATATTTGAGCCATGAGTGCTCTGCAATGAAGCTTTTTATGAACAGGTGAATGTAGGGCTTCTTAAGATGGATCCACAGATACTAAGCAATTCTGTTATTGATATCAGAAAGTGTTGTATCATGGTAGTTGAATATTCCCTGCTAAGGGACACACACACGTATGTATATGTATGCATGTATGTATGTATGCATGCATGTATGCACATCTAACATGAACACCTAGGAGGTAGACTGTCTTCCAGAGTGCTTCTTCATAATATGACAGAATACATCCTATGATGCAAAAATTCTATGATAAGTAGCTGGTTCTACTAGTTAGTATGGGAATGAATAATGCTGCTACATAAATATCTAATATTAAACCACACCCAATTATAAACTTCACGTGGGAAGATCTTTTTCACATTTAATCTTTCTATTTCTGCTACTGATCAATGAAAAACAAACATTTTAAGTTGCTAAAATAGTTGAGTTTAAAAAGAGCAAGAATTTAAGAGCACACAGTGGAAGGGTTGGACTCAAGGGGAATACAACATTAGGGTTTACAGATGTGACACTTAGAAAGCCTATAGTTAACATCATAAGGATTGGCAAAATAATATGTGGTAAGGGTTTGCTAGCCAGAGGAAATAATAGTGGATGAAAGAAGGTTAGCTAAAGATTACAGATGATATGAAAATTAAAATGCTTACTACCTCACTGCTCAGACCCTGTTTCTTTGTAGCTCTGGTTTTAAATTCCTGACAGGAACCTTACCTATGGGCAAGAACGGAAGAGTGATTAGAGTAACAGTTAGAGAGATGGGTCTTGAACATTTCTTTCCTGCTGGGATTTGGGTAGAGTAACACATGGTAAAAACAGCTTTTCTCAGAGTCAGCAAATTGTAGTTCAAATCCTCCCTCTGACGTACTGTATGACCCAGGACAAATCAGGGTCTTAACCTGTCATTTCACCAGGCAACTCTTTATTTTTTGAAGGGGGGAAGGCAAGGCAATTGGGGTAAGTGAGTTGCCCAAGGTCACTGTAATAATGGCAAGCACAGAAGTCGTTCATATTTTGTTTCAGCTATGGAGTTAACATCTTGTTTCAGTTCAAGTTTCTTCTGAGCCTTGTATCAAGTCTGGTAAGAAACAGAATGTGTGAAGCCCTGCAATGATAATGTAATTATTCCCTTTGTGTTGGCAAAGGTAGCAGGTACTTAGCACTTAGGATCAAGACTGTTGTGGAAACAGAAGGTATGAACTCCTGTATCCTGCTACTAACGTAACAGGAAAGGGTTGGCTGAAACAGGAAGCTAATGCTGTGTGTATATAAGGAAAAGCTCCAGAGAGGCACAGTCAGAAATTCTTGGGAAGAGCATCTGGTGGCAGAGCAGCTACAGAAGAGAGAATGGAGAATTGAGCCAGAATTTCCTGAACACTTGTGGTAGTGGAGCTTCTTCTGAACAGGAGCCCAGGACCCAGAGCCTTGAATTCCCTGAAGCAGAAATTGTGAAGGATCTGACATGGACCAGACCCTGTGAACTTCAGTATGGAGCAGGACCTACCCAGAGAGCTGGATAAGGAACTGGGAGCTGTCTGCCATTGAACCCAGGTAACAGTCTGTTGAATCCAGATACAATCTGGGACCATGGAAGGGGATCCAGGGAATCTGAGAACCAGTCCCAAGTCAAGATGAAGATACCTCTCCTTGGGTACTAATTATGAAATTATAGTTTACTAGTGACCTAGGGGTGAAGGGTCTGTATTTTCTATTGTAATTAGTGATTAATAATACTCAGTAATTGTTTGCTGAATAAGTGACTGAGTTAATCAAGACTTTGTCCCATGAGTGGAAGACTTTGCTGAATTTGACTGATTGAGTTAACTTAAGAGTGCCCTATGAGTGGAAGACTTTGCCCTATGAATGGAAGACTTTGACTATTGTACTTTGAGACTATATTATGATACTGATTGAGTTAACTTAAAGACTGCCCCAGGAGTAGAAGACTTTGACTATTGTACTTTCAGATGATTGTTCTTTGTTCTAAATACTGTGACCACTTTGGTGAAAACTATGTGGCCATTTTAATGATAAGCTGTTTGTAAATATAAATTGTAACATTCAGAATGCTGTGCCTTGATTTTCTGTGAAAGTTTTGCTTTGATTTGTTATGGAATAAATAGAGTATTCACCATACTGTGTAATCAGAACCTTAAAAGCTGTTCAAAGTAGCATTCTTCTGGAAAGCTGCTTGTGCATGGCATTACAACCCCACAACTTGCAAACCCTATAACTCATGAACTCCTGCAACAGGAAGGGAAGGAGCTAATGACCATATATAAGGAGAGGCCTAGGCTAGAGACAGCAGAACTGAGAAGAGGACTGTTATGGTGGCAGTCAAGAAGGAGAAAACTTGTGGTATCCCAGCACTCTGTTTGTCTGCTCTGTCTGTGTTGATGTTTGCTTGTGATACTTTGTACAGAAGCCGTGGGACGTTACTGGAAGCCCTGAAAGAGGATTTTCTGGTTGTCTGTTTACAGAAGTCCTGTAGGAGGGTTTTGGAGGCCCTGGGGCTTTACTGATGATTTGTGCTGACCTCTTGGATTTTGTTTGTGGGTCTGTGTTGATTTCTATGTCGATGATTTGTGTTGAGTTCTCAGACCTTGTTGGTGGGTCTGAGTTGATTTCATAGACAGATACTGAACTGATGATGGTGATGGGGTGCTTGGGGTGTCTATGTTTGTAACATCAATTTGTAAAATCACATTTCCCACCCCCCACCCCCGGCCTCTGAGCATTAACTCTGCCCCTTCCCCCTGCCAGCACTCTGCCCAGCAACAACTCATGAACTGTTTATCTCTGCTTGGTACAATAACAAGCTACACCTATGAATCCTTCACTACACCATATATAAACATTTTATATTAGGCAAATGTTATCTCCCCCTAGTATAATGGCCAGCTGCATCTATGAATCCTTCAATGCACTGTCTGTAAGTTAACTCCTCAACCAATAAGGCACATCATGAATCCCCGTTAGCCTTGGCTCCCAACATCCATCTTGTCAAACATGACACTGATGGGTAGCAGTCCAGGCACTTTTCAGTCAGCCCTGACCTCTAGCTGACTTAGTGCCATTTCATGTCTGAAACCACACCTCAAGGTAGCACCCCCCCACCTTGGGCTACTTCCCAGTGAATTATGGGCAATACGCCTGCGCAGTAGATAATAAAAGTTCCTGTTCCTTTAAGCATTGACTACTCCTTAACTTCTCCCTAATCCCACCCTTACTCACCTAGTTAGCATAATTGTCATCTGATTTACTATTGTAACTCTTTAAAAACTATACCTATGACTTCTTTAAGGTTGCAGGTTCTGAACCTAAGAACTCATGCCCACTGTATAGCTTAACAACAAACTTTTACTATCCTGACTTAAAAGATTGCTTGGGTCCTATGAATTCATTCCAGATTGCCCATTCAGGGACTCTGGTCATTGGAGCCCCCATAACACCTATCACCTCCTCGTCAATGGTGCCAGCAATGTGTAGGAATATTATTGTGGCTCTGTCATGTTTGTCTTCCCAGAAACAGGAACTATGAAGGACTTGAGGTAATCTGGACACTGTGAGCTTCAATATGGAATGGGAACTGGATAGAGAACTGGACAAGGAGCTGGACAAGGAAGTGGGAGCTGCCTGCCTTTGAACCCAGGTAATAGTTGGAGCTGGGACCATGGAAGAGGAACCATGGAAGCTGAGAGCCAACCTTGAGTCAAGCTGAAAGAAAATTTTACTTGGATACTGTGTACTCACTGAGAAGATTTTGATTTACTGTGACCTAGAGATGGCGAACTTTGCCTTTTGCACTTTCAGATTTAATTAAGGATTTTGTGATTGTACTTTGTTGAAAACTATGTGACCACTTTGGTAAAAACTAAGTGGCCATTTTAGTGATAAGTTGTTGAGTTGTGACATGGTGAACGCTGTATTTTGATTTTCTGTGATAAGTTATAACATTGTGAATCCTGTATCTGTGAATGTTTTGCTCTGATTTGTTATTGAACAAATAGAGTTCACTATAATGTGAACTCAAAATCTTAAAATCTATTCACATCAGCAGTCCTCTGGAAAGCTTCTCATGCATGGCTTTACAGTGTCACAGCAAGTTAAATTTCAAGTGTCTGAGGCCAAATTTGAACTCAGGTCTTCAGGTCCTTCTAACTTCAGGGCCTATCATCTATTTACTGTGTCACCTAGATGCCCCATCCAGGTAACTCTTTTTCTACTCCAAGGCACACCCAATTTCATTCTGAGATGTCATCATCTGAACTCTCTGGATCAAATTCATTGATCCACTCTTTCTATCTCAAGCACAATCTCTGTTATTATAGATTGGTATTACTTCATAATACATAACCAATTAACTTCCTTCTCTTTCCTGTCAAAGGAATATCAGAAAATGCAAAAGAGATAATTTGTTTCTTTCATATATTTCCTGAAGCTTGCAAAAGGCAACTATACAATTTAAAATGATCACCTGATGAATTATTTGCTACAGGCTCTAAACTCCATTTTTGAAATTTGAGACATCAGATGGCCAGCTTGAAAGTTCTAGAACATAGCTCATTTTCCAATATTTCTCTAAATGTTTCCACACTAACCTAGGCATTTCACCTGCCACTTCTTTCAATATCCTATATAATATCATTCACTTGAGCCAGACCTGAATTTTTAATATTTAGCCAAGCTCTAATTTGGTCCCCTATCTTGCCACATAAGAAACTTCAGGAACATCATTCCCCTCACTAAAGGAAAAACAAAGGGAAACTGGCAATTTTCTGGATAATTTGCAAGAGTATGGGGCATTTTACAAACACTATTATCAATTTGCTCTCTATGGAAAGTCGTATCATTTTTAAACAGCCCTAGATGATCAGCCATTCTTTCCTTTTCCCTATGTGTCACGTTCATATTCATAACCTTTTTTCATATTAGATTATTTCTTAGAGCATTTCTTCCATCCTGTTACCCTCTCTAATATGTCAGATCATAGAGCTGCATATCTCAAATCTCTGCATTTCAACCTTAAGATGAGTTTTCATTTGACATTGCCATAGTGGATATCTCAATACTTAGTAGGAGTAACAGCACAAATCCTAGGGGCTACTGGAACTTTTCTTTTAGTTGTCCTACCATGATTCTTAGAATAAAAGGGCTAGAATGTTCGACTTCTCAATTCTCACAAATGATAGTCCATCTCCCAACTTCATGCATCCTCCCTGCCTGTCTCCCATACCTAGAATTCTCACCATCCTCATTTCTGCCTCTTGGATAAATTTACATCTTCTGTAAGAAACTTTTCCCATTTCCTCTTCATGGTAGTGTCTACCCTCTGAATTTATCCCCATATTATTTTATATATACCTTCTTTGTACATGACTTTTGCATGTAATTTCTTCCATTAGTCTATGAGTTCCTTGACAGCAGCGGGAGTTTTTCTTTCTTTGTATCCCTAGTGGTTAGCACAGTGTACACCACATGGTGCTTAATAAATCCTTTTTTATTGACTTAATTGGAAATAGAAAAGCAGTACTTTTTGGTTCCCAATTAAAGTTTTATATACTTCCTTACCTGTTTTGCATAAGCCCTTGGATCCCAAAGTTCTAAAACAGTCATGTCTTCAAAACATCACATTTTAATTATACTTTTTTTTCCACTGAAAGTTTCTAGGAATGATGTTTTTGAATAAGATAAGTCATTAAAAACAGTTATATCTTACTATTTTCTGCCTTTTATGTTGGAGCAATATTTAATATTGGTTTAATATTAATTTTAATATTAAATTAAATTATTTTTAAAGTTTAATATTAACATTATCCCTTTTATATTGGACCAGTAAACAATAAATAGTATAATAGCATGTGGATACAATTGGCCATATTATTCAGAAGAAAGGAATCTTTTGATTTAAAATATTTTATCAAAATGATTGAAGCAACGAAGATATTTTTTATTTCAAATGATGAGCAATCATTTCATTCCTTTCCATCACCTTACTAGTGTAGAACTTGCTTCGATTTAAATATATGTCTATCATGTTCATTTTCTGCAATAAAAAACCAAGCTATAACTAAGATTTCTAGAAACTGGGGAAAATTAAGTTAAGAAAAGTAGAGGAATATTTCAATTATGACAAGTCTTGGGCATACTTGACGCTTACTGGAGACACAGGTTATGGAGTTAGGGAAGTTGAAAAAGTGGAGGTTGGGTTTGGGGTTGACATTGTGAGACAGATTTTTAAATTATTGGAAGAGACAAACTCAGAGGCCCCTAGATGATAGAAAGTAGAATCTAGACAAGATGAAATTAGTTTTAATCAAAAAAATATAGGACATTTGTGTTTGTTCTGATTTCATGATGGTTGAGGCAGAGTCTGAAAGTGGCATTGGGAAGCAGGAGTATGTCAATTTTTCATCCTGGCCCAGTGTGTCAGAGAGTATGAGAGGAGGAATAGCCAGTTTAAATGGGCACAAGAAGATGACATGAGTGTGAGATAAAGAATTTTAGGTAACAAAAGGGAGTTTGGCTAGATAGAAGGATTGGAGAGGTGATAAAAAAAAGAGGGAACGGTGGATGACAGGATCTGTGGAGTTCCAGGTGTGCATTTAATGGGAATGGAATTATCTCTGGCTTCCAGGATGAGTGTGGAGTGTTGATCGCCAGCTAAATCCATTGGTGATACAGATTTCAGGGTAAGGAGAACAGCAGAAGTCTATCTTGGTGAGAAGGTATAGTATAAGAGAAGGGATATCAGAATCTTGGAATGTGGTAGCTCACAATGGGGGTGAGGAGTAGGATCAAATGTAGGTAGTCTAGTCAGTACTCTAATATAGAAAAGAAGCACATGAGGTAGAGGGTAAATGAACTGATTTTCCCATATCAATTCCTGAATATTGATCTCTGGGGCAAAGCATTGACTGTCTTGATTCTTCAAAAAACAATGTAAATATTTTGGTGATGAGGAAATACAATCCATTCAAATAAGGAATGTGATATATTGAAAAAAAAAAACAGTACATCAGGAGACACTTTTTCTTGGAGGGGGGAAGGCAAGGCAATGAGGGTTAAGTGACTTGCCCAAGGTCACACAGCTAGAAAGTATGTCAAGTGTCTGAGGCTGGATTTGAACACAGGTCCTCCTGACTCCAGGGCTGGTGCTCTGAATATTCACTATGTCACCTAGCTGCCCTAACACTTTCTTTTAGTTATCATTCAATATCATTAAATTATGACTGGAAAATTTTCCAGGAGTCTTTCCCACACTAGATTGGTAATCTTTTTTTCAAATATGCTTACTGTGAGTTACTTATCAAGGGCAGAGTACTTCAGAAACATTAGGCCATATGAAAGCATATGAATGTACACCTTGGTCACCATGGACATGACTTACATTGTTATTCCACTATTATCACAATAACTGTATATTAAATGATAAACCAAACTAACCTTTCCTAAAGTAGATCTTTGTACTTGTTCTACTTTCATTGTAAAGTGTTAAGTTCTTGTCTTAGCTGCAAGCACTAAGGCAATCAATGCTGATGAATGACTAGAAATGGTTTCTTTATTCCAGTCCTCACTGAATAGAAAGTTTCCATTATCTTCTTGAACATCTTCACTCTATCAATTTGACAGGGGCAGGCAGTTCTACACTTCACTGCCTGCACTCTGGAACTGTATTCTGCTTATCTATCTGTTTCTAATATGAAAGAAAAATGAAAAATAATAAAGACTGGAGAAGACTTCTTGTTTGCACAAATATAAATGCCATTTTTCATTCCTCTTTTAATTGTTATTCTCCTCTCTTTTTCAAAAGTCAGAGATGTAGTTACACAAAACCAAATAGCAAAACAACTACCTTGTTTGAGTAGAATTTAACTTTTAAAATTTGTCCTAAGGTGTCCTCCTTTGAATTCCTATTGTGATGTCTCATGATTACATAAAGATGGCCCAGTGGAGAGTGAGGGTACTTTTTGCATAGCTGACAGGACTAAGAGTAAGCTCAGTGATAAACTTTGTGCCTGTTGTCTAGAGAGCAGCCAAGTTAAGTTAGCAGAAGCTCATCACTGATAAATTGTTGTGCCATAGCAATTCATGAAATTGTTTGATTAGGCACAGAGGGCCTGTGATCTGCATCATGGGGTAATGAAATAAAAGAATGGCAGTAAATAAAGCTTTCCTTTATGACTAGGTAAGTAAAAAATATTAGACATGATTATTTACAAAATCGTAATTTTAATGTTCTTACTGATGTGTGCTAAGGTCCATCATCTCTTAGAACCTTTTCTATTCTAAATTATTCTTCTGCTCCTCCCACCTCAACAATATTATGACATAATTTTGCTTATGTTAAAATAAATCAGTGAATGCCTTTGCCATCACATGTAGTTTTGCTGGGAGCACAGTGGTTTGGAAAGCTACAGAGTACTTGTGCGTTCTGGTTATTAAAGTAAAACTCATATTAGGTCTGCATTAATTCTCTTTCTGTATTGTTGACCTTTATGGAACAGTAAGCAATAATTAGAAAAGATGTAAACAGCCCCTAGAAGGGCTTAAAGCTCTCACACACAGTCTCTCTCCCCTTGCTATATATTTTTTTTCAATTAGTAAGCATTTATTTTCTCTCCTTCTTACATTCTCTTCTGCCTCAAAAAATTAAGAAACAAAATCCCACAATGTATGTCTTATTCTGCAGTTTGAGTCTATAATCTTTTTGTTAGGAATGGATAACATAGTTCATCATCAGTCCTCTGGAATAATAGCTGACCCATCCACTGATTGGAGTTCTGAAGTTTTTCAAAGTTGTTTGTCACTACAAAGTTGTTATTAATGTATTAATTGTCCTTCCTATTCTGGTCACCTCACTCTGAACCAGTTTCTCCAAGCTTCCCCAGGTTTCTCTGAAATCACCTTGTCATTATTTCTTGTAGCACAATAACATAGAAAATATTTTCTCCTTTTTAGGCTGTAAATTGTCTTCATGTGCTACCTCAAATATTTTTAATACCAGCTGATCACAAATCTCCTTTGTAGCAAAGTTTTACCCATATGGTTAGAAATATTTGATTTTCCTTCTAATCTTTCTTTATATGCTGTGTGTTCCAGCTGTCTCCTCATGCCAATCTCTACCAGTAGCTGGTAAGATTCTGACAAAGGTGGTAACCAATCAAGATTTGGAAATCATTTTATCACTAATTTTGGTAAAAACAAACAAAAATCAATACTAAGGGGACACTTTGGTACAGTAAGCTCTCTTCATCAAACCCTAAGGTTCTGACTCTAATTCTATGAAAATATTTCCACTATTTGAAGATGAACAATTACATATTTTGATTAGATGTTTGTTTTCCTTTTGGTTTTCTGGATTATAAAAAAACAAGGAGAAAAGGCATTTATATAGATATATGTGCAAATGTGTGTGCACACACAAACATGTATATAACATTTTAGAGAGAGACTCAAACTATGATTTCATTAATACAGGGAACTTCTGAGTGAGGGAATTTTCTGTAAATATAGGTTATCATCTTCTCTGCATCACACAGTCTTAGAGATTTGACCAGAGTACTAAGATATTAAATGACTCACTCCAGGTCTTATTACAAATCTATGTCAATTAACCCAACCAAAGGAAATTTGTGAACACCAAGGTAACCTAAGATGGGTTTTAATGAATAATTACGTTTGATAACTTTAACTCTCACCTCTAATACATATTGATTGTGTTATTGTAGACAAGTCACTTAATGTCTCAATGTCTCAGGCAAATGTATACTACTATACATTACAGAACAGTCATTCATCTGCAGTGATACAAATAATTTTCTAACTGGAAGTTCACTATACCAATAAAAAAACCATCAGGACCTGTTTTCCCTCCACCCCATTTGACATATACATTCATTATTTATTTGTTTGGTGAGAAAAAAGAAAAGGAACAAATGGGTAAGTGTGGTGATATATGAATGTAGGCCCTGTTACTATTTGTCTTGTTACTGAGAGATGGAGGTTGGTGAACTACTTGAATTCCAGAGTTCTGAGCTTCAGCAAAATTGCTAAACCAGTAAATTGTCTGC
Source organism: Petaurus breviceps papuanus (assembly GCF_028583685.1). Classification (NCBI taxonomy): domain Eukaryota; kingdom Metazoa; phylum Chordata; class Mammalia; order Diprotodontia; family Petauridae; genus Petaurus; species Petaurus breviceps. Next base: position 8,579,995 of record NW_027185860.1, on the reverse strand, counting down.
ACTGGCTAGCACCAGTTTGGTGAGACTTCAGAACTGGGGGTTTGGAGTGGCCACAAGATTAGGCTGCCTAAAGAAGGACAAAGAAACAGAGCTGGTCAGAAATGGAGCAGGTCAAATCTCCCATGCTGATAAGGATTTGGATCAAGTCAATGAGTGGCAGTTATACTTCCAGTTTGAGTGAGACAGGGAGAACCAATCTCAAGAAAAAGAATAGAAGAGAAGGGGAGGGGAAGGAGGACCTTAGTTGGCAATGGTGAGACAAAGCTCTTTTTCAGTCAATTAATTCAACATATAGACATTGTCCAAATTTTTAATATTGCTGTCAATTTTCTTTAGGGCAACAATTTGATACATCCCAATCAGATGAGAGTATTTTGCCATGGTTTTACATCTTATTACCTTCAACTGTTTTTATAAATCCATAACTATTTTCCTTTGTGACATTATGGTCCTAGAAACAGCTGTATTTCCGGTACTCAATTATATTTCAACCACCCTAAGAGCCAAATACGACTTGTCAAAAGTCACATCAGTTCTACTCAAAATATTATACATATGGGGCAAACAGTAGCATCATCAAGAGAAGGCTAAAAAGACATAACTAGTTGGATCTCAATTGCTCCAAATTACTCAGATCTGTATGTGACTTTATCAAAGCTGTTTTATATCACTTTTTTTCTCCCCATTTTCAAGTTGATCTAAAGTTGTGATCTTATAGCAATCTTCATAATGCCAGACTATATTTTCTGCTTATTTGTGAGGCTAAGTAAATGGCATCCTTAAAACCCATCATCCACCTCTAAATGGGTGATACACATAAAAATTCCTTAACTCTCCAGACAGATGAGATTCAGTGTTTGTGTTATGATTCAAACATTTTAAAATGTGTTGGGACCAATAATTATTTACGATGATATGAAAAACTTCATTTGAATATATTTAAATTCTTTTAAAATAACTATTCCTCACTAAAAACCAGTGTTTACTACAGAAAATAAAGTTACTTTTGAATATTTCTAATTTTTTAAAAATGCCTTTTACATAGCTTTTCATACAAATTATCATCATTGGTAACATACTTCAGCCTCCTTTTATACATCATACATTTTAACATTTCTCTTTGGCTTATTTGTAAGATTTGAAATTTTCAAGATCACAGTGGTTCATTAATCTTGAGTATACTAGTATTATATTGCTATTAGTAATAAATGATAGTAGTATCTAACAGGGATGAGGAACCTGCTGCCCCTAGACCACATGTGGTCTCCCAGCTCCTTAAGTGTAGGTCTTTGGACTGAATCTGAACTTCATAGAACAAATTCCCTTATAAAAAGGATTTGTTCTGCAAAACTTATACTTGGTTGAAAGCCCTCATCCAAGGACTGAGGAGGCTACATGCAGCCTTGATGCTGCATTCTCCCTACCCCTGATTCTAGCAATTAATAAGCAACAAGTATTTCTTGATTAACCAATACAGTAGTATTATTAACATCCCTGGGTTGTTTATTAATTTAAAGTCAGTGAACTTAATTTCAAAGTTTTAGAATGTTGTTTTCTCTGTATTTTGACTAAATATTTGCAATATAATGAAATCTTCCTTCCCTGAACTGCTAACACTTTTCATTGCAATGTTGGTTTGATTTTTTTTTTATATGCTATGTCCTTGCACAATCTAACTTCTTAATTTGTACGGTTTATTGACTCAACTAGGCTGCAAACACTTGGGGGAAGAATTATATACTTTTGTATCTCTGCCTTTGAACATAGAATCTGCTTTTTGAATATTTGTTGATTGATTATTTGGAAACAAAAGCTAATTTTTCTCTATTTATGAATGTCAGAAAAAATAGGTCAACCATGAGACCAAATTTTCACTAGTTAACAGATTTTTCCAGGCATATAAGAATCTTTTTCCTTTGAGTAAGTGGGAAAATTTCTTTGATTTGCCACAGAATGATGCTAATCACACAATAAGTTTGATTTTAAAGCTAGTAATATGTATGAACATATTTGCATAGATTTCCTCTGCAATCATGCATCTATTGTTTACTTATTGTTAGCTCCATAGCAAGTTTATATATCTCTGTGCTAAGTAAAGACTAAGTATTCTGATAGTCATGTGTGAAGCTATAGTTAAATGTTAGTGGGAAAGCAACTAAACTCAGATGACCTTGATGCAGAGACTTAAAAAAAAACTTTTTGTATTTTTTAGTGAATATATAGTATCTTATTTAATTCTCACCAAAACACTAAGAAGTTAGTATGAAAGGTATGAAGTTAGTTGGTGTATTGGATAGAGCTACTAATGCTGGAGTCAGGAAGATCTAAGTGTCACTTAATCTGCCTCATTTTCCTAATCTGTAACAAGGGTATGATAATAGCTCTTACCTCTCATGCTTTTTGTGGTCACCAAATAACAAAAACTGTTAAGTGCTTAGCATATTGTTTCACCCATTTTAAGTGCTATATAAATATTAACTATTACTATTATTGTATTTTACATATAAGGAAATGAAGTCTTAAAAATATTCATCTTTAGTCTTACCTTCTCTGCATCAAAGGCAGGATGTCAAACCCAGGTTTTCCTGAATACAAGTCCAATATTCTTTCAATCACACCATGCTCTCTCAAAACTTGATTTTTCACAGTAATAGGGGAGAGTGGTTCAGGTAACTCAAATAGATAATTTAAAAAATATTTACTACCCAATTCAAAGATTCAGTAGAATGACACTGAGACATAGCTACGAAGTCTCTTCTCTCATCATTACTAGTTGCTCATACTCATAGACATAGATAGTGGATAGATAGATGCCAGAATACTTTACAGGAGCCTCCCTATTGACTCTCTGAAGGTAAGGGGAAGAGATAATGGAAATATTTGTGTGTGCTTGTGATACTACTATCATTAATGTCCTAGAACTGAGTTGGTTGAAAAGTAGAGTGAAATATCTCTCTGATAGTAGAGAGAATATCTATGCCGTATATGTGATGTGTATATGAATAAGAATGGAAATCAAGATGGAGTATAAAAATACACTGTCATTTAATACAGTTTCTGTTGCTAAATAATGAAAATTTAATGTTATATTTCAATTAGGACATATTTATGGTTTTAAAATCACAGAAGCAACAATTTTGCTTGTTCTCCTATTCGATGTGAGTATTAACATGAAGACTATAAAACTTTAAAGCAACTCTAATACTATTCCTTTATAAAAACTCTAAAATATTTTTAAGCAAACAATATTGCTTTATTTGTGAGTAATCTGAACAACAGAGACTTTCTTTGGAAGATATTAATCACTAAAATCTGTTGTACATTAAAAAAAATTCAATTATCAACTTACATACCTCAACAGGAACTTAGCATATAAGATCAGTAAGATATTTATGTAAAAATCATAAAATTAAAGTATCTAAATTTTTTTTATTACAGTGTAATAATACTGCATTTAATCCTAGATAAGAAGTCTTGTTGGGAATTGTTTTAGTTTCAAATTAGTGAAAAAATATTTATCTATAGAAAAGAGTTTAACTCAGTGGAATTGAATGTTAATGTAAAGTTGAATATATTGATAAAATATTTTTTAAAATTTCAAATGTAGATTAAGAATAATTTTCCCACTAGGCAGGGGAAACTATGTGAAAAATATCTAAAGATTTACAAACAATATTTTCAGATGTTGCATGAAACAATATTTGTATTTTAAAATCACCATTGTAACTAGTTCCCCACTTCAGAGAAATAAAAAGTATACCTGGAGCCATCAAAATAAGAAACATATAATGATATATTTCTATATATCCAGAAAAAGGGGAAATTGTTAAGTTAAAATGAATAGTCCATCAGTCTCTAAGAATATATAAAGCATTATCTTTCTGGGGACACAAAGAAGGCCAAAAACCAGTTCCTTCTCTCAAGATCACAGCTTAATGAGGCAGAAGACATGAAAATAACTTTTTATACAAGAAAAAATACACAATTACAAATGGGGGATAATTTCAGAAGGAAGGTCCTGGAAAGGTTGGGTAGGAACCTTCCTGGAGAAGGTAAGATTTGAACTAAGACTTAAAGGAATTAGGAAGATCATGTCTATTATAAAGAAATGGGGTCATCCAATTAATAGAAAAGGTGACTCTGAACAAACTTTGGAGCTATAGAATCCACAAAATGACAAGCTAACCTCCTGCTGAAGACAGCCTGGCAGGCTGGCAGGAAGTGGCCAGCACAGTGCTCTGGGAACTGACCTGACCCCTGGTTGAGCCTGAGGTCTTAGCCACAGGGTGGACTGACCAGCCGCTGGCTGGAGGGACTTCATATCACCAGCAGCTGTGGCATTTTACAGAATTATCAACACAAAGATGCTAATAAGGACAAAGTGAGAAGTCAGTGCAGTGTGGATTTTGGGATTCGGTAGTGTGGGAAAGCAGTTGGCCTTTATCCCCTGGAGTGAGAAGCCACTGAGGCACCACGGCTATGCAGCTTCCTCCATGTGGCACCTTCAGCTCCTGGCCTGCAGAATGTAGAGGGACCAAGCAACCAGTCTGAGGGGTAATAATTCTTTTTTAATCTGCTTGTATCTGAATTGTGGTCTAGGGGGGAGGTCCTGGGGTGTGCGACCAACTCGCCAGAGTGGTGTGGAGACTTCAGAGAGGGCAACCAAGTAATACATTTGGCAGCTGAGAAAACCTCAGTGACTGGGACAAAGCTCCCCATCTGGTAATAGAGTCCTACTGTGGCAAAAAGCCCAAAAGTCAAGTAATTGAATGGAGACATGAGCAAATGAGGGAAGCAAAGCAAACAAAGCAACCCAACTTTACACTTCTATTCTGGGGACAAAAAGGATGAAAGCATGGAACAGGAGGAAGACAGCAAAGTCAGAACTCCTGCAACAAAAGCTTCCAAGAAAAATATGAGCTGGTTATTTGAATGACACGAGACAATTATGAAATGAGAGTCAACAATCTGACTGAAGAAAATAACACCTTAAAAAATAGACTAACTCAGATGGCAAAAGAGGCTCAAAAAGGCAATGAGGAGAAGAATGCTTTAAAAAGCCAAATCAGCCATATGGAAAAAGAATCTCAAAAGCTCACTGAAGAGAATAATTCCTTCAGAATTAGATTGGAGAAAATGAAAGCTAGTGACTTTACAAGAAATCAGGATACTATTAAACAGATCCAAACAAATGAAAAAAATAGGAGGCAATGTGAAATCTCTCATTGGGAAAACCACTGACGTGGAAAAGAGATCCAGGAGAGACAATTTAAAAATTATTGGACTATCTGAAAGCCATGATAAAAAAAAAGAACCTAGAAATCATCCTTCAGGAAATTCTCACAGAAAATTGCCCTGATGTTTTTGAACCAGAGGGCAAAATAGGGGTTGAAAGAATCCACTGATCTCCTCCTGAAAAAGATCCCACAAAGAAAACTCCTAGGAATGTTATAGCCAGGTTCCAGAATTCCCAGATCAAGGAGAAAATATTACAAGCATCCAGGAAGAAACAATTTGAATATTGTGGAAACACAATCAGGATAACACAGGATCTGGCAGCTTCTACACTGAGGGATCAATGGGCTTGGAATATGATATTCCAGACTTCAAAGGAGCTGGGATTAAAACCAAGA
>NW_027185860.1:8571841-8573962 GCF_028583685.1 Petaurus breviceps papuanus | reverse complement strand
AAAAAGGGAGAAAATTTGTAACTCAAAATCTTGTGGAAATGAATGATGTAAACTAGAAGTGAATAAAGCATTTGATAAAAAAAAGAAATGGGTTAGGAAATATAATCTTGACTCTTCTTTTCTAACAAAATATTACTGCATAATATAATAGGAAAAAGAACCGTAATGATTTTTTTTTCCTTGTGAGACTAATCCTGTGCTAATAAAAAAGAAAGCCTTTGTGGTTATATTTTATTTCAGAAGAACCTCAATAACCCCAGTTTTCAAATTTGATATATTACTTTGTATGAGATAAAAGCTTTTAACTTTGCTCCTAATCCATTTTAATGAATATCTTATACATTAGCTATCTTAAAAAAAAATAAAGGCAAAAATAATTCTAATACTAATAAAGCACAATGTTGCCAAATTGAATTAAAATAACAATAAACATTATTGAAAGCACTTGGGTGTTTCCAAGGGAAGAGGCTTTAAAAGATGGAGTTTAGTTAACAAGGTAAGGTAATAAGGAAAGACAAGTTGAATGATAAAATAGTGATAATACCTAGAGGATCATTTAGGAATGACTTAAGTTTGCCTCAAAATACAGGAACAAATAGGCAATCAATGAAATCAAATGACAGCAAAGCTTAAATAGGCATTCGGAGAAATGTTTTTCATGAAAGTATATAATTTTTTCATGAATAACGACTTTTCCACCCAATTTAATAATTCTACAAAGCTTCTGTCCACGTTCATGTAATTTATTTCCACAGTTCTTTTAAACAGATAAAATTCTGTCTATTGTATAATTGAACACATTCATGATCAGGAAGTAGCCATTATTAATTACATCAAATGATGTTGTCAAGTGTTCTTTTATTCAATCCAATTTTTTTATTCAATCAATTATATTTACATGAAACATTTTATTTAACTATCATCAGTGAACTTCTGTTAAAAATTAATCTAGAAATGGGAATATGAATTTGTCTCTTGGAGGAGAAGGAGGATATAGGCTTAGAAATATAAGTTAATATCCAGGGATATATTCCAGTAATATCAAGAAAAAAAGTATCCTCTTTTCTCTCTGGTTTCTTAATGATGAAATTGATTATTCTTAATTTACATTAAATATTTTGAGATTTCAGAAGAAATTTTAGTGGAATAATTTAAGCAGGAATTATATTTGTAAAACTTTTTTAGATATAATGAATAAAATTTCAAATAGTATATAAAACTTTTTAGGATAAGAATGCATATTCTAAGATACCTATGTGGATAAGAAATCAGATAATGATACTAATAAGAATGTCTGTACACAGCATTCAATTATTCAAATATATGCAAAAATCCTATATCTATCATATAAAATAATGAATTGGCATCTCCATTAGGAATAAATTTACATTAATTTTCAATTATCCATGACAATGGAGGAGAGGAAAGACACAAATTCAGTAAAAATTCCCTTTTTTTCCTAAGAAGTATATGAAGAAGAGAATGAATAATTTAAAATGTAATAATCAACTCCTAAATAATCAAATGATAATTTCATAGGACCAAAAGTACTAATCTAGTCTCCCTCAAAGTAAAACTCCATTCAAATCAGTATCACAAAGCTAACTACATATTATGAAATATAATCAGAAATTTTAAAATCTCTTATATCTTAAAATTCTTATTATATAGGATCTACTTTAACAACTTTAAATTATGTTTTCATTTATAGTTTAAACTTTTCCCCTTCCATGTACTCCCCTAGAATATAAAGAAAAACCTCAGTGTTTAACATATCTCTGCATATAACTTATATTTAAGTTTTGAAAAATTTTGACCTTAAAAATTGAATAAAATGAGCACTTCTATATTTAAAGAAAAACAGAAAATTTTACATGAAATAAAATTTATTCATTAGTAACACCTTGCTTTTATGTATATTATAAATTTAGTTTGTAACTTTGCACTCCCTTATATTTGTCTTTGCTTCCTTTTGGCCTTGCTTTTTTTCTTTTTCTTCCTTCCTTCCTTCCTTCCTTCCTTCCTTCCTTCCTTCCTTCCTTCCTTCCTTCCTTCCTTCCTTCCTTCCTTCCTTCCTCCCTCCCTCCCTCCCTTCCTTCCTTCCTTCCTTCCTTCCTTCCT
>NW_027185860.1:8417457-8571741 GCF_028583685.1 Petaurus breviceps papuanus | reverse complement strand
TCCTTCCTTCCTTCCTTCCTTCCTTCCTTCCTTCCTTCCTTCCTTCCCTCCCTCCCTTCCTTCCTTCCTTCCTGGAAATCAGGGGTAACTGACTTGCCCAGGTTCACACACCAAGTAAATGTTTGAGGCTAGATTTGAACTCAGTTTCTCCCAACAGTCCTAGGACTGGTGGTCTAACCACTGTGCACCTAGCCACCCATTTTCGACTTACTTCTTTCCTCTTCTGTGAATTAAATACACACACACACATATAATTTAAACAAATACATGTAAAACTTTTCTTTTGCTGGTTGAAAATGACAATGTCTTTTATATATCCTTCTGAAGTGCTAACATAAAATTTATGCTACTCTGCTTTTTAAAATGTATTTTCTTACTTTCATGAATTGCATTTTACTTATTGGTTTAATTTTGACTCATATTTGTTCCTTGTGCCAACTTCTTATATTTTAATCAAATTTCCCAACATAAGTTATACTGTTGTAATTTGGGCACTTAAAAATATATATATAGTAGGTTAACTCTTTTGATCCTTCCATAGCATGTCCTTTTAACTGTTACTGAGAACTTCATTTATTTAAGTTCTCAATTAGTATTATCAGGTAACAAAAGCACAGTCAGTTCCCAATAATCTCTAATTCATAATAAAGAAACTGAGCTGTTTAGGCTCTATAACAAAATCAGCAACTCAAGCATGCACATTTCTCAGAATGAAAAATCTTGGAACAATTTTTTTTTTATTTTTAAATCATCATACCAGTGTTACCAATAGCTATTAATGGAGTTTATAGATAAAAATTTTTTTAAAAGTCTAAAACCTATTTGAAGTGGAAGTAATGATTCAGAAATTATTTATCCCAGGCCTATCACACTATAATGAATGACACTAAAGAGCAATGTTAGCTTTCCTTGAACAGACCATATTACAAAATGATCCTATTTGCAACAAGCCGTGCCTATCTGCTAAAACAAAATAATTGACTTTTCCAAGAGTAAAGACTGAGTCATCAAATTATTATGCCATAGAAGCAGGGAAATATTAGAGTTTGAAAATACTCAAGAGATCCTGTGTTCCCAAAAATGACGAGCCAAGGGATTAGCTGAAACCTAGCTGAAACTTTTTTTATCAAAGAAAATTATATTTATGGCTTTAAATAAAGCTACTACACAGTGCTTCTGCATCCATTCACAAGTAAAATATATCCAAACAACAGTAAAAACACTTGATTTATTAAACAGTGGTAGTAGCAGATATGTTAATTATTTCCTCAATCTACCTACATAAAATTATAAATAATTTGTAAACATATGGATTTTCATGAATTTAAACAAAATATTTTTCTGTGTCCATCACTCAAATACAGAAACTCTGCCATTTCATTGTCTGGGACAGTCTAAAGAGGAAAAGTGTCTAAATAAAATGACAGAGGTAGCTGAGATAGCAACAATCCCGTGAAGTCAAATGAGGACATTACAGAAGGAGTCTATTATTCGGACTAAGTTGTGGGATGGGAGCACAGTATTTGACCCTTTGTGATCACTAACAGTCATTACAGAATTCCAAATATTTATGCATTTTAACTCAAGGACAGTTTATTTACATCATATCATGTATCATGTAGTGACTGGGGAAGTAACAGAGATGAAGGACAGAAATGAAGAATGTCAGTCATTACCGTTAAAAAATCCACAGGTTTCTTTTGCCCCAAGATTCTGTTACAGACTTGAGGTGAAGTGGAATTGACTCAATTGGGAGTCAGGGGGCCATGGTTCAAATCTTAGTTTTACTCTTTATTTACATGACATTGAACAAGTCACTTAACCATCCTTGATACCAGTTAATTTATTTCTAAAAGTAAAGGAAGACCTGCACTTCATTTGTGATTCTAAAACCATATTTATGACATACTACCTAAGCAAAGTACACTGGGATCACTTTCCTTAATTTATCCTTAGTATACCTCTGCTAAGTATAGTTGAATTTTTCTAAAAGGGTTGTGGGTAGGAAAAGTCATGTAGAAGTTGCTATCATTATTTGTTTGTTTTCTTATCATTTTGCCAGCTACAAAGTAGAAATATATAAAATAATATTATTGTAAACAGGGATGCTGCTCTGGGTGGGAGAAAAAAAAATTCTCAAAGCTTCCACTATTCTTAAGAAACTGCCTTCCCACATCTCTGAAAGTTGAGTCTAAAATCCAAAAATGGAGTCATTATATGTACCTCACTAGTCTCTTCTACGTGGAGAAACTAAGTAAGCCAAAACTTTATTTCATAAAAAGAAGCATAACTCCTCCCCCCAAAAAACCCTCCCAAATTCAGCAGTTTTTAGTCTGATTTCCCTTGTTGGAACCTCCCACCCCCTCCCCCCCCTGAAAAAGAAGAAGATTGAATAGAATTGGTGGTGAGGTAAGAGCTTAGTAAAAGTTGGCTTTAGCATTCCAAAATTTACATTTATACCACCATTCTAAAGTCTAAAGTAGAACTCACAAATGACCAAAAATATGATATGAAAAGTTACTCAACTAAAGCTAAATATCTGTTATTAAAATCATCCAAATATTTGTTATAGAGCATATGCATTCATCAGTCTTATCTTTCTGCAAGGTGACCTAAAAAAATTAAGGTCAAGCACTTCTTTAATGCAACAAAGACTTTAATGGAAAATGTAGCCAGTGTTATTTAACTTGATAGAGTCAAAGGTATATAAATAAAAGGTTTTGCATCTTGATTTAAATAAGTAGAGTCTGAGGGAGTTCAATCAATGCCTATTTTAAACTTTTCAGTATGTAAGGTTTTTGGCTATGTATTTACCTCTCTTTATTCAAAAGGACCCAAGAGAGACATTATCCTTCAGTCAAGTACACAGCTCTTGGATGCTGGTGAGATTATTGCCACACTATTTGTTATAATAACCTGAAGACTGAAAAGGTGGTCAGCATGATTAGCCATGTACCCAACCTTTTCATAGATAAAATGACTTTTATACATATTTAAAGAGCGATCCATATTCAGTTTAGAACTCCTCTCAGCAACATCAAAGATGGAGATAAAGACTCTCCAGAGAAGAGAATACCTACAAAAATTTAGCTTATGCACTTTGAAAATATTCAACTACTGTAATCCATTCTCTGAAAAAAAAATAACTTAGGAAAGGAATGTATAAAAGACCTGATTCAGAAATACCCAGTCGTATGCTACTTTTTTTTTTCTCTCTACAAACATATTGTGAGGTAGCATTGTTTAGGTTGAGCTCTGGTTCAGAAAGAAGTCAGAGGACTTAATTTCTAATACTTACTTGAGTAATTCTGAGACTCTATGCAAGTCACATAATTTATTTGAACTTCAGTTTTCTCAGGTATAAAACTAAAATAATATGTGATAAAATTTGTAATGGCAAATTGTGGTGTTAAATATAGGTGATATGTAGATATAGATATGTTGATACCATATATATGTATATGTCACATACACACAACCACATACACACAGATATACCTATATATCATTAACGAAGTAAAATACCGAAGCTTGTATAAGCATATGTGTGTAGGGGAGGCTCATGCAAACATAACTACACATACACATGTTTTGATCCCTACGTACGATTTCATCAGTGTGACGAACTCTGAGAATTTCAATATCTCACCATGGAGATCAGTGTTCTTTAACTTTCCTGGGTCACTGAGTTACTTGCCCAGTCACAAAGCCATTATGTTCCAGAGGTAGGGGTTGAACCCAAGTCTTCCTGACCCCAAAACCGAATCTCCAGGATACTGTTCATCTCTTAAGAATCTTTAATTTTATTGGTAAATTTTCTCTCTCTACTGACGTAGTCCAAAATCCTTCTAGAACATAATAAGGGGTATTCTGAGTTGCTGGGGCTAAAAAGCATTGCATTATCCTGTGACTAAATGAGATGAACAACTGAATTTAAGATGCTTTGGGCCCAAATGGCTGACTATGGTCCCATATTTGAAGTTTTCCAATCTGACAGAAGCTGTCATTCTTTGAGTATGTAGGTCCATTTCCATATCATGATCAGGCCTTAGAGTAGAACTTTCAAGGAGGATTTAACTATGTGTGCTTGTATTTGTGTGTGAACCTGCATATATGTAGCCCCATAGTATTGCCATGGGAATATGAGATACTGGACAAAACTACATCTGAGCAGATATTTTAACCCTCTCGTAGAGGTGAGGTAGAGTTGGGGGAAGCTGTTGGAAAATATGGGAAGGACTGAGAGCACCAGATTTCTACTTGTTCCCTACACTTGAAAAAGGAAAAACCATTAAGAAAAAGTTAGTGCTTAGCCCTGGTATTGCATGACTTTGGTAGGCATCTGGCCAACTAGAGGGAAGTTTTGTTGGCACCAATTCCAGATCCCATAAGACTCCACAAGTGAGGCTCCAGTATTATGTTCAGAATCATTATCATAAAAAGCACTCTGCTGCAAGGAATTCCTTTTTTTATTAATTAACTAATTTTTAGTTTTCAACATTCACTTCCACAAGATTTTGAGTTCTAAATTTTCTCCCCCTTCCATCCTCCAACCTCCCCATGAGGGTATACAATCTGATATAGGATCTTCATATACATTTATTTTAAAGATATTTTTGTATTTGTCATGTTGTAAAGAAGAATTAGAACCAATGGGAGAAACCACAAAAAGAAGAAACATGACAAAACAAAAAAGAAAGGAAATAGTATGCTTTGATCCGCATTCAGACTCCATGTTTTGTTTTGTTTTTTCAGATGTCTTTTGGAGTTTTCTTAGATCTACAAGGGGGAGTTCTCAGTGGACTAGAAAACTTCTGAAGTCTCTTCTAGTTCTAAATATATGACACAATAAACAGACTATCCCAAAAATCTTACTGGAGTTTTAAAGTTTTAATCTACACTGTGATGTTTGGGATATCCTACGTTTGTACTGTATTCTTAGCATAACAGAATTTTAGATCTGTAGATACCTAAAATTATATATATTTTTAAAATATTACTACTATTACCCCACAGAATTTTGAGCAAAAGAATAAAAAATAGAAAATTTGTCTTAGACTAAATTTAATAGCAAAATAAACCTTTTCCATAAAATTAGCACATTAATAAAAATCTACATTAGCATAAATTAACAGAGATTTAGATATTGTTACTTTTTAACAAGAATATACAGACTCCATGTTTCCATTGGTTTGTTGGGGACATTAGCTAGGGCTAAACATTGCTGAACATGCTCAATTGTACAAAAATGAGCAAACTCTCCTTTCCCACATAAAATCGGCCACTTGGTGTTCTCTTAACTTGCTACTCTACCTACTGTCTCCATGACCTTTCTTAGTAGGACCCTTATTCTTGGGAAGTTCATTGTCCTCCCTTTTGCAAATTTTGGGTAAATGCTGTGAGGTTTTTATTGCTGTATACTTTTTACATCATACAAATAATATAAAACCCATGGAGATTACTTGTCAATTTCTCTGCTCAAAGGATCAGAGAAAGAAAAGTAATAAAAATATATAATGAATACAAATTCCCAAATGTTATAATATTAACTATTAGTTATGTTTAAGTCCAAGGTAATTGTTGTTACATTGGAATGTTTAGAATTAGAGAAGTTATTAAGAAGCCTGTAAGATGGTGTAGCTTTGTTTGAGACCTTAAGAGACATTTTTAGAATTGCATCCTAGTAAACTAAATCTAATCTATATAGAGGAATAGCAAGCTATTTTTAGGAAGTCTTCTAGGAAAGGGATTCTCAGGGTGGCTAAGTGGCACAGTGAATAGAGTACCGGCCCTGGAGTCAGGAGGACCTGAGTTCAAATGAGGCCTCAGACACTTAACACAAAAACTAGCTGTGTGACCTTGGACAAGTCATTTAACCCCATTTGCCCTCCAAAAAGCAAAAAAAAAAATTGTGAAAAAAAAATTAAAAAGGGATTCTCAAATGGGCATTTCTTGGCTATTTCTCCAAGGATAGGTGGCAATTTCATGACATCCTAAGCATGTATGTGCCTCTTATAATCCCTAGTTTCTTTCAAAGGTCAGGTTATATATGATCTCCTTCTGGAAGTTTTTTCTGATTCCCTTAGCCTCTAGAGCCCACACTCTCTTTCATCATCCTCAAAAAACCATGTGTCTTTTCATCTCTCCATATGTTGCATTGCCCTAATGGAAAGTAAGCTCCATGAAGGCAAGCATTATCAGTCATTCATGCCAAGTGAAGGAAATAAAATGCTGGGAATTTATCATCCATTGCTACTTGTATAGTCAGATGAATGTGAAAACACTTTGGAAATGATAATGTGCTATATCAATTATAAATGTGTTATATGAATGCAAAGCATTATCATCACCATAAAAGTAAGAAATAGTTAAAACTGTTAAGTAATAATGAATCAAGGATGAAATTTGGTGGAGCTCTACTTAATAAAATTAAAATATTAATAATTTTATTTGGCAAAGTTCCTATAATAAGCTATGCATCTACTTTAATGTAAATAGCATTTTTCAAAACAGATTTTTCTGGCTTCTGGATGGATAGTCAGCCAGCAGTCACATTGCATCAGCCTAAAAAAGATGTAGAATCTGTTTGCTTTGAAACAGGGCCAATTCAAAAATGCTATATTCTGAAAGCCATATAACTAGCAACTGCTGGAGAGAAACTATTTAATGATAGAAAGGAAACCATTGCAACAATAAATAATATTTAGAGTTGACATTTTATATAAAGGCCTTTCTGATTGTATTTTTATAGGTAAACACAGCAGGCAAATTTTCTAATTGCATTAATTTGGATTCAGTATGTGTGTGTGTGTGTGTTTGTGTGTGAGTGTTGAGGAACTATAAGCTACTTCCAGTTGCATTATGAAGAATAAAGTGAAATTTTAAAATCACTTTAGTTTCATCTTTAGCTTTGAAGACTAAATACCTTTCTTTATAGATAAGGGGTAGCACTGATGAACTGTCACAATTATGATTCCTAAACTTCCTATTTAGGCTAGAGACATAATTGTCATCATTCTTCACACATCAAACAATAAATTCAGAAGATTTGTGCTTTCTCTAAAATATTAGAATTTGTGTTACAGCTAAAGTGAATAAAAATTAGTGGGGGACAACAAAGCAAATCCTAAATAATTCCTCTGTTGTTTTGTACTCTTTAACATTCCTTTAATTCTTTTTTAATTATGTAGCATGAAGTCATCACATAAAGAATACTGATACAGCTGATACTAAATCAGTTGAGGGAACTTTGAATGTGGCCAATATCCTTTAGGAAATACTGAAAAAACAAACAAACAAACAAAACCAAAACCATCACCATCATTTTCACTGGGCTGGGCAGTGAAATTTGTAAGAATTATGCAGATAGCAATTTTGAAAATACAGCTCATTTTCTTTGAGAAGGTTTTTTGGTTTAATCTGATAATTTTCACAAATACCTAAAAGAAAGGTAGAAGAAAAACACCAAATTACTTTCTTATTTTTTTCTCTTTTTTGAGTAGGAGGAAGTAGAGGAAGCTCATTTAAAATCATTACATGTTGAACTTCCAAGGAAGAAAGCAAATCATATCTGCATTGATCTGAACTATTACAATTCTTTTTTTACTATTCAAAATATATAATTTTAAGGTAATGAATTATGACAAAACATTGTGAAATGTTTATTATGTTTACTATAGAATGGGCATTGATTTCATAGGAGCAAATTTGCTTAAGTAATCTGTTACATTTAACCCAAGCAGACAGTAAATTGAACTTTTCATAATATAAGAAGGAATTTTGAATTAAGGTTTGGCATAGTATAAATAAAATGTTTCTGATATGAGAAGTAAGCTCTGAAAAAGGAGTAAATTTTAAAGATCATTTTTTACAAAGTGAGCTCCACTTTTCTTTTTGTTTTTTGAGGGAAATATATTACAATAGAATCCTCTTTATGGAGTGGAATCTTCTAGAAGCAGAGAATTTACAAGATATAAAAGAAATGTTTATAATAGGCATTTCATATTAACTCTTGCCATTTTTAATTTGTCCATGAAAAATAAATACTATTAGTCGATCAACAAACATTTATTATTAGAAATGTCAAATAGATATTCTAACCAGCCACTAAATCAGAAAGGAAATAGTAATTTGCAAATTTAGTGAAATTATTTAATATATTTGTCCAAATTGAAAGACAGAGCTAGTCAGCAAATTAGGAACATTTATCTCTGTTACCTACTTATGTGGTATGAAGTAAGTTCTTTAACTTCTTGGTGTTTCAGGAAATTCTCTAAGACAGAAAATTGCAATTTCCCAATGGTAGAAGGCACTTCTTCAATGGATATTATAATAATAATGAGATCTTGGTCTTGTCCAAAAGAATTGTTCATGTTATGATGGTTATTTTGCTCACCAATTCAGCATTAAAACTGGATATGATAATTTCTATTTCCTGTCTTAAACAGTTCTATTGATGGGATGGAAGTATCTTAATCTAATACACAGTTGGTGTTCTCACAAGATCCTCATCATATAAAAATGTTGTAGAATTTAATGTTTTAATGCTTTTAAAGTGCTTTTTTGAAAGATGTTTTAAGTAGCTCAATTATTATTATTATTACTTCAAAATCTAACATTCTTTTCTTTCAGAGATAATTCTGTAAACATGCTTAGCTTGTATTTTCTTTCCCTCAGGTATATTTCCTATTATAATAGCCAGATTGTTCCCTGCAATCAAAGTCTTAAAATATATTTCCCTGCAACAAAAATCTTGTCATCTTCTATACTAATCTGCTTTTCAATATTCTCTTACTTCTCAAGTGCCTGGCCTTTTCATATTGCATACAGTTCTACTGGCTTCTAGTGCTTAATAAAATTTCATTGCTGTTTCTTTTCCCTCTCTAGAGAAAGTTAAATCTATTGCAGCTATAATTAAACACATGAGTTCTTTGGGATATACTCTCCAGTAATATATTGCATTCAAATACAAAAGGCTTGACTTACAAGTTTATTCTGGCATTGATTCAACTCATTCACTGCTTCATATAATTATGAAATTTAAATTTAATTTTAATGCTTCTGACCAATAATGCTGTAAAGTTCAGAAAATGATAATGGGTACAAGAGACATTTGAATCAATCTTGTGCTGGGGTATGCCTGAATATATCAGGGACCCAAAAGGAATCTGGGAGCAGAGGAAAAGGTTTTTTCTTTTGCTTTTTTGGAGGACAATCAGGATTAAGTGACTTGCCTAAGGTCACATGGCAAGTTTTTGTGTTAAGTGTCTGAGGCCGCATTTGAACTCAGGTCCTCCTGACTCCAGGGCTGGTGCTCTACTCTACTGACCTAATCGCCTCAGAGGAAAAGTTTTAAGGGAAAAGTTACCTTTTAGAATCTAGGTGTTAGATGGCAGTACTTAACCTGGAAAAGATATCACTTTTCCTACCAAAAGCCATCAGTGATGTACACACCCTACATGGTAATAGCATACATTCTTAGGTCACATGTCAGGAACTGCCACCTACTTCTGGTGAAATTCTTAAGTAACAGTAACTTGAAACCTATTCTTTGAAAGACTGCAAAAAATCAAGTACTACCCCTTTCTGTAGTATGAAATACAATCCTGAACATGTCCATTATAGTCTAACATGAAGGTGCTGGATTATTTCATAATATCATAACTAATGACAACAACAAAAATTAGAATTTAAATATTACCTACTCTTTTCCAGGCACTGTGCTAAGACCTTTACAAATATTATCTCATTTGATCCTCAAAATAATCCTGTTAATCATATGTTATTATTCTCCTCATTTTATACTTGCGGAAACTAAGGAAAACAGAAGTCAAGTAACTAGCTCAAAGTCACAAAGCTAATAAGCATCTGAGATTGTGCTTGAGCTCAGGTGTCCTGAGTTCTGTATCCTTCCTGACTCTACACCCAGAGCTTTATCTACCTTCAGCCCCTCACTGTCTATAACTGCATATATTCCAAAAGTAAGAATAATTACCTTGACCTCATACAACTGCTGAACCTGTTATAAATATTTATAAATATAAGCCTATTTGTGGTTTAATACTTAACATTCCATTTTTAGGACTTTATTTTCTATATATATATATATAGTTTTGTTTGTTTCTCTGATCCTTTCAACGGAGAAACTTTCAAAGTAATTTCTCAACTTTTTAAAAAATTATGGAATGCATAAAATATTACAACATATGACATTTAGCTGAAGTTTAAAAATGCATATATTTCATAAACAAAGCTCTTTATATGTCATTTTATATGACATATGTATGTATAAATATTCCGACCTTGATTATGTTAGCCATGATCTTAAAATTTATACTCATTAATCTAAGTACTACTAAGTACTAATCTTAGTACTTGTACTAAGACAATATCTAACTTTACACAAAAATTTATATTCACCCTCAAGTTGAGTTGTCAAATGATATGTTGAAGTAAGTTTATGAGATCAATAGTACTTTTAAAACTTTATCTGCCACACTTCCTATAAAAGGAAGATAAGAAAACCTTATTGTAAAATTATTATTTTACATTTCTATATGAATTGTGATAGATCAAGGAAGAGAGAGGGAAGCAAGGAGATATAGAAAAACTTTCAACCAATAAAGTAGCATCCTATGGTCCCATTAATTGTCAAAAATGTGGATCATTCAAATCTGACAATGTTTCTGAAATGCATTCATAAAATATCATCATTCATTAGCATCTTGATCAAACCTCATGAGAACTAAAATTTTTATATATTTTTTTTAAATCCAGTTCACAAATTACATCCTGTAATGATAACTTTCATGAATGTAATTAATTTTAAAAGAAGCCTTTTTTTCCCATCTAAATATAAGCTTACAAGCTACTTTACCCAACTTGGTATAACTTTTAGAAGCTAGATTTTTCAAAATATATTTGGTTTCTGTTATCTAAGAACAAATAATAATTGTTAGCAAAAATTATAGACAAATTAGAACTACTTTCTCGTGTACATTTAATATAAATGAAGTCTTTAGTAAAATTCTACATAGTCAAGTCTATTACTATGCTAATTTTAAAATTTCTTAAGGTAAAATAACATTGATATTCTATAATCTTGAAGACAACCAATGGACAAAGCAATATCCAGAGATAATAGATTGCATTTACAAAATTTAGCAAAGTCCACATTTAATTTTTTTAACTTTTTTTTTTTTGCTTTTTGGAGGGGGGAAGACAGGACAATTTGGGTTAAGTGACTTGCCCAAGGTCACATGGTTTGTAAGTGTTAAGTGTCTGAGGCCAGATTTGAACTCAGGTCCTCCTGACTCCAGGGCCAGTGCTCTATTCACTGTGCCACCTAGCTGCCCCCACATTTAATTTTTAAAAAAGTATTCATTTTATTTTCCTCTCAATTTTTACTTTACTTCTTCCTTTACAAAGTATCATGGAGTTCACAGCTTTGTACCAAAATGAAATGGGGCCAAGGTATTTGCTTAAATATTTCAGAACTGTCTCACCCATTTTCATTCTTTTGAAACCATATACTGTGTTAAAAAAAAAACTGATCAAACCAAGAAGATTGAAGTAGTTCTGGTGTATGTATAACTAAGGGGGAAAAAAGGGGATTTTTTTCCCAATATCATTTGCACTGTTATCTAGGAAACTAAGTCCCAAAAGAAGTTTACAGCCTTAGCTAAGATTTATGGAATACTTGCTACACATGTTAATTTTTTTTATAAGATAGCAGAAATTTTCAACTCCACTAGATAATTTTTGATGCTAAAAGTATCAAATTATACAAATTGTCTTTTGAATGTTTTACCCTATTTCATAACTATATGAATTTTATATGACAGAAATACCTTATGAATAAATTGTATAGATATCTAAATATATAAATACACTAAATTCTCTAAACTTAATTAAAATAATTCTGATTTTCAATACCCTACATTAACATCAATTATCCTCATGAACTAATGGCCAATTATTGAAAGTTTGTGATACAACATAGAGATAAAATATAATAATTTATAATCTTCTTTTTGCTCTGAATGATATACTAGCACAATGTGCAGAACAAAATTTATTTTCCCTATGACTGACCCTCAAACCACAAGCTCAAGTATTCAATATAATTATTTAATTCCTTTTATTCAATATTAAAGGTAATTTTAAAACAATGCAAAATTAACAAATAAGAAACAAAACCTCATACCACACAAAACAGTGGTGTCAAAAAACCACTCCTTTAAATACTAAATTCCAAACAGTTTTCAATACAATAGGGGAAAAAAAGCACATTTTTATCTTTTGTTTACTCACCCACATGACAATAAAGCATTATTACACTGGACAACCAAGAATCTTGATTTTAAACTTCATTTACTCACCTACAAGAAAAAGAAATAAAAAATTAATTGATTATAATTAATTTTACTAATAGGGCATATTATAATTTGATATATGCAGAAAATACACCATTAAACTGGAAAATATGCTGTACACCAAGGCAGGAAGAAACTTTCACTCATAGAGTGGAATACTGGGCATTATTTTTATTTATTTTGCTTGTGTTGATCAGTTTATACAAATATATATATATATACATATATATATATATATAAATCAAAATTTGGGAAACAACAAAATTGTTGAGTTGTGGTTATAGAATATGTCAACATACCTAGGGAAAATAAGAAACTAATAGCTAAAGCATTTTTTCTCTCCAACTATGCTTTATTTCATACACACACACGCAATTAACTCAATGTTTTGGTTAAAAACATTTTTATTTTGTCTTCTACTCCACCTTCAGAGATTGCTTATGGTAAAAAAAACCATGATTAATTTGGAATTTATATGAAAAAGTAAATTTTTCATACTTTTTTATGCATAATTCCAGTACTAGACACATGTATTTTTTTAAATATCAAAGAAAGTAAGGCCCCATGTATATTAAAATAGTCATAATACCACTTTTAGTAGTAGAATAGCACTGAGAAAAAAAAAAACATAGATACCCAGTGGCTGGGAGATGGCTGGTATTAAGAAATTATGGTAGATGAATATGACAGAATACTACTGTATTGAGAAAATGATAAATAAGAGGAATTTAAAGAAAATGGAAAGGGTATTTATAAACTGATCCAAATAGAATGAAGCAGAATTAAGCAGCCATATGCAATTAATATGATATTATAATTAAAAACAGTATTAAAAGATAGCCAAACTGAGATTGTAATGATGATTTTTAATCTCATAAAGGAAATACAGTTGATTAGTGAATAAGTATTAAGTAATCTTCTCTCTTACAATGGCTAGGGGACATATCATGAAATTACTGGTGAAATTTAAAAAATGTGTATACACATATACAAATATGTATATTGTATATGGGCATAAATCATACACATACACACACAGACACAGACTCACAGACAAACACACACACCCACACTAACTCTGGACAATCACTTAAACCCATTTGCCTTAGTTTCTCATTTATAAAATGAACTAGAGAAGGAAATGGCAAACCATTCCAGTATGTTTGCCAAGAAAACACCAAATGGATTCATGAAGAATTAGACACAACTGAAATGATCCAACAAATAACAAATATGCATACATACATATTGTGTGTGTGTGTATATGTATTTGTGTGGCATGTATGTATATATAAGTGCATATACATACACACACATATACACACATGTCCATACCTGTGTCTCTGTAATGTGATTCCCAGGAAACCTAAAACTATATTTGTGGAACCTCTCAGAATTAAGTCAGCTGAAGCTAATACTGGTACAGTGACCTAAGAGCCTCATTTTCTCTCTCATATGTATGATCCATTTATCCATTTATCATTTAATACGTATTTACTAAGCACTTACCATGTGTCAGGCACTAAACTAAGTGCTTTGGATAAAAAGTCTAATGTGAAACAACCACTGTCCTTAGCAAGGTAACATTCTCTCTCTCTCACGTGTGTGTGTGTCTGTGTATAATACACATATGCATATACATGCATATACAAATATATCTATAGTCCTATTATCTATGTACACACATACACATACATGTGCCTACAGTGTATCCAATTGAAAGCAGCTGATATGAAACTAGTGATTCAGAATATGAACTTTAGAAAATTGTACTGGATATGTAGTTGTGAGACTTATCTGCATAAAGATGATCATTGAACCTATGGAAGCTTATGAGGAAAGGAAGTAAAAGAAGGTAGAGAGAGAGGGCCAGGAGACAGTTTTAGAATAAATCCAAATTAGTTGTGACCTGTATAATGATGCAGCAAAAAAGAAAAAAGCAGTGGTTAGACTGTCACAAAATAATCCATACAAAACAGTCACAAAAATGCAAAGGAAATTGTAGCCAAGGGAAAGAGTTATAAACATTATCAAATGTTGCACGGAGGATGAGAAGGATGAGGATCAAGAAAAGGTTGATATTTGGCAATTATGAGATTTGGTCACTTTAGAAGAAAGGTTTCAATTGAATAATGACATCAGAAGATAAGTTTAAAAGAATTTATGACATGTGGAGAGGAGGAATGGATGCATGAGGTGTAGACAGTTTTTTCAAAGAGTTTAACTGAAAAAGGGAGAGATATGAGTGACAATAATTAGTAGGGAAGTTAGTATCTAAAGAATGTTTTTTTTGTTAATGACAGAGGAGTCTTGGGCATTCTTACAGGCTACAGGGAAGTAGACAGTAAATAGGAAGAAAATGAAGATTAGAGACAGGAGGGATAATAATGGGACAGAAAACTGGGGAAAACAGTACAATAGAAGGGTTGGACCTAAAGAGCCTTTGATTAGTCAGTGAATATTTATTAAGAGTTTACTAAATCCCAGGATTGTGATAAGCTTTGAAGATATAAATTCACGTAAAAAGAAAAACAATCACTACCCTCAAGGAGCTTATATTCTAATGGGGGGGGAGGGGAGAAAACCAGAGAAAGGGAGCTTAAAAAGCATATGTGAGAGATACCCACATGAAAAGGAGAGCATGGTGCCTAAGTACAGAAAATGGAGAATGGCTTATTTAGGTCCTTCCTCAAGTTACTGGGAAAAAACTCAGCAGTGATAGAAGACAGTAACAGTAGGAAAAGAGTAAGGAGGAATTGAGACATGGTGACTAAGTATGGAGAATGAAACTAGAACCACCATCTCTTCACCAGACACTGAAGGGCAGGAATATCAGGGGATCAAGTCAAGCATTTGCAAGTGAAGAAGAGGGAAAAAAAACTACACAGTTAATGGACTTGATTTTCTCCATAAACCATTAGACATGGTGGTTAGCTCAGAGGGTGGAATGGCAAGGAGGTGTGGAGTTTTAAGAAGGGAAAGGCAGGTCTGAAACTCACTGTAGTGTTTGGGAGTAAGACTCAATTAGGGAGTAGTAAAAGCATGATTTATTGCAATGGAAACCAGTAAGCACTGTAGTGGATTCCATCTTCATTTGGTGTATGTTAGTAGGAGTGCAGAAGGCAAATTTTGGAAGTAATTCAGGTTTGGTATTTGCTAAGGCATGAAGCTAGATGGTGCAATGGATAGAGTACTGTACCTGGAGTCAGGAAGACTTACCTTCCTGAGTACAAATCTGACCTGATACTCTAGGCAAGTCATTAACTCTGTTTGCTTTAGTTTCCTCATTTTAAAAATGATCTGGAGAAGGAAATGGTGAACCACTCCAGCATCTTTGCCAAGAAAGCCCCAAATGGAATCACAAACAGGAAGACAAGACCAAAAAGTGACTGACTAAACAACAGCAACAAAAAGGCATGAACATAATAGAACAAAGGATCAACAGATAGGAGACTAGAGACCATTTTGGGACTTGCTATAAGACAAACACGAAAAAGTAACAAATCTATTTAGAGATTAATGACATAGAATTGCCACATATTTGCCTAATATTAAAAAAAAACATTTTTTTCTTAGACTCATTAAAATTGGGTTTCCCCTTCCTTCATTGAATGCATGGGTACTAAACACTGGGAAAATTTTGTTATTGCTGAGATTTGGGGCATATTGGAAAACCTATTGGACAGCTCCAGTACACCCCTTTTCAGGAAACAGTATAAAAGTGGCAATTTTTTTCTATAAAATATAATTAATCTTAGTATTTCTACATTGTTGATTAACCCTAAGCATTAAAATGTGGTAAAATATTGATTGGCACTTCCTAACTCTAATTTGCTTTTAGCAAGTTATCTTAACCATCATTTTATGCATCCATAAACTTAAAAAAAAAAACCTTCTACAAAGAGAATGGTATTAATTACAGGTATTTAAGCACCTTCAAAGTAATTTTTAACCCAAAGCACTGCCATTACATATCTAAGTCTTTCAAGAATTAAAAATATTAATTATTCCTCAAATATTATCCTCTCCAAAATTATATATTTATTCTAAGCTAAATCCAACCCTAAAACAACATAAAATTAGCTGATAAACTTTGAATTTCTAAACATCTACTTGGAATTTGTATGAATAGTAGAAGATAATCCTTTAACATTTTAATTTTGTATTTGGCATAAAAACCTGGAAACTTTTGTACCTTTGTTTTTTTTTTAATCACCTGAAATAGTATATACTTTTTATTTTAAAGCAGTTGGGGTTAAGTAACTTGCTCAAGGTTACACGGCCAGTTATTTCTGGGTGTGGTGCTAAGTATCTGAGCCCGAATTTGATCCCCAGGTCATCCCGACACTGGAGCCGGTGCTCTTACTCGCTGAGCCACCTGGCCACCCCAATAGTATATATACTTTTTGAGAACAGTGGAAACAATTTACCATGTTTTCTTTTAAAGTTCTTTAATATAACAGGGTGTAGAGTAGTATAAAGAGTACCAGATTTGGATGCTGATGACCTCGGTCCAAATCCTGGCTCGACCACTTATTCTCTAGGTAACTTTACAAAAGGCACTTAACTATACTTGGCCCTCAGTAAGTGAGGGAATAGGATCAGATGACCTCATTGGTCCCTTCCACTCCAATCTATGTTCCAAATCTATGATTCTTCTGCCAAAATCCAGTAGCTTACTTTCTTATTATTTGTAAAACTATTTTTATGAGACATAAGACAAAATCATTTATGAGACATCTTTGGATGAGTTTTAACAGGTATCTTACTACCTTGATCTATGAAATGGTGGTGGTGCTACAAATATACTTTTTAAAAAAGTTTATTATTATTATTTGATGTTGCACTTTGAGACTGGTCTCTACCAGTACTGAACCTGGTTACCACATGAGGAGGTCAACTGCCTCTGTGGGGAGAGGGTGATAGCCCAATGTCCCAGCCTCCTAAGGCCAGCAGTAGTTCTAATTGTTGGAGCAGTAATTAATTAAAAAGCAACAGACAAGGCTATAAAACTGTGCATACCATCTTATCCAACAACACCACTAATTGGTTGTTTTACAAAAAAAATCAAAGAAAAAGGACAAGGACCTTATTGTGCAAAAGTATTTACAGCAGCTCTCTTTGTAGTGGCAAAGAATTGAAAATTAAGTAGATGCCCATCAATTGGGGAATAGATGAACAAGTTATGGCATGATTGTGATGGAATACTATTGCAATAAGAAATGATGATCAGGATGGATTGAGAAACACCTGAGAAGATTCATATAATCTCATGTAAAGTGAATTGAGCAGTACCAGGAAAGTGCACACAGTAACAGCAGTATTGTAAGAGTGATCAACAGTGAGAGAATTGACTTCCCTGATCAAGAAAATAATCCAAGACAATTCCAAAGGGCTCATCCATCATGAAAGATGCTATCCACCTTCAGAGAGAGAGCTGATGAGCTCTGAATGCAGATTGAAGCATATTTTTGTTTCAACTTTATTTTTATTGTTTTATTTTGTAACATGGTTAACGTGGAATTATGTTTTACATGACTTCACATACATAATTGATATCAAATTGCTTGCATCATCTAAGGGGGAGGGGTGGGAGGTAAGGAGGAAATTTGAAACTCAAAAATTTTAACAGTGAGGGTTAAAATTGTTTTTACATGTAATTGGGAAATTATGAAATAAAACTATTTTTAAGAAGCATGAGACAAATATAAAATACATGATCACTTAAAATACATGGTGCTCTTTCACACTGACTTCTCCCCATCTTAAGCAAATAAAGTACAGTAGATTACCATCAATAAAAATGTCATCTTGTGGTAGCCACCCATTATAACATGACTGCTCTTCAAAATATGGGTACCAAGGCAAGAAAGCATTTTCGTTATCGTATTGTGTTGTGAGCACTTATCATAGTATGTGACATATAATAAAATGCATAATAAATGCACATTGATATAGTAAAAATGAGATATAAGCGCATTTTTCTTCTGAGATAGATGCTTGTCATATCTCTTAGTATGAACATTAAAATGTTTATCAACTCAGAATCACAGTTATAATATGAAATTATAAAATATTAAAATATAATTTACATAAAATTAATCTATAATATGTAAAGTTTATTATAATTCCAATACTCACATCTCAATAATCTGTGCATTTCACAATCATCTGTCTTCTATTTGTGTTAGATTAAAAATTAAGTGTTGTGTTAAAGAAATGATAACTACATGTCCAATTGACCAGATGAAATTATACTATCAAGTATGATTAACCACAGTCTTTCCATTTGTAGTTTTCGGAAAGTGTAGACAAAAATAATGTAAGCGTCAGTGTGTTGTGGTCTAAATATAATGCCTACCATGAAATGTTCAATAGTTTCCTTGGTCGATACATTTTCCATTCTTGCGATTAATTATTTCCTGCTCGGAAGCTATAATAGATTATTTATGACTAACTAAAAACGGAAAGGATAATAACTGTTTTAGTATACATTCTACCAACCAGAAATTCTAATTAACTGAGATTTCTGATTTACAGTACAAGGCTAATTTGATGCTCATAAAGATGACCATGAAGCATCATAAATGCTGATATACCTTCTGAATTATAATTTTTTAAGATAATATTTTAATCTGTTTTGTATTGAGAATTCTGGTAGAAAATAATATCATATTTTCTTTAAAATTTGATATTCCACGGAGAATCCAAACTTTTTAATAACCAAAACAGCTGATAAATGTAATAGGTTTCAGAGCATTTTCCATACTGGAGAAACTGCTGTATATACAGTGAATTTTTATAAATAGGTACTATGGTAGAGTGGATCCAGGGCTGGCTTTAGTGTTACGAAGTTCTGATCGACACACACTAGTTATATGAATAAAGCAAATCACATATTAACTATATGAATAAAGCAAATTTCAATCTCCCCTCCCCCAAGAAATTTCCCAAGGCTCTAAACTTCAAAGAATTTGTGTATCTGTCTTTGTGGAAGGATTTCATATATAAAATTACAGATCTAAGAACCTCACCCTAAACAAACAAAAAACAACAACAACAACAAAAAAGATATTTTACAAAAGGAGGAGAGCCCAAATCCTAACATCACAACCCCCCCAACTGTATATTTTATGAAGGAAAGTAAAGGCAACTGGAATCATCAATCTTTCACCAATGTAGGGTTTGAATTATCAGTACCAAATTTGGCCTATATTTGCATGATATAGTTTGCTGTTCAGTTGTTTCTGACTTTCCACCCCATTTGGGATTTCCTTAACAAAGATACTGTAGTGATTTGCTATTTCCTTCTCCAGCCCATTTTATAGATGAAGAAACTGAGGTAAACAGTGTTAAGAGACTTGCCCAGGTCACACAGTTAGTATGTATCTGAGGCCAGATTTGAACTCATGTCTTCCTGATTCCAGATCTGGTACTCTATTTGCTGTGCCACTTATCTGCCTGTAACATTATTTGAGATTAAATGTCACTAAAACTATAATACCTGCATAAAGTAAATTGCTATGACAAATAAAAAGAAAAAGAAGAATGGTCCCTTCTTCAGTGGAAATTAGTTTATAGTAGAGAACTAAACAATGAAACGTGCATTACAGTTTACTCTGTGACATGAACTGTGTGAAGTCCCAGTGGTACAAAGGCAAAAGCAAAACAACACCTGTCTCCTGAGAGTTTATATTCTGCTGGAAAGACCACACATTCATTCACACACATACACATCTATATCTCTATGTGTTGTGAGTGTGTGCATATATGCATATGCATACATGCATATATGTAAGCATACACATCCATATATGCATATAGATATACATACACATAAAACATAGGAAATTGAATCAAAATAATCATGGAGGAGAAAATACTAAAAGATTATGGGATCAAGAAAGGTCTCATGCAGAAGACAGTATTTGAGCTGAGTACTGAAGTAAGCAAGGGATTTCCGTTAAAGTAGAGGTGAAGAAGCAAAATATTCCTAGAATTGGGGACAGCTGATAACGAAGACATCAAGATGAAGTTTTATGTACGAGGGAGAAAGTATTTTGGAATATATGAGGTCATGGAGAGGAGCAATGTATAATACTGTAAAAAAGTAGGAAGAGATCAGATTGTAAAGAGCTTTAAATACCAAAAAGAAAAAAAAATATATTCAATTATAGAGGAGATACGGTGCCATAGGAGTTTATTGAATAAAGGAGTGATAAAGTAAGACCTATGTTTTAATGAAATTAACCCTAGTATCTTTGCAAAGGCCCTGAAACAGGGTACTGGCTATGTAAATGAAGAAAAGAGGACATATAAAAGAGATTTTGAAGAGACAAAAATGACAAGACTTGACACTTGATTATATATTTGGGGTGAAAGGAAAGAGTCAAGAATGAAAATGAAGTCATAAAACTGAGACCGGAAGTACAGTAGTACCTTCAACAGATACAGGGAATTTTAGAACATTTTGTTTTTGGGAAATCATAACAAGTTCTGCTTTAGAAATGTTGGGTTTGAGATACCTTCATACATTTTTAAACTTTCAGTAGGCACTTGCTGATTCAGGACTATACTTGCATCTATACCTATATTTATCTATGAAAGCAATGATATTGTAAAAGTGCACTGAGAGAGATTTTAAGTGCTAAGAAAGGTAGAATTTTTTTAAAGTAGTTCAGAAAAGAAATTACTTCTGGCTAGGGCTATCAAAGAAGACTTCATGGCATTTAAGTTACATATGGAATTTGGTGTAGAAATTGGACAAGCTAAACCAAAAAAGGGGCATTGTATGCAAAGATAACAGTAAAATAAGTAGGGACAGGTAAAGAAAGAGTAAAGTGTGGGGAAGAAGACTACACAGCTAATTACTACGACTGTATAGCTAATTTAAGGAGAGTTGTGAGAGAGAAAAGGACAAGGTATGCTAGGTTCAAATCACAGAGGGCCTTGAATGTCAGTGAAAGAAAAAAAAATTTTATTAGGTAGACAATGGGACTTCGCTACTAGCTCTATTTCCCAACATGATTAGTGGGAAAGGAAAAGAACTTACATATTTTAAAATACTTATAGCAGTTCTCTTTGTGGTGGCAAAGAACTGGAAATTATGGGGATGTCATCAATTGGGGAATGGATGAAACAAGCTGTGGTTTATGAATATAATGGAGTTTTATTGTGCTATAAGAAATGATGAGCCAGTAAATTTCCAAAAAGCCTAGAAAGACTTACAGAAAATAATTAACAGTAAAATAAACAGAACCAAGAGAACACTGTATACAGTAACAACAATATTGTTTTTAGGATTAAAAAGAAAAAGGGAACTCATTGCCTACCAAAATTAACTTTGCATCTGTGTGTGTATGTATGTGTATGACAGAAAGACAGAGTGTGTGTGCATGTGTAACTCTGTTGGGTGACAGAAAAATTTTTTGCCACTTGAAGTAAACACTGTCCTTGACTTAAATCAATTTAGAATCCAAAAGGGAGAGACACAGGAAAAAAATTCGTATTAAAATATATATAGTTTTCCTACATCTAAATCCAATATAGCATACATTCTTGAGCATGAATATATAGAAGGAAAAGAACAGGTTGAAATGGTTTTTTTGATGCATTTTCTTCCATGAAAACTATAACATCATCTTAATGGCATCAACAAATATTTTGCCCTTCAGTCATGGTAGTGATGCCATTGACCTACTATCAATAGGGTATGTACCTCAAATTATTTTTCCAGGATTTCTTTTTATGGTGATTTATTGTGTTGCCTCCATCAACACACTACTTTCTTGGCCCCACTTGTGAGTAATACTACACTTCACAGGACAGGTCAGACTTAGGTTGTAGTCTCTAGGTATATAATAAAGAGAAGCTAACTGATCCATTAGAGGTTTCAGTCAATGACCTTGACCTCATTAGAACCATGTTCCAAATAATGAACAAACCAACTGCTGTAAAGACAGTCAAGGTCCCTATCAAGGTCATATTGAGAAAAAGAACACACTGTAAAAAGTAATGCTTTTTAATTTAGTGACACTAGAGGGCTGCATTTAAGAATTTCCTGTAATGTATGCAATTTTTTTTAATGACCAGTTGAAGCTGGTCCAAATTATCCTTCTCTTTACATGGAACATTTGAGATGAGAGAAAAGCAGAAGCAATTAGAAAGATATTCACAGTTTTTAGATAGATGGAAGGAAGGATGGATGGATGTTGGACTCACAAAAATATCTATAGAAGGGATTATTATCCTGGAATTCATGAAGTTTTAAAAAATACATTTTAATACGTTTACTTCAGTAAATGAAAAATTTAACCACATGCCTAATCTGTATCAGGTACTGTGCTCTGATTTTATGCACTTAAAAATACTATTCTGAGATATTAATAGGCTCCACTCCTGATCTAGAATGTTTGCAGAAATATAAGATTTCTAGTCTGCCCCCACCCCTTTCCGTTGCATAATACTGAAGCAAACCTTGAGTATGAAGATCTATTTGTATTGTGTGCCACTGTGGTCTCTCCTACTGGTCTTCAGGGGTGCTATTCAAATGTATTTAACTCTGAAAGGCTCCTAAGTAAGTCTTAGAACCTTTGTTGCCCTTGGCTTTGATGCATGCTGGCTTATCAGTTTCTGCTGGGTTGCAACAGTTCAATACAGAGAATTTGAGAGAAGAGAGAAGAGGGTATTCTCACCTGGGGAGCTTTAAAAAGCTATGTTTCTGGTACATTGAGGAATATGAATGAGTAATTGAAAAAAATTAACACTAAATATCTGGTCACTGAAAATTCAGCAGCAGTGTGTAGCAATGCTGGGGAAGAGTCTAGGAAAGATATAATCACACAGCTGAACCTCAAACAGTTTCTTAAACACAACATGTTATTTCCTTGTATTCTATCTCTTTTGTAGCAGCTAGGTGACAAAGTGGATAGAGCATAACATTTGCCATCAGGAAGGTTCAAGTTCAAATTCTGCTTTGAAATATACATCCATATTTTCCAATTACTTGGTTTTCCTTCAGAAATGTTCAATTTCCATTGTTCCCCAATTAGATGCCTTTTCTTTTATTAGGTCATGTGGTGGTCTGAGAAGTTTGATTGGAATAATGTATAGACTGGCTCATTTGCGCCCAGGATAACCAAGGTTTCAATCCTACTCCTAAAAGTTACTAGCTGTGACACCCTTGGGAAATTACTTAAACTCTTCAAGATGCAGATTCTCTATCTGTAAAATGTGAGATTTGGACTCGATGGATTTGAAATCTCCTTCCAACTCCAATGTATTATTGTATAAAGACAGTATAATTACAGGATACCCTGGAGCCTTTGCCCTTTCTGTAGTTATGGACTTCTTTTTTCTTATAAGCTACTGACTTCTTGATTCCATTCCAGAGAGTAGGGGAATTTAAGTTCAATTCAACAATTAAGTGCCTCCAGAAGCACTGGGGATAAGACTACCAACAATTAATTTCTGTAACAGCTTTTAAACATTTAGTAAGCACTCTCATCCTTCCTCATTGTTTTTCAATCAGATAAGGAGGGCAAGTATTATTCCCATTGTATAAATGAGGAAAGTCAAATGCAGAGAAATCAAATGGCACATATTTTCTGATGCTCAGACAAACTTAATTTACAATTTAATCCTCTTCTACACTGATCACATTTATAGAATTTCTTACCTATGTAGATGCTCTGATGACCAGTGAGATGAGCTTTCTGAATAAACTCTTTCCCACAATAATCACATTTTTAGAGAACATGGCTAGGGCACTAGAATCTTTTGATGTCCATTCATTCATTTGTAAAATCAGAAAAAACTTCTTGTGCTACCTACTTCCCTGGGCTTGTTTTGAATAAAGCATGTATAAAACACAAAACTAGTCTCTACATTATTACTGGTATTGTTTCATTCTATCTTTTAGACTATGTCTCGTGAAGAAACAATACACAGTTTAGGAAGGAATTACATCACATGTAAGTACAAGTTTTCTTATATACAATTTATTATTTCCTTATCATAATACTTAAATATCATAACTCAAGGACCCTTAGAAATTATCTAGTCCTACTACTTACATTTTACATATAAAAATCCAGAGAGATGAAAATCACTTTCTATCTCAGGTGCCATTCATCAAAAGTCATACAGCAATTAAGATGTTCGACTATGAATCCAAACCTCTTCAACTCCAAGTCCAATAAATGCCCATTCACTGAGGTAGATTTTATTGGGCATTTCTGTTTTTAAAATGTTTTATTGATGCCTTTTTCATTTTCAAACCAGGTCACTTTCCAATTACCCTCCCCACCCTCTTAGAATATTATAAGAAAGAAAAAATAGTTAAATAGAACAAACCCACAGAGCTTGAATCTCACAGCATATGCAATAATTCATATCTGTATTCCACTACTATTTTAATGAAAGGGAAATGTGTTATCCAGAAATAAGAATAGACACCATATATTCTATTTTTTTTTATAAAGGTAAATCTGCAATCTAGATTCTGTCTGCAACCACTCCACAGAAAGTGCTTTCTTTAAGGATATCAATAATCTCTAATTGCCATCATTGTTGACCACTCCTATCTCCTGAATATTCTTTCCTCAATGGTTTTTAGTGACATTGCTTTTTATTGGTTCCCCTATTGCATTTCTTACCACTCCTCAGTTTCTTTACTTGGGAAAACATCTATCTTCTGGACCCCCTAAAGGTAAGTGTTTCCTGAGGCTCTGGTCTGAACTCTATTCTTCTTTTTTTTTTCTTTCCACACTCTTTTTCAGAGGTCTCATAAGTTTCCATGGGTTCAAGAATCATCATCTCTGTAGATGATGCTCAACCCTGTATAAACATCTATAATATATCTCTGATTCAGCAGTTCATCACTTCAGTTATTTCCTGTTGGACATCTCCACTTTGATGGCCCATTGTCCATTAGATTCATGAGGGCAACTCCTGGCACAATGTTCTACCCACACTATATGTTTGATAAATAGATGGTGACCAAATGAATGAATTATTATTATACTTTACTTCACAAAGAAGACCATCAAAGAACTAAATGGCTCCTTTGTCATTAGGAAACTCAAAGGTTTTGAAATATAAAATTGCTTTACTACTATTGGCACTACACTAAATAAAAAAAAATCATGTACAGAAACAGTTTAGTCTCATAGGCTTGTCAAGCTATAATTTTTATTACCTCAAAATTAAAACAAAACCCAGCACTCAGTAAAGCAGATTTGTTCTTATCTTCTGTTGTCATTTAAAACTGATAATGCAGACATAAATAAATATCTATTTAATCCAACTTGGTACATTTTTACACGAATTTATAAAATTGGTGCTATCCTGAATGCAACCCTGACAAGATACCATGACATAATGGTGGCAGAAGCTTGAATTCTCCATGTGGGGTACACATTAAACTAGCTGCCCCTATACTAGCAGCCCGTGGCTTTTTATAATATTTTATGTTACCATCCCTGAAAGAAGTTACCTTGTTAATATCAATAATTCCTGGAAGACCTACAATTAATTTGGCAAGGGCAAAACCTATAGAAGCAGTTGGAGTTGTAACAATAGCAGCAGGGAAATCAGCATGAGTGAGGCATCAGAAAGATCAAATTGAGATATGTGATCAGATAATGTTGAATGATGAAACGAAATGAGAAGTGAAATTCCAAATTACCAGCCTTCAAAAAAAACTGCTTTATACTGCAAACTGGACTTTACTATTCATCTTCCAGTTACTTTACCAATAGCCAATTGGATTTTACCAATACCAATTTTACCAAACTAAATATTTTGATTCTATTCTAGTTGTTCTATTAATGCTTAACAATGATTCCTTTAGGTTCAGTATTATTCTTTTTTGTAAGTAGAAACAAATCACTTCTACT
Organism: Petaurus breviceps papuanus; assembly: GCF_028583685.1. NCBI lineage: Eukaryota > Metazoa > Chordata > Mammalia > Diprotodontia > Petauridae > Petaurus > Petaurus breviceps. The sequence continues at coordinate 8,545,469 of NW_027185860.1, read as the reverse complement.
TTGTCATTCTCATATTACTATCACTGAGTATCTTCTATTTTTTTTTCCTTTTAGAGGAACCCCTTAGATTTTACACATGGGAACATCTGAAATGTCCTGTAGATAATTAATGATACAAGACTGAAGGGAGAGCATTGACCTGGATACACTTCTATGTATGAGTGATCTGCATAAAGATAATAATTAATCTATTAGGTAATGATGAGATCAACAAGGGAGAGAGTATAGATAGAAATGAAGAGGGTCAAAACCTTAGGGACCACTGCAAGTGAGCGAGTAGGACAGAAATGATGAGCCCCAGCTACAGAGAATGAGAAGGAGCAATTAGATAGGTTTAAGAATGAGAAGAAAGTAACGATTTTTCAGAATGAAAAAATAGGCTTATTTCTACAGAAGAGTTGAGGAAATAGTAGCTTTGGTACTATGCTGATTTTAAGGGCATTTTTCAAATCAACATCAAGGTCACTGTGCAGTATATAACCCATTTTATTCATTTTTTTTGACTAATAACTATAATTTTCTTTCACAGTACCATAACTGAAAAATGTATTGTGTTTAAAACTTATTTACCATATCAGTTCCTTTGAAATACATGTTGAAAGAAGGTAGTTTTGATGTTTTATATTTAAAAAAACATATTTAGGTATAGTTGATGACCACTTTTAGCATGACAAGATTTATCTTGAGGTATTACTAGTAATATGAACATAGCAAGCATGCCAGCTATAGAATATAAATTTGAATATAACAAGAGGAGTCAAGGTCAATGTATTTAAGTATTTATTTCCTAAAGTATCACATTTAATAATAAGTATTCATTACTCCATTAAATTGTTTGGAAAACTTCTGTGTAGAGTACAATTATGATATGGGATATGTAACAGGGAACTTGCAAATATATTTCCAGTCCTTAAATCAGAGATAATATGCTCTTCTTGGTAGCAACCTATGTGAAAATCTGGCAAGCCTGCATTCAGAAATGCATTATGATGTACAATTATCGACCTTATTCTCCACATCAAAACAGTGCAGCTATTCTTTGACTATTTACTGTCAACTTTTTGCACCTGATGAAAACCCTTTTAATTGGCTATTGAGCTATTTAACTAAAGTTACAAATAGACAAATTTTCTCACTCTATACTAGTATGAAATGAGGTAAAAACTTTAATCCTATGGGTTTGAAGAAGAAGAGAGGGAGAAAGAAAGAGAAAGCAGGTGCTGTTTGATGTTTGATCTCTGCACCCACGTGGCTGCCTCAGTTTATCTTTTTCTGTTATATCGATCCTTTCCTGTTCTTAGATGAATGAGTATCAGAGACAGATAACAGTTTTGTGATGAGATATGTTTAAGGCACTTTGTGTGGTGTTTAGCACATACTAGGCATTATATAAATGTTTATTCCCTTTTCCCTACCCTTTGGCAGGTCAAGGATTGGCAGCTTATTGCAGAGTCTACCAGTAGATGCAGCAGTTGAGTCTGCTAAGGAACCAGCCCTGAGTAATGACAATGGGAATTTAAAGAGCCTCCCTGCCCCTTAATATACCTGGGGGGAGTCTGAAGATCTCCCCTGCTGTGAAAGGAAACTCTGCCCCCTAATAGGCTGAATGTGGTCACTTGGAGCCTGTGGTGGGAGGAATTTACTGAAGGGAAGCAGAGACCACAGGAAGTTGGTAGCCAGAGATAGCCAGAAGGTGGGGGAGTGAGGAGGACCTCAGGCAAGGAGTCAGATAGGCTTGTGAGTAGATACTGTAATGGCAAGTACAGAAGTAGTTCACACCTTGTTAAACACCTTGTTCAGTTCAAGTTTCTTTGAGTCTTGTATCAAGTCTGTTAAGAAACAGAATGTGTGAACCCCACAACTTGTGAACCCTAGAACTCCTGAACTCCTACAATAGAAAGGGGAGGAGCTAATGACCATATATAAGGAGAGGCCCAGGCTGGAGAGAGCAAAACTGAGAAGGGAGCTCTTGTGGGGGCAGAGTCAAGAAGGAGAAACTTGTGGTATCCCAGCACTCTGTTTGTCTGCTATGTCTGTGTTGATGTTTGTTTGTGATACTTTGTACAGAAGCCCTGGGACCTTACTGGAAGCCCTGAAGGAGGACACTCTGGTCGTATGTTTACAGAGGTCCTGGAGAAGGGTTTTGTAGGTCCTAGAACTTTACTGATGATTTGTGTTGACCTCTTGGACCTTATTTGTGGGTCTATGTTGATTTCTATGTTGATGATTTGTGTTGAGTTCTCAGACCTTGTTGGTGGGTCTGAGTTGATTTTGTAGGTAGATAGTGAATTGATGATGGTACCAGCAATGTTCATGAATATTATTGTGGCTCTGTCAAGCATTGTCTTCCCAGAAACAGGAACTGTGAAGGACTTGAGGTGGACTAGGCACTGTGAACTTCAATATGGAACAGGAAATGGACAAAGAACTGGACAAGGAGCTGGACAATGAACTGGGAGCTGCCTTTGAACTCAGGTGACAGTTGGAGCTGGGACGATGGAAGAGGAACCATGGAAGCTGAGAGCCAGCCTCGAGTCAAGCTGAAAGAAGACTTTACTTGGATACTGTGTACCGACTAAGAAGATTATGATTTACTGTGACCTAGGGGTGGAGAAGTTTGACTTTTGTGCTTTGTGATTGAATTAAGGATTTTGTGATTGACTAAATAAATCTACTTTGTTGAAAACTATATGACCACTGGTGAAAACTATGTGGCCATTTTAGTGATAAGTTGTTTAGTTGTGACATGGTGAATGCCATATTTTGATTTTCTGTGATAAGTTATAACACCATGAATGTTGTACCTTGATTTTCTGTGAATGTTTTGCTCTGATTTGTTATTGATTAAATAGAGACTTCAGTATACTGTGTAATCTGAATCTTGAAAAGCTGTTCACAGCAGCAGTCCTCTGTAAAGCTGCTCATGCTTGCCTTTACAGATACTGATCCTGTATTGGTTTGTGGTAAGGCTGAAGGATGCTGTGGGTCTCAGGGTTATTATGGCTTCTGAATATCTTTTTGTGCTATGATGGAATCAGCTTGCTGGTTTGGGGATTCAGTTTTCTGGTGTCTAAATAAATGCTTCAGTTCTATCCTCTATCTGGAGAGTTTGGTATATTTTGTGATTGAACGTCATGCAATACTTATAATCACAGTCTTTATCATGATTGTGGGAACTGTAAATATTGCACTGGTACTAAACCCTGCTTCTAGGTCATTAGAACCCAACCCAGCAGTGAATTAGCCCCAGCTTCTGCTACACTGTGTCTTGAAAGCAAGAAGCAGCTAGTTCACTGGCTATGACATACTCAGAAGTAATCTTGGTGGAGTGTTGTTGGTAGTCATGATGAAGTTTGAGTCTATTCTCCCAGGGACTGAGTATTTAGAAAGTAAAATATACCATGGTTCTGGGGGGGGGTTTAAATTTCCTCTTAACTTTCCTTTCTAAGTAAAATCCTTTTATTAAAGATAATAATAATTAGTTAATTTATTTTAAAGAGAGATTAACTGGTCAAAATGATGCCAGGACAGAAATCATTGACTAATTGATATTGGGAAAATTTTATATGCTCACAAAATTATGGGTAATGAACTCAATAAAGACTCATGAACCATGGTACTTGAGCTATATATCCCAACCTCTTGGGGTTGCCTACAACAATGAGGAGAACAATAGCTTTCTTTGGAAACCCCACCTTCTAGTACAAGTGGGATTTGTTAAATTTTCAATATGTATGAACCTGAGAACCTGGCAAACACTACAAATGATTGATACATTGTTCTGTTGACTATATAGACTGAAGAAAAATTTGGGGAAAATATGAATAATATAAATTAAACTTAAAAGTAGGTTTGTGTTTTCAGAAGGTCATCTGTTAAACATTGACCAGCACACTCCCTATTTATAGTATAGAATCTGGTGGTAACAATTTCTAGTAGTTTCAACATTTATTAAGCTTCTACTATTTATAGAAAACTGGGGGATTTGCACTTGGGATTTATAAGGATTAAATAAATTATAGCTCTTTCTTCATATATTCTTATGGATGTGGATCATGACATATTTACGAATTGTTATATTACAATATAAGACAAATATATGAGAGAGGTGCAAATGCAATTCTACATGAGGTCTTGTGGAAAAAGGGGAGTTCCTGATCAATTGGAAGGGGGAATACAAGATGGCTTCATGGAGGAAGTGGCATTTGGATTGAACTTTAAAAGAAGAGAAGGATTTCAAACTCTCAAAAGGGAGATGGACAATCCAGTCTTAGGAATCATAAAAGAGAAAGACTTGAAGACAGGAAAGACATAATGTGTATAGGGGATTATGAGTAGTACCCATTTTTCCTAACATATGGAATAGGTGTAGGGAAGCGACATGAGAAAAGACTACAAAATCATGGTGGTTAGAGATTGTAGAGGGCCTTGAAAGATACATTAGGAATTTTGTCTGATAGATAATAGGGGAATATATATATATATGTATATATATATATACATATGTACATACATACGTACATATTATTCATAAATATTTTTTTGTAAAGGGTGCTATGAACAGTTTTATATACTCACTGTATGATTTAAGAGAAATAATTTACCTTTTTGAGCCATGTTTTCTTTATCTATAAAATGAACAGGGTAAGCTACATCACTAAGGATCCTGGAATATAGTATAAAGTACTTTGGACGTAGTGTCAGGAGATGTGAAGCCAGTGGTGTACAGCCTTCAAAATAAATTGGCCTTCAAAGTAAATGTGTGTTTTACAGCATTCTTTTAAGTTTAATCTAAATTACTAAAATGTTCTTGATCACTTCTTAAGTCTGTAGACTCAATAAAACAATGAATCAAGTCCAAATTTTAGCATTGCCAACTTCTGAGGTATATAAATACTCATAATGAAAATTTAGATAAGCTGGTTCAAATTGGCTCCAGCATACCCATGCATGAAGTCACATTGTAGCTCTGATGTTTACTACCTGTGGGACCTTTAGAAATAAGTTTTCAAATATACAAAATATAGGAACTTGGCTTTATGATTTGTAAGGTCCTTTCTAGCTATAAATGCAATCTTTCATTAAATCTATGAATCTTTCAATTCTAGGATTCTATGATTCCATAAAATGTCACTTAACTAAGCTACCTGTCATCTACTAAAGTTGTAACTGTGATGCATTATCATGGTATTGAGATGAATAAAGTTTGATGGAGTGTGTGATAATGAAGCACAAGTTCTGGCAGGTATTTAAATTATAAATATTGTGAGTGGCATAATGGATGAAGAATTGGCCTCGAAGCCAAGAAATCCTGGATTCAAATTTCTCCTTTAAAAAAATATTGCCTAATCAATTCACCTAACCTTTCAGTGCTAGACAACTGTGTAAGTCTAAAAGTTGCAGAAAAGTAACATGTCTGACATGTGCAGAATACTCAAACCAATGAAATCACAGATCTTGTTCACATATGTATCTCAACAACAGACAACAATAATAGTAACTAATATTTATTTGATTTTCTAAAGATTTTATTCATTAACTCACTATTTTCTATAGTAGCTCTTTACGAGCATCTATTAAATACACAGAATTTTGAAATTTGCTTTGGTGGAGTGAGTGTCACACAAACTCACAGAAGTATTGAAATGCTACCCGTATAGTGCATTTTGGGAACACGTGAAAGCATATTTTATGTACTAAAATTCCAACTTTTTTTCACCTACAGATTCTCTAAGAGTTTCCTAAATGCAATAATAAGAATATTTGTAAATTTTAAAAACCACAATGAAATGTATTTTGCATAATTCCCCATGTGGCAAACTAATTTATGTTGTCTTATTTCACAAAACCTTGTATTTCTTTCAACTGTGAAAATTATAAATATAACAAAAATAATTGTAATTATCAAATGATCAAAGGCATGACAGATGCAAAGTAATGCACCAAAGCTCTTTTCTTTAATGGAATCATTTTAAAATGTATGATTTAGGAATACAGTGCTAGACAGCAGAATGCATAAACACTAAATAATAATAGTATTCTTGAAAGAAAAAAAATGGCCAGTATTGTGCACAAGTTTTTAAGAAATGTTATTCCTTAGCAGTGACTGAAAAGTAATTAAATGAGAATATGAAAATGCATTTTGCTATCATTACATGGCAATAATTTATTTTCAATTTCCATTTATAGTTGTCATGCTTCTTAGATTCTGGGTAATTCTATTCCACAATTCAGTGTGAAGCTGGCCAATATTTTAATATATTGCTATCTAAGAAGAAAGGGGTACCATGAAGTATCTCCAAATTCAAACTGAAGTTCAGTGAATTCCTTGTAATTATTTCTTGTTCATAACTGTCACTAGCTTTGTCCCTCAGTGTTGCCATAATATAGGATTTGGCAAGCTATATCCCACTTGGCCCATGTTTTTTCCACTCTTTATATATGGCCTATAAGCTAAAAATGGTTTTTACTATAGTCCATGTACCAAATCTAGCCCTCCAAGTTTGCCAAGCCCTACTATAATTCATTTATACTTTAAAATAGTACTGTGTAGTAATCGTGATCATATTATCACATAATGAGGAAGATATTAAATGTCTAAATAAATGAATTGACATTATTACTTTCTAAAAAATACTTAAGCATTAATTTTAATTGAAATGTTCATATTTAAGCTCTAACCATTGTTTACCTTTATTTGCATTTTCTAAACTTTAGATTGTTTTATGATCGGTTACGCTTCAATTTTATTATATCTCATACTATGCTATAATGAATACAATAATCTACTCCCCCCTGTGTCTCAAAGCTAAATTTTATACAATGTTCTGCTTTTATTTCTTATTTTAATTAGTTCATATCAATTCTCTCAAGGTTCAAAGTGAGTAGGATTATTTCTCAAATTTTTCAAAAATAATTTATAGGAAGTGATTCAATAATTTAAAAGTACTGTGTTAATATGATTCTTCTAGATTGAAGTGATTTACATATAGATACATTCCCAGATATGAACTGTGTTGCTAATCCTTTCCCATGACTTTGACTTCATGAACAATTAATCACTTCATCCTTTGGATAATGATCATTTATTTTTTTTTCTTAGTCTGAATAGCTTAGATATATTATGTGACAAGCTTAGACATTGTAACGCATTGAAGAACAGCTTAGACATTGTAACACATAATATCAATGGAATCAGACATAAACATTCTTAGTTGATGAAAACATATTTTAGTACTGGGAAATAGGTATAGGACACTACAAGTAGAGAAGAGAATATTATCATCATCACCATTACTGAAAAAAAAATTCACTCATATTGGGGGGTACTTCCCAATTATGTTTCGGAAATCAATTAACAGAGAACCCCAATTAACCAATGCCTCAGATATTTGAAATCTTATAGATGACTTTGTTAGGCTAGGAACAACTAGGGTTTGACCAATGACCAGTCTTTGTGGGTTGAACTCCAAATTTGCCCTTACATGCTTTAATGATTAAATTGTTTAATGAAACATTGGGAGTAAGTTCTACATATATATTTAAAATAGTTGACAAGGTAATAATCTTTGATGCTCATTCAATCAAAGTAATCAAATTTATTTAGCATATTAAACATTATCATGTCTAAGGTGTGTTAGAAGTTGAGAGAGATACAAAGATAAATAAAATGTGATCTCTTCCTTCAAGAATATTAAAATTTAGTAGGAGAGGTAAAATATATACAAAAATAAGAATAAAAAATAGAATATACTAAATACATAGAGTATACACAAAATGGCATGGGTATTCAGAAGAGGAGTCAGAAAACTTGCATTTGAATACTGGTTCTGGTAATTAATGGCTGTGTCATCTTGAGCACATCATTTAACCTTTATGACCTACCTCAAAAGCTAGTGGTGAGTAAAGTACTTTGCAAATCATGAAGAGCTATATAAGTTCTAATATTACATTTTGCTGAGCAGATGCTGATTAGGGAAGACTTAATAAGCATGAGGCATTTGAGCTGATCCTTGGAAGCCAAATAGCATCTTAGTTGAAAGAAATGAAAACAAAATCATGATATTAAAGGTGGATAGAATGAAGTGAGAAATGACACAGACATAGAAACACAGGTAATATATTGAAAGAGGAATCAAGAGTGGTCCTATTTGACTGGAGTTTAGAGTATATGAGAGGATATAATATGATAACCGACCAGAAAGACAATTTGTAGTCATTCTGTAGAAAATCTTTAAAGTTTTTAATTCAGAGGCATTAATTTTTAATGGTAGAAAATGATGAACATAATTTTGCATTAGGAACATATTATTCTAGTAACAACATGTAAGATGGTTTAGGGTGGGTTAAGGCTAGAGGTAACAAAGTCAGTTAAGCAAGAATCAAAATCACTGATCCTCAAAATTAGAGAAGGTTTCAGAGGTCATCTGCTTTAACAAATACTTGATTGATGATGATGATAATTTGAATTTATGTAGTACTTTTTCATTTGAAAAGCTTCTTAGAAATATTATCCAATTTTATCCTTACAATAATCCTGTGATATAGGTGCCATTTTTCTTATCATTTTACAGATGAAGAAACTGAGATATATAGACAGACAGAGCTTAAGTGACTTTCCTAAGCTAGTACCTTGAGATCAATTTTGGACTTAGATGTTGCTGACTCCAATGTCCTTGCTATATCCACCACACCACCAAAAAGTGTATGCAGAAAGTGTTTATATCCAACCTGCTCCAGCTAAAGAAGACTCACTGCCTTCCAAAGCTGCTCATTCCACTTTTGTACATAATCGAATTCAATCAATCAGCAAGCATCTATTAGGTGTACTGTATTCCAAGTACTATGCTAAGTATTGGCGAATTCAAAGGCAAAAAAGTTAAACAGTTCCTGACCTCAACAAGTTTACATTTTAATGGGAGAGGCAATCTGTGCAAATCTAAAAGGGATCTGCGAACTGACCACCATCTTGGGATTTGGAGATCAGAGGGACCAGCAGCAGTTCCCTTACAGACTTCACAGTGATGTGGGGCTACTTTGAGAAGGAAAGAAGAAATGAGTCACACTGTGGAATTCTTAAAGAGGAAACTCACAGGAGAGAAAAACTAAGAGGAAGAAGAGAACCTTCAGACCTGAGCCAGAAAGAATTATGATACAGGAACATCAGGAAAAGGAAGAAAGACAAAGTAGGGCTAAGTTGTGGAAAGAAGAGATCCAGGAGGGCCACTGACTCCTACAATCACCTTGAAGCAGAAAATATGGGTTAAAGCTACCAATTGTATTCAAAAGTAAAGAGGCTAGGGCTTAACCAGAGTTAAATATAAATCGAAATTAAGAACAAAACCTCTGCCTAAATATTAAAAATTGTTTACACTGGAGGCTTTGAAATATTATGATTGAACTTCTTACTTTTTATTAGATTTAAACTGCACAAAGCAGTAGTGAAGAGGATCATGACATAAGCAGCTATTATTTTGCTCTTAGGATAAAACAAACCAGACCAAACAAGTTCACTTTTCCAACTGGGTAGGGATGATTAAATCCCCAGAAACAATAGGGTAGGAGAAAGGGCAGTTCTCAGGACCAATTGGCCATCATCCACAGCAATCACTCATAAGCAGTAATTTTAAACATAATAAGTAAATATACCCTACAAGACACTGGTCAATGGGGGCCCAGTCTGTTCTGCCCGGTGCAAAACAACTGTAATGTGTAGAAAGCCTATTTCTAAAATCGCATGAGGGACTTTGCTAATGAGTTCAGAGTATACAAAGTTATTTTATGACTACTTGCTGTCTCTTTACTTGGCGAACAAGTCTTTTGATTAGCAGCTGTCCCATAACTGTATAAAAAAGTCACCAACAAGCTAGATATCTATTTTCCCTGTTGGTAAGGAAGGAAAAAAAAATCATAAACTTCCACATGGGGAGACAAGCTTCTATTCCCTCATCTGAACTGCTTTGTGACACTAAAAACATGACAATAAGGGTACTAATCAATACAAAAAGCAAAGTTAGCCTATATACTCAAGCTCCTAACTTTCCAATGGCAGAAATAATACATCAAGACTATTCATGACCAGAAAGCAATATTTAATCCAGAGTTACCAGCATTGTGAGTGCTACCATAAGGGAATAAATTGACACACCCCATTCAGGAACAACACTCAATTTGAAAGGGAGTGAATATATTTCATATATTCATCAATAGAATCAAATGATTCTATTGAAAATCTTATAAAATAATTTTCATAAAGAAATTGTTATACCAAATACTGTATCTGATATTTGGAGACACAAGACATACTGTAACAACTCAATGAGGTTTTCAAAAGATAACACTTGTTTAAAAACATCATAGTATAGTGAAAGTACCTCTGATACCCTGGAGAAGCTATTAAACTTCTCTGGGCCTCAGTTCACTATCTGAAAAATTAGGGCTTGTACTATTGCTGTAGGAAGCTTCTAACATCCCTCTATATCTATGAAACTATGAGCTTATCCACATCCTCCATCATACAACTATAGATTTCACCCTTAGATCCCTCACCATGAGTGCTACTGGGACAAATTGAGAAACAGGGTAACAGGATTGGGGTGTAAAAAACAGTCTAGAGGAATTTAGAGGAATGAAGGAAGGAAGAAAGGGAAATTCCAAGTGGTAGGAAGGTGGGAATTTTCTGCAGTGGCATGCACAAGACAGCTCTGATTCTGGCAAGTTAAGAACGGCCTCATATGTATTTTTAATTCATCACAAGCAACAAAAAATTTTAATCTCTGGTTTGCATGACATTTCATTAAAACCTCACAAATATGTGTTGATTGGTTCCTATAACTTGATATTTTCATGTTGGGTAATTCTATTGGCATCATTTTAAAATAATTTCCATAAGAAAATTATGACATGTCAAATACTGTATTTGATATTTGGAGGCACAGGACACATGCTGTAACAACTCAATAGGGTTTTCGAAAGGTAACATTTGTCTAAAAACTTGTCTCTCAGTAAATGTCACCAGTAACAACTTTTTTATTACCACCTGTTAGGAGAAAGACATAAAAAATATCTTCTGTCTTGAGTAAAATGCCATTATTTCTCCAATACTTTTTTAAACTAGCTGTCCGCAGGATCCAGGCTGTCACACACACCCACACACTCATGCACACACACACACACACACACACACACACACACACACGCACACACACCTTTCTAATACTTGAAATAATCAGTCTACTCAAGCAATCTAAAACGCTTTCACTTGGACCACATTCATACTCCAACAGTTCATTTTTTATGTACCACCAGCCATGATTATAATAAGGTTAACATGTATATTAAACCAAAATGGAGATCCTGGGTTTGGAAAAACTTTTTAATTTTTTCTCCTTGATATTTTCTAGCTAAAGCTACTTCTGAGATCAAACATTATTCCCTAGTTTTTGTTGCTCCAAAACGGAATGATGTTTTCTTGATCCCTTTCTTTAGAAATAACATCTGGAGTCATTTGAAGGAAAATGATAGTATTAACCTATCCAAAATTAGGTGAATGAGATGAAATGTTCAATTCTGATTTAATGCTGAAATAATTGGTGAATAAAATGTATACAATTAGATGAGAACATTATTTCCTAACTAAAATTAAGCCAATTGAAAGGGCTCTGGATTTCAAATCAAGACACCTGGCTTCACATACTAACTCTATTATACACTTCTCCAAGTGAACTTTGACAAATCTCCAACTTTCTCCATTTTCTTCATTTATAGAATGAAGAAGTAGACTAAATTCCCTTTTTGATCCCTTCTGGTTCTAAATATACAATACAATGGTTATAGGATAAAACACAACTTGAATTTTAAAATCAACCATTACATTCTTTTCTGTAACCAGTGCTTGTGTCCTGCCTGAGAATATCACTTAGCCCTATTTTCTATCTGCTTTCTCTTTTCTCCTAAATCTCTAAAAATCTGTTGTGCTACCAACCATTGATGCTATAAAGAGCCATGGATTTATTGTAGTCTCATTATTGAAACTGTATGGAGACTCTTAAAGTAGCAGTAATGTCTATGCTGAGGATTCTCTTGGTGTCTGCAGTGCTAAAGCAGCTTCCAAATGTACCCTCTTTTTTTGAATGTTCCTAGACTCTTTTATTATAGGATAGACTCCTTTTCTCCAATATTTAATTTTTATTTTATTTTTTCTTTCAGAGTTAACTATATTTTAGGAAAGAGTTCAGCTATATAAAAAAGATTAGCCACAACTAAAACTTGTAATCATCAATGTTAAGTACAATTTTGAGGGAGGCAGAAATAGCACATGTAGATACGTACATATATAAAGATACATATTCTGGCATGGGCTAATGTTTTGCTTCTATTTCTAAGATCCTATCACTTCTCCTTTGACCCATAACTCCTTGGTAAGAATAGGGACTCTGTCTCTAAGAGCTCCTAGGAAAATTTAGGACAGGGTTAGTTCCTAATCAATCATATTCTTCTAATTTTAGTCAGTTAATTTTGAGATTAATAAGATGTGAAATTCAATGTGCAGTAACTTGTTTCAAAATGAACCTATTTTTTTATAAACAGGTACAGTACCCAATCTATGAATTTAAGAATGAAAACAAATATATTTCTGTAGGAGAAAAAGAACTAGGCCCTAGATGGGAAAGGCAAGCAATGAAATTTAGAGGGGAACTTGATGGGGTACAGGCTCTGCGAACCCCGCTGAGCTCTCTTTGAATCTTCCAACTTGATCTGGCATTCCCCTGAGGTCATAAACCTTCCATTATCACTATTCCCAAATTTCTGTTACTCTTGACCTAGCCTAGCCCTCCTTTGTCTGTTACCTCCAGATTGCCTCCTGCTGCTTCTCACCTGTGATCCCATCAAAATCCCATTCTCTTGGTTCCTGGGAATCTGATCTCTTAACTCCCCAGTCCCAGCAAGATCCTCCTTAGATTCCTCCTCAAGATCCTCCCTGGAACCATCTTTCCATAACCGCAGACTACTAGACCACCCCTAAATCCCTCCCACAGTCTTTCTGTATATAAGATCATCTTGCCTCCATGAAGGTACTCAGATTCAATCTACTGGAGATTCCATCTATCTGAGATTCAATCTGGCCTGATTGTAAATACAAGCATCACAAATGCTTAGGCTCCTTAAGAGTCAACCCAATATGGTGAATCTTTAATAAACTTTGTTTTACTTTGGCTGAGAGAAGGCTTGAGTTACATTCATTTGGGCAGGACCTGGCGAATTGGTATTTTGGGGTCCTAAGCACCCCTAAACCCATAAAACCTCAAGAAACCCACTTCTTTCCCCCAACAGGATAGTACAGACAATTTAGCTACTGGCATTAGATGGAAAATGTGTGATATGTCAAACAACTAGCCTAATATGTATAGAGCTTCCTCCTGCTTGGTCCTAAATTCTCTGAATCACCTTAAGACAACTTTCTATACTCCTTTAGCAATGAGTTAGGCACTTCTTAGAGCCAAGCTTTTTGGAGGCAGTTTAAACTTTAAAGTCACACAAAGAATAAATATCAGAGGTAAGATGTGAACCCAGTTTTTGTGACTCTGGAAATTTCCATTTAGACTTTCCATTTCATTAACTGAGGACACCTAAGCAAGAGAAGGACTATCATGGCATTGCAGGAATCCAGATCAAAGGAATTCAAAGGTTGGTTGAAGATTTGAAGCACACATCCTCCCAACTGCTATCAGTCCTATGCTAACTTTGCATCACAGGACATGCACAATCTCAGTAATAGCTTCTGCCCTAGACTTGATTTCTATCTAACCCCTTACATCCCAGGGTGATCAGAGACCACTACCATAACTTTCTCTGCTTCACACTCTTCTTCTTTTTTTAATAGAATTAGGTGGCTGAATGATGGGGTTGGGAACAATGGAGGATCCTTAGTAATTCTGGGAGTTGTGTGTGTGTTGGAGGTACCCAGTCTTGGCTCTTGGTGGGGGGGACCACCTCCATCAGAATTACATGGCTGGCTCATTACCCTGTTCAATAAACTCCAGTGGCTCCCTGTTGCTTCTAGAATCCTTTAAAGTCCTTCATAACTGATTTTCAGCTACTATTCCAGTCATATGCATTATTTACTTCTCTTTGTAATGGTTCACACAAGCTCGTCTTAATGCTTCTCCTCACACAAACTGTTCAATCTCTTATTTTCATCCTTTTATAGAGTCCCTCATTACCTGAAATGCACTCTCTTTACCTTTCCTCTAAGAACTCCTAGTTTCCTTCAAAGTTTATAAAATCCTTTTCCACTGCTAGTGCCTCCACCTAAATAATTGTTATTTATTGTGTATTGTATCTCATTCTATGTGTACATGTTCTTTTCCCCACAAAATAAAACTTCTTGAGGGAATCACATTTTGGTCTTTGGTCCTGCATCTAGCACAATTTTTGAAATGTGGTAGAATCTTAATTACTCTTTATTGAATAAGTGATTACATGGGAGTGGGTAACTGAGATATTCTTCCTACATCCCAAGTAACGTCTTCCCTTGTCCCTTCACATAGTTATCCTTTTTGGTTTCTCTTTCAAGTGCTATGTCCCATTGCCCTTCTCAAGATGCCAAAATTCTTAGTTTGCAAATCTGGATGGTTAATTTCTCATTACACTAATGTTTGCCTGCTGTTTATACCAAAGCAGGATTACCTAGCGTTTTATCATCTTTTCTCTGCACTGTCACAAAAGCCAAGCTCAGCATCAGAGGACACTAGTTTTTAAATGTATAAATAGCAGATCTGATTGAGCTAATAAATTTTGGTGACTTTGCCTCCAAGTAGTTTAACAGAAAGCTAAATACTATATATTTTTTCTACCTCAATATCTCTTCAGTTGAATATGGAGGAAGTCAAAGCAATCATGTTTCCTTTCTTAAAAAAAAGCAATATATATATATATATATATATATATATATATATATATATATATACACACACACACAATTTTTTGGAATCAAAGAGCTTACTTAATTTCTTAGATATGTTTACTACCCTTAGAGGGCTGAAACCATTTAATGTTTATGACCAAGAAACTTAATTTATTTTTAAATACATGGCATAAATATGTAGCACAGGCTTGGAAAGTGTTACAGTTGAATATAAGAAAGTACTTTCTTTGATTGGGAACAGCATCTCTTATCTGGAGTGACATCAGGTGACACCCGTGAATGTTATTTTTAAATCATTGGATATGCTTGTTGTTACAACTGCATCGGCACCTGGTGAAATATGCAGCTGAAAGGCCTTGGCAATTTTCAAATAACTGAATCACAACTTATTTTTAATTTCAAATGCTATAATCACCTGCATTTAATATTAGTCTTATTTAGACAAGCTGCCTGTCTCTCCTCAAATGTATTCTCTTTAACTCTGTCAGTTCATCTCAACTTTAAAAAAAAATCTGCTTTCTTTCAATATGTAGATTTGTCTTTTTTCCATGACTAGGTTGTCATTAAAACTGTCAAAAACTCTAATTATTTATATATACCTATTTGTTATTAAACTAGCAAAATCTTCATCCTCCCCCTCACCTCCTCTACTGATGATGCTTCTTCCCCAGGTCACCTTGTGAGCATAGCTTTGGAGTTTTCATTGCTGGGCTAATTTTCAATCCATCTATATGTGTTTTTAAGCCATTTCATATTTTTTTTTTCCTATTGTGACTCTTATCTAACTAAGGCATACACCTGCTTATATTTGTATCCTGTTGTGTTGGTCTTCAAATTGCACTATTATTGAAAAATTCCTGGCCAGAACAGGTAAAAGGGTTTTATGACAAAATACCCTCCAAATCATACAATTAAAGTCAAGCTTACTAAGATACATCTATAAATTGACCTAGTACCTAGGGGAAAAATTAGGTCGGGCATAAAAGAGGCTGTAAATCCATGAATTCTAATAAATATGAGAAATGCAATCAGCATCACAGAGCTTTTCTAGACATGCTCACTGTCAGCAGAGGCATAACAACAGACTGTTCAAACAAGCTGCTGAAAATGTCGACCAATTTATGGATTATATTCATTGATCAATATAGAGTTTTAGGCAAGGTAAAGGAGGGCAAGTCTGATTGTCCAATTAAACCCCAAGCTAAGGGCTAGGTTTTACTTGTTTTGATCTCTTAAATCTCTCTCTCTTAATTCTGTACTCTTAACAGGACTCAAACTACTTCCCATCTATTTTCTTACCTTAATGTTTTCACCTAAATAAAATTACATTTATTTTCTTTTCCAGAGTCTTTCTACCAGAATGATACTTGTGCTAGAGTCAGATGGGGCTCTTTATTTAATAGTGTTCAAATTCTAATTGTAATTTTGATCTCAAAGAAATTAATTGCAGATAAAAGAGTACAAGGCAAATGTGTTTGTTAAGTTTAGAAGAAACAGTATACTACAATCTTTAGCAGAATAATAAACAGATACAAAGTAGAAAAATGACTAGGACATACATATGTCAAATGTATATCACTCATTTGGATGCTTCATTATGAAAATGAAAGAAACTGATGTTAGTTGATGAAATAACTATAAATTAAGATTATGTAAAATATGAAAACTACTCAACAGGATAAAAAAATGCCAAGAAAACACATCAATTCAGAAAATTTGGACAGTTTGACTTCATACTGTTTTACTTATATGAAAACAATTCTTATGTATGAAAATTTTTTTCTGTTTTGTAAAATGCCAATTGTATAAAATATTGTATTTGATATTATTTTATCAATGAGAGTTAATATTTAGAGTAAAATTAGCATATCATATAATTTATTCCAAATGGACAAATATGAATCACAGAGAAGACACCATTCAACAAGCAAAAAAAAGATGCCTTCCCATTTTGCATTTTACTGGGGAAACTCAATATGTGTATATACACCTAAGGAGATGTTAACTTCACACAAAGGAGAGAAGATACTTATAACTTGGAGGAAAAGAAAAAAAAACATAAATAGGAGCTTAGCACTTTAAGTTATGACTTGAAAGAAGATAATGATTTTAAAAGGCAGAGGTGAGGAATACATTGTAGAAATGAGAGAGGCACAGAAATGGGTCATGAAATGCCAAATATAGGGAATTACTAGAAAACCAGTTTAACTGAAACATGAGGGTATGAAGAATGATAATATAAAAGAAAGATTTTTTTAGAGACATGGTGGAGGGTTACAAATGCTAGGGTAAGAAGGTCACATTTTAATTTTAATCTAGAGGTCATGAACCCCCCCCCCCCAAAAAAAGAAAATGAGTTTGGTAGTGTACAGAACAGAGGAACAGATAATACCAAATAATCACCTGGAAGATACTAAAATGATAAAATTTTCTAAATGCAAGACTGAGACTCTAAATTCCAAAGGGCAAGTTTATAATTTTATTTTAACAGAATATGCCACAAAGGCTCTGATACTACCAGAAGTTACCCATCATCCTAAAAGAAGCTGAAAGATTGTAGTAATTTTACTGAAGAAGTGAATATATTCATAGCTATTTTGGCTATCGTGACAGTTGCCAATATTTTGCATGCTTGTAACAATTTGCCTTTTTGGACCAATTTAGCCATCTTAATTATTAAGTTAGTTTTGAGTATAGTGAGTGACTATAGTAAAAAAAAAATGATATGATGAAAAATGTTAGAATTGTAACCATAATTTTGATATTAGGTTAATTGGTGGAAGGTTTCAGAAACTAACAAAATAACTACTGACCAGCTATTGGATTAAATTTTCATTAGTTATTGATGGAAATATCAAAATTTTACTCTCAATGGGTGGCTAGGTGTTGCAGTGAATAGATTACCTGCCCTGGAATCAGGAGGACCTGAATTCAAATCTGGCCTCAGACACTTAATACACAAACTAGCCGTGTGACCTTGGGCAAGTCACTTAACCCCAACTGCCCTCCAAAAAGCAAAAAAAAAAAAAAATTACTCCAGACCTCTAAGAGTCCAGCCCTAATCTCTTTACTGAGTGTTAGTCCTTCATTACCAATTGTCTGTGGGCCTTGGAATCTCACTCTCACCTCCCACACAGTATAACAACAAAAAATTCTTTGACTCTTTCCACTTTCTCATTTTCTATATCGCAAATTGCCCAAGAGGGCTATTTCTGTCTGTGTTTCTCACATCTGCTGCCTTTCTTTTCACTCACATGGCTTTTACTGGAGTTCAGGTTCAGTGGAATTTCACTGGAGGTCATTTCCATTTACCTGCATTAATGGAGTAGCTTTCTGTAGCCAATTACTTCCCTCTCCAATCTATCTTTAAATAGCTGCCAAAATAATTTTGTTAATGTCTAGATTGGCAATGTTACTGCCATGCTCAAAAGTCTTTAGTTGCTTTTTATCAATCAATCAGCAAGAATTTATTAGGCACCTATTACAAGTCAGGTACTCCTTCAGGCATTGACTCACTACTATGACAAATGTGCAATCCCCTCCCCCCATTTCCCATTTTGCCTTTTTTCAATATTCTATGTTCTAACCATACTAGACTATTCCTGGGGATCAATATGCCATATCCTACCTCTGCTTTCACAAAAATAATCCTCCTTATGTGGAATGCATTGCTTCCTTATTTGTGCCTCTCAAAATCCTTCATGGCTTAACATACTGTCACCCGGTATCATAAATAGAAATTCTGCCAGCCTGAGCAATTACTGCAAAATGGAACCAAATCAAACAGCATGCAAAGAGTCTTAAATAAACTTTTAATGCCAGTTGGTATGGGTGAGGTTGTGAAAAAAAAATGAAAAAGATTTCATAATTGAAGACACAAGGCTCTACAGAAGAAGAGACCCAGGGAGAGGGAGTAGGACAGGGCTGGGTTGTGGCCACTGTGGGTGCCAGATGGGGAAAAGTTTCAATTTGAAGAAGTACAGGCACTCTCATAATCCTATAAATATTGGTATCCTACTTAAAAGAGTCATTCACCCTCACCTAGTTACAACTTTGGTACTATCTAGCTCTTCAGAGTAAAACTCTCTTTCCTCAAAGATTTCTAGAGTACCTTATTGGGACATCTCCAATGCCTCCTTTTCAATACAACTTTTGCTTATTTTATTTCATTTTATCTTTTGTATACTTAGTGCTTAGTACTTTATAAATGCTTATTGATTGTTAGGCTAAGCTACACATGTCATATCCTCCCTCAGCACCCCATTACAATATAAACTGCTTAGACAGGGATTCTTTCATGCCTGTCTTAGTTCTGTTCAGTTCCTTGTATATATCTGATACTTAATAAATGTTTGTGACACTGAATGAAATCACTTTCATCATAAAATAAATCAAAATGTTATATTCTGATTTCATTCAGTCATTTTGTTTATGGAAACAAGGCAATTAGCTCATCAGAAATATATATGTATATATATGTGTATATCTATATTTTTTTTTCCGATGACTAGCCTTTCTAGTGAGAAAGAAGTTTATTAAATTGTGGAGATTCATGTTGCCATAAGCACAAAAAGAACTCCCCTAAAAGGCTAAAGAAAATCTGGCAGCAACATTAATCAAAAGGTAAAGCAGAGAGAAGGTCAAGAATGCAACATTCATCGGCCTTCTGTTGGTCAACACCACATCTTTTTCACTTAAATCCTCAGAATGTTACAGTGATGTTTTTAGTAAAATAAATAGGAAGGTCTTTGCAAGTTGTTGAACAACAAGTGATATAAAAAGACAAACAATAATGGAAAAGAGTAATTTAACATCATAATTTTCTCACTTTCCTTCAAAGTCTAATGGAAATAGGGCTTTCCATTAAAATATTCATTTTGTTTGTGGTTTCAAAGATTTTTTTTAAATAAAGTGTAACTTTTTTTAGTACTCACTTTCCTTCTTTTTTACTTCCCTATTCTCTCATATCTCAAAGAAGAATACAATGTGAAATTTTACTCTGTTTTATTTTTAAGGGAATATCTGCTAAGAAAAAACAGTATGTTAATTTGCAGAAACATGATCATTTCTAGTTCAAGAAATATTTGACTTCATAAGTAGGTCACAGTCATCATATTCTTATAGAATTGCAAGTTGTACTTTATTAAAAATTGTCTAAAATAATTTGAATATGGTTTAATAAAGGAAATTAATATTATGTAGGGGAATTTTATCTACATATGCTTTCAAATTAAAAGGGGTGAGTGTGTGTGTGTGTGTGTGTGTGTGTGTGTGTGTGTGTGGTGTTATTTGAACACTCTCTGATGAACTGAGTGCTGCAGGTAACAGGAAATTAGTAGATCCAATCTCAATTTATTAAGGATGTTAGAAGTTGAGAGGCTTACTCCTTGAGTGAATTATTTACAGATTGAAAAGTGTGTGAAACAGAGTAAATATGAGAAAAATAATATTACTGTATAAATAACTATTACTTTGTGATGTACCCTTTTCCTTTTATTTCTGTTAAAACACAGCCTGGGAAAATGTCAGTCAGTCTCTGAAGGGCCGAGTAATGGTATTTGCTTTTAGTCTCCAAGGCATACCACCCAACTGGGAGACATAATTTCTGTTTAGAGTATAAACAGAATCTAGTCCCTATGAGTCTTTGCCTAGGAGAAGACACCCTTGTCTTTAGTCCCTTCTTTACTGTTTAGGCAATCCAGCTCAAGAAAGAGAAAACTAGCCAGAGAGGTCCAGATGAAAATAGCTTGCTCTGCCCAGAGGCATTAAGGCATCTCATGATCAATCCATGTTATCAACCTGAGAAGCTGAAGACTTTTAACTCACCTCCTCATTAAAAGTCCACCAATAAGGGTTAATCTTCACTTCAGGGGAGTTCCCTTTCAGAAAGGATTTAAGTTGTTTCAAGGTCTCCTTTGGTTTCTTTGGTTACGAAGAGGAACTACTGATCACACATTTATTTTTTTTTTCCAAATGCTTTATGAACTTCTGGTTTACATCATTCATTTCTGCTAGATTTTGAGTTACAAATTTTTTCCCTGATTTTCACCTACCCACTGCCCCAAAATAGCAGTCCTACAGGATATCCCCTCCTCCAATGTGCTCTCTCCCATATTTTTTCCCATACCCCCTTCAACTTTTCCAGCAGGGCATGGTAGATCTCTATGCCCCAGTGCCTGTATATCTTATTTCCCAATTACATGTAAAATAGTATTAATAATAGTATACATACACATACATATATATTGATAAGTTCCTTATGATTTCTTTTCCCTGTTTACCTTCTCATGTTTCTCTTGCTTCTTGTATCTGAATGTCAAATTTTGTATTCAACTCTGGTTTTCTCAGCAAGAATGCTTGAAAATCCTCTATTCCACTGAATGACTATATTTTCCCCTGAAACATGATACTCAGTTTTGCTGGGTAGGTGATTCTTGGTTTTAATCCCAGATCCTTTGCACTCCAGAATATCATATTCCAAGCCCTTTGATCCCTCAATGTAGAAGCTGCCAGATCCTGGGTTAGCCTGATTGGGTTTCCACAATATTCAAATTGTTTCTTCCTGGCTGCTTGTAATATTCTCTCCTTCATCTGGGAATTCCAGAACCTGGCAATAGTATTCCTAGGAGTTTTCTTTTTGGGATCTTTTTCAGGAGGTGATTGGTAGATTCTTTCAACCTCTATTTTACCCTCTGGTTCTAAAATTTCAGGGCAGTTTTCCTTGAGAATTTCTTGAAGGATGATTTCTAGGTTCTTTCTTAGATCATGGCTTTCAGGTAATCCAATATTTTTCTAAATTATCTCTCCTGGATCTATTTTCCAGGTCAGTTGTTTTTCCCATGAGATATTTCACATTGCCTTCTATTCTTTCATTTGTTTGAATCTGTTTAACAGCATCTATATTTCTCAGAAAGTCACTACCTTCCATTTGCTCCAATCTAATTCTGAAGGAATCATTCTCTTCAATGAGCTTTTGAGATTCATTTTCCATCTAGCAAATTTGGCTTTTTAAGACATTCTTCTCTTCATTGCCTTTTTCAGCCTCTTTTGCCATTTGAGTCAGTCTATTTTTTAAGGTGTTATTTTCCTCAGTCAGGCTATTGACTCTCATTTCATAATTTTCTTTCATTGTTCTCATTTCTCTTCCCAATTTTTCCTCCACTTCTCTTATTTGCTTCTTAAGGTCCTCTATGGCCTGTAACCAGCTCATATTTTCCTTGGAAGCTTTTGGTGCAGGAGTTCTGACTTCACTGTCTTCCTCCTGTTCCATGATTTGGTCCTTTTGGTCACCAAAATAGGAAAATAAAGTTGGGATGACCTTTTTATTTTGCTTCCTTTGCCTGCTCATGTTGCCACTAAGTCACTTGACCCCTGGCCTTTTTGCCACAGTAGGACTCTGCCACCAGACAGGGGAGCTTCGTACCAAATGCTGGGTTTTTCTCAGCTGCCAAAGGTATTAGTTGGGTGCCCCCTTCAAAGCCTCCACACACTCTGGCAAGCTGGACACACACCCCAGGACCTCCACCCTAGACCTCAATCCAGATCCAAGTAGGTTAAAGCAAGAATGACAACCCCTCACAGTGGTTGCTTGGTCCCCCTACACTCTGCAGGCCAGGAGCTGAAGCTGCCACGTAGGGGGTGGCTGCATAGCCGTGGCTCCTCCGTGGCTTCTCACCCTGGGGGCAAAAGCTGATGCACTCCCAACTACTGGATCCCAAAGTCTACACTGCACTGACCTCTCACTTTGTCCTTGGCCTCTATATGTTGATAATTCTGGAAACCGTCACAGCTGCTGGTGATCTGAAGTCGTTGCAGCTGGTGGTTGGTCAGGCCTGACCTGAGGCTAAAACCTCTGGCTCACATGGGGCCAGGCTTGGCTCCTAAAGCTCTGTGCTAGCCAATTCCTGCCGGCCTGCTGGGATGTCCACAGCAGGAGGTTAGCTTCTCTGTGTCATTTTTTGGGTTCTGTAGCTCCAAAGTTTGTTCAGAGTCCCCTTTTTACACAAATTGGGGAAGGTGGAAGCCAGAGCCACGCGGAGGTCCTTTTTCTACTCCGCCATCTTGACACCGCCCCCAGATCACACATTTATTGACTGCTAGCTAGCCTAATCAATAAATCAATTGCTAATTTCCTAGAAATTTTGCCTCTCAGTTTTTCATTCATCACAGATAATTCATAATTTATAGAGAAAGTATAAGGAACTCTTTATACTTTGTTGCTTTTGGAGAATGAGGAAGTTGCCCATTCAAATTTTATGGCCTTTCAAGACAACTTTCCAGTCTGGGATGAATCATATCTGTGGTGACCTTTTTAATAGCAAGCTAGGCTACACAGAGTCAGCAGAGACAGAAAAAGGTCTTTCAATTGAGAGTCATTCAGGCACCTCAGAAGAGAGCCAGCTATGGAAGAAGAACCAAATATTGAGAGGGACTCACTCTTCATCTTTTTGCTTGTGTCTCTAACAGAGAGATGATAATTTCTTGCAGTGGAGCAACTGGCCTAGTACAAGATGCTGTACCCAATAGAAAGAAGGCCTAAACAGTCTGAAAAGAAAGTTGAATTGAACTGTGGAGAACAGGCCCCAGAAGCCCAGTTAAGAAATTAACAGAGATGCTGTGCTAATGGGGAGCATCACAAGAAGAGAGAGGAAATGAAGCTCCTGAATTATCAGGTATGTCCTCTGGGCTTTGAGGGTTCATCAGATAAGTGCCTGTTTAGTAGCGCAGTTTATGCATGTGCCCTATCTTTTCCTTGGTGTTGCACAGTAATGGGACAGTGTGCCCCATTTTATAAAGTAAATGTTTGTTGTTGTATGTACAATGAATTTAATAAAATGTCTTTACTTTGAGCTAGTTATGTCAATGACTATTAGTATCAAATGTACAAGTGGGATTTAGTAATCTGTAGTTTTAGGTATACAGAACCAGAGAGTATCTTAAATGTGAAGTACTCATCCCTAGGATACTTAAACTGTAAATGTAAATGGGGTATGCACTGAAAAGGATGAGCTATCATTTTTATATTTGAAGTTGTCATCAAAAATCAGTGCAATCTTTATGAATTTAATGAAATATTTGAAGAATCAAAAAACTTTCTAAAAGTTGGCTCTACTTAAACCCCTAGTTTAAACCTGAAAATATTGTAGAACATATTCCTTATTTAAATTCCATAATACCACACTATTTCATGGAAATTGAAACCCGCTAATAAAACATAACTGTCTTTCATAAGTCAATGAATGCATTGATAAATACTTAAGGAAGGCACATAAAAAAGGAGTAATTCAAAACTACAAATAACATAAAAATATTTGTTGTGAGTATAAGTTTAGTTGAGATGCATCAAAAATTGTATATATTTTTATTAGAAATTACCAAGTATATTTTTAAAATCATAATTTTAATGTAAATACACTTGCAGAAAAAAGGTGCATGTAAGAATGTAATATATGTCATTAATGAGAAAACTAAATCAATTAACAGAACTATAAAGAAATATATCTTATATCTAGATGTTACTTGTATTTTAATACATCAAAATTGCTTTGCCAAACTGAATCTGCCAGTAAAAATATTGATAGCATGTATATTATACTTGTACAGTATTTGGAATCTGTGTGTCCCACATATATAATTTTTTACACATATTTATGCATAATATCTCACTTATCTAGAGGTCCAATTTTCAGCAACCTCAAGCATTCAGAACACAAAATGAGGAGAAAAAATATTTTTTTAATCAAATAGTTAAAATAAAGTCTATCCCCTTACTCATCATAGTGAAAAAAATCACCCTTAGGCAGTCACCAAGTCAATTGTGTATATTTATAATGCAAGAAGAGAAGAGCAGTAAGAAATACTGACCAAAGTCAAAAGTGGAAGCCGACAACAGAGGGAAGAGAGAAAACTATAAAAATAAAAGTGACATAACTACTAGCTCTCTAGCTAATTAAAACCAAAGTTTGGAGACATTTTGTACAGCAAGCAGATAGCCCTATATATCCAGAATATCTGTCAGAGAGAAGGGAATGATCTGAGAAATACAGAGAGCCAGTGTAAACAAACAGAGAAGGAAGATGGAGAGTTGTGTGTGTGTAACACTAAGTAGGACAGTGTGACTATATCAGAGTTTGGGATCACAGTATTATGTATAAAATACAATAGAAAATTAGTTGAGGGGTCCAACTGTGAATGCCAAAGGTCCTTGAGGCTATAGGAATCCACTGAGATTTGTTGGGGAGGGGGATGGAATGATGAGATTTTTGTTTTAGGAAAATTACTTTGGCTCCTGTGTGAAGGATGAAGTTGAGTAGAGAGAGGCTTGTGGAGATTATTAGAAGGTACAGTGGATAGAACACTGACCCTGGATTGAAGAACTGACTTTAAATTCATCCTCAGACTAGTTGTACACTAATTGTATGACCCTATGCAAGTTACTGAACCCCAGTTTCCAGACAGAGACAGACAGACACACACACACACACACACACACACACACACACACACAGAAAGAGAGGTTTGAGGTAAGGAGAATGAACTGGAGACCACTGCAGTATCCCAAGGAAGAGGTAGCGTGCAGACCTTAACTCATAGTAACTGTGTAAATGGAGAGAAGGGGATTCATGTGCGAAATGTGGAAAGAAATGATAAAGCTTGAAAACTGGATATTCGTATTCAGTAAGAATGAGGAGTGGGGGATGATACCAAATTTATGAACCTGGATGGCTAGTAGAACGGTGGTTAAGTTAAAGGTAATTAGAAATTTCAAAAGAAGGATGGAGTCGGAGGGCTTTTCCTGGGAGGGGGAGCGGTGTAATGAATCCCCCCCTCCCTTTTTTTAGTGTTCAGTTTGAGAAGCCCTCTGACATATCCACTTTGAAATGGCTGATAGCCATTGTGTAGAATGGAGCTCAGAACAGTGATTAGAGATGGTACATATAGGCATATATAGCTGGATGGAGCTAGATTTGGGAACTAGCTGCAAAGAAAATGGGTGTGAGCATCTGTGCGTGTGCATGTCATGGATTCTCTTGGCAATCTGATGGAGCTTAAAGGTCCCCTCTCAGAGTAATGTGTTAACAAAATATACAGGATGGCAAAGGAAACCAATCATATGGAAATGCTATTACTATATATATATATACACACATATATATATATATATATATATACAACGATATATATAAATATATATATAAATATAAATATATATAGTGGCTATAGACAATGCCCATCAATTGGGAAATGGCTGAATGAGTTGTGGTAGTTGAATAGAATACTATTGTGCTGTAAGAAATGATAGCAGGCAGGCTTCAGAAAAACCTGGAAAGCCTTCTATGAAGTAATGCTGAGTGAAGGGAGCAGAAGCAGAAGAACATAGATCACAGTTACAACCACATTGTGTTATGACTAATTTTGACAGGCCTGGCTCATCTCATCAATGCAGGGTTCTAAAACAGCTCCAAAAGACTCATGATGGAAAATGCTATCCACATCCACAGAAAGAATTACACCGTCTGAATGTAGATAGAAGCATACAATTTGCTTGCTCTCTTTTCTGTTTTGTTTTGCTTTGTTTCTTCTTTCTCATATTCCATTCCATTGGTTATAATTTCTTTACACCATGACTAATGTGAAAATATGTTTAATATGAATGTATCTGTAGAACCTATAACAGATTGCACCCCATTTTGGGGAGGTGGGAAGGAAGGGAAGGGGAGAAAATTTAAAACTCAAAAGCTTGTGGAACCAAATGTTCTAAACAAAAAAATAGATATATAAAATAAAAAATACTTAAATATAAAATAAAGAGCTTAAGGAGGATGAAAATAGAGACAAGATCATTAGATATGACAAATAAAAGATTGCTCATAACTTTGGAAAGACTAACTTTAAAATAAATTCAATTTAATTTAAAAAATATTAAGTACCTCTTGTGTTTTCAGAACCTTCAAACAAGCCCACCAATTTTGTACAGTCCATAAGTTAAATATAGTTTGTGCATTTTAATATACAATAAAACATTATTTAAAATATTTTTTAAAATACATTTTTGCCTGCAGTTCTACAAAAAACATGCAGTCTGCAATTAGCCTATTGTAGTAACAAGCACCCTAGCATACCCAGGGTGGCTGCCAACACATGTTCTTAGATCCGCTTTTCTAAAGAAAAGCAACTTAACATGGGTTGACAATAGCTTTAATCAAACATATGTCATTTACCTATTTCAGGAGAAAAGGTCAGATCCCCTAACTTCAGAGAATACAAGCAGACAACAAATACAGAGAGACATCAGCAGACACGCTTCCAACTGTCTGACCATTACATCCATACCTAGTCAGTTACCAGAGAGGGAAGCACGGGCTCAACGTCTGCCTACAGTCTCGTCTGGTCAAATCACATAACTCTTCTCAAAGTAAGCCCCAAAACAAAATCTCACATCAGGGCATATATAACCTTCTCCTGGCTCAGAGAATGTCACAGCCCTCTTGACCCACTGCCCAATCACAAAGTATTGTGGTGTGGGTGTTCCTGAAAAACAAGTATTCAGCCACAGGCTCCAGATGCACTTGAGCCTAGCCAAGGGGCAGGGAAGATCTTAAGAATTCCCATTCCCAAAACACCTATCTTCAGGACTATAAAAAATAGCCTGATATACGGAACATATGGACATATAAAGAAACATTAGTTGAAAATTATAATAGCCCGAATGAAAATAAGGACCAGAATGGTAACACTGGAAATAAGAGAGAAAGGAATTTGCAAATATCATATCATAATAGGCCCTTAATACCTAATAAAGTGGTACCCTTTGGGGTACTCAGAAGAGTATAGGCAATGTATGAATTACTAATTAGTGCAGTATTCAAAAACAAACATATGGTATATAATTCTAATGTAATTTAGGTATAAATTGTAAAAGTTTACTAGTATATTAAAAGTCATGTTAATAGTATTTTATTAATTTTATTGTTATTATTAATACAGAAAAATGTTTATATAGTAAAATTGTTCTACATTATGAATTTTCATAAAAAAGATACAATGAAGCCATCTCCTTTTAAAATGTGTGCATTTGTCATTTACTTTCAGCATGAATATCTTCGTTAATAATTCTGAACTATAAGTTCTCAAATCGTACACTTGCAAAAATGGATACAATTGCTAGGGATTTACTTAAACTATTATTAATTGTACCATGAAATAGTCCCACCCAAGACAAAGCTTTGTGTTAATTTCAGCTCCAGTGAAACTGCAGCTTTTCATTTCAAAGGAACTAAAAATTAATTGAACTTTTATTGTCAAGTTTTGAAGAGTGTATCAAAACTTCTTAAAGTGTATTACTATCTTTATAGGGATTATCCTTTTAATCATTGTTCATTAAACCCACTCAAAGAAAAAAGGAAAAGGTGTTTTAAATGGACTATTAATGATCTCACCAACAGCTAGATGATAGCCTAGAGGAATGACAACATTTAATGATATATGATGTTCAGAACTGCATAAATGTGATCAAGAAACTATAGTAAAATCTTCATTCACTAATATTTCAAACACTCTAATTAAAACTAAGGTATAGGCTATATCTCAAAATACTATTAGCTATTTTCTCTTTGTAAGACTTGAAAGTTCTCCTAAAGGAAAGCACAGAAAATAAATCACTATTGATAGGTTGCTTGATCTTTAAGTAAATATTTTAATCAAAGCATTTGTCAAGTCAGCCACACTAAAAAATAGAATAGTTCAGTAACATTAAAAAGATGATCTATATTGAGTAACTCAAGAAGCACCTAAAATTATCAAATTATGAATTAAAAAAAACTTAAGCAACACATTGATATATGAAACAAATTAGATTACAGAAATAACCACTATAATATAGACTGAGCTAATACTACCTCATCTTCAAATATTTGAGAATACATCAGCTATTTTGCTATTTGATAAAATATCAATATAACCAGGCCATTGAACTTGGTAGAAAAGATATTCACAAACTGCTTAACCCAAATGCACCTTCCAACATTGAGCTTTTCCAGACCCTTCTTCTTATTGCTAAAATTGTTCCCCTTTGGAACACATGGAACATTTTGTTTTGTAACTCTCTAATAAATCAATTATGTAATATTGTGTATAATAGTTATATAGTGCATTTTGTCTTATTCCTCCTAGACTATTAGGTCCATGATGGCAGAAACTTAATTGAATTTTAACTTTTTATTTCCTGTCTGCAGTCCCCTTTTAGCACCTAGCACAGAGTTTGGTACACAGATGGAATTCAATACTGATTATACTTGTTCAATGAATTGATTAACAAAATGTACTATGTACCACGAAAAATATCCACATGTTCTTAGCAGATAGCAGGGTAAGTGACAACCACTGGCACATAAAGTCCATAAAACTAGGAAAGAATTCACTTTAGCAACATTATTTGATAAAGCAGGAATGAAACCTTTTCATTTAGGCTATTAGTTTATAAATAGTCTGGCCCCCTGTTGTTTAAATAAACTACTCATTGCTCTCTCCAAGGGAGATCATGTCCCATGGAGACAGAGCTGAGCCTCAGAGAAACAGAGCAGACAAAGGAAGTAGACAAAAGAAGCATATAGAAAGCTGGAGAAAGATTGCATAGGAACATGGAGACCAAATACGAAGAAGCAAGATAATACTCTAAAATTCTTCAGAGCCCAAAACTATCTGAAAGTTCTCCAAGGGGAATGGGTGAGAGTGAGTTGCATTAGGGTTAGTGTAGGAGCCTGAAGAGGATGAAGCCAAATTATTTCACTAGGGCAGAAAATCAAGTGCTTAAACCTCCAGAGACCATCACCCTGGAGGAACTCAACAGGCAGTTCTGAGCACATTTTATCCCTCTTGAGGAAAGGCAGAATCTGCATGGTGTGAGCAACTTTTTGTGCTTATTTTTCTCTTGTTAAGCCCATACAATTTTGAAAAATTCAGCTTATAACCCTTTCACCACCACCACCATCCCCCCGCCCCCACGGGCTAGCACATACATAAACACCTTTGGGGCTTCATTCTTTGAGGAAAGAAATGCACTCTCTGCACCTTTCTATAATCAACTTTTTCCTCCCAGTTCATGACAATCAATCTTCCCAATTCCTCCATCCCAGATATTCTTTTTTTAAATGAACCATGTGTTTATATAATTCATAAATAAATGTAGCAGAATATGGATGTTCTGAGGCAACAGAGCACACAGTTGAGGAGGAGGAGGAAGGAAGCATTCCTGGAGCCACCAGATACTCTGGGGGTTTGACCTATAAAAACAAGTACAGGTCAAACCCCAAAATTTTCCCTGTAGCAATTCTGCTTGACATATATCAGATTGGCTTGTATGCTAAGATACACTGTACCAAATGAAAATATACATTTGAGTAGGAAGCTCTACTTCTAAAATAAGAAAAAATAAATGTATAATGCCTGAAGAATAGAAAAGATATAACAACTTATCCTAAGGATTTCAATAGTAGTCATTGTAGAATCAATGATACACACAATTATTAATAATAACAACAATAATAATAGCTGGCATTTATGTAACTCTTTAAGGTTCACAAAGCACTGCATATGAGCTAAATTAATTTAAAACACGACTCATTCCCTAATACAAGGAATCATGCATTATTATAACTGTTAACCCTAAATTTAAAACAAATTGAATAATATCTTGGATTTTTCAACGGGGAAAAAATTGCTCCCTCCCAAACAGAACATCATATATTTTTAGGGAGCTGTCTGGTTTTATTGATAACTGAATTTATTCAGCAAGAACTTAGATATCATGGATCATAACTTTAATAAAAATCATGAAAATTAAGAATAGCAGATGATATGTGTAACACCATGAACACTTTCTTCAAAATTTCTCCATGATGGAAGCAACATAAGTATTCTTATCCAGAGATAAACAACACTGAACTGGGAAGAGTCAGAACAAGGACTCAAATTCAGGTCTTCAGATACAAAGTCCGGTGCAGCCTCTCACTGAAGATTTGAAACTATCTTCCAAGTGGAAAGGACTCCATGAAGTTTAAGTCAACTCATTAAAACAAACAAACACATAAACAAACCTTATGTAAGCACTATCTACAAAGGACTCTTTTAGGCATGGGGGATAAAAGTGAAAAAATGAGGCAGTAACTAAAAATTGCCCCCTCTAAAAAACATTAGTAGAGGTAGTCGAAGGGATTTATTTTGTTAAAAATGCAAGCCAATGCAAACAGTGAAAAGACAGCTTCCTGGAGTAAATAGATGAAACTCAAATTATGAAAGATCTAATAGGAAAACCGATAAATAACTAGGCTTCCCACAGTTAAGAGGTATTAACTACCATACAATTAAATGAAAGTGATTCAAAATTATTTGGTTCACATGTGGTGAACATAAATATCATAGGGCAAATATCATGTGAAGAAAATGTCTTTGAAATGTTGATAAAAGTATCTGATTTTAAAATATTCAAATACAGATATCATTCATAACATTAAATTGCTAATGAAAATATATCCAAGGAATCACCAAAAAGCTGTAATTTTAAAAATCTACCACTTTGGCAAAGAGAAAGCACAGAGGGAATAAAAAAAGTCAATAAATTATATTTCTCACAGATACCAAAACCAAAGACTTGTCATCTCCACAAACTTATTGGTGACTGCTATTTTTTTGTAACTGCATGTATCGGTGCTATATTGATGCCTATCATTAGAACGAAAACAGTGGCATTTTATTGATCATACTGATATTAGAAAAATGGATCAGAAGGACATTTAAAATAAATATAGCAACATAGAGTACTAAATGCTAGATTGATTATGGCTTAACATGAGCCAAATTCCCTTTATAGCTAATGTATTGCCAGGTGTCATCTAATCTACCCAAAAAAACAGCTCTCCAGGTTTTGGAGAATAAAAGCACTTATTCTATGCAATGACCTCTCAGACATCCTGTTGAAACGATGTATCCCATTTGTGATGAACAAATAAGAGTTTTTGTGAAGTTTTCAAATTGAAGTCAATCAATATACTCATTCATAATTGATCCCACCAGGATTTGTTGAATGAGAATATTACTGAGATCAAGAAGATAGAATTGAAGCTATCTTTGATTAACCTGATCCAAAGACAATATGTGCTTCATACGTACCAGGGTCAAGATAGAAGAGACTAAGAAACCTGTAACTAATGATGGATAGTGAGACTGCAAAGTACTGAATAACTCAAAGACTTCTACATAAACTGAAACCTGCATATTCTTCCACAATAGCTTTGAGGAAAATGGGTTGCTCCAAGATCATCACAGACTGAAGAAATTCTACAGAGAGGACAAAAACACCTTCAACACTCTTCATAATACAGCATCTCCAGGGAGGATGAAACTTCACAAAGTACAGAATTCTTTGCAACATATAACATCAGATCTTTCATCCCACCTTTTGAGAAGGGCATTGCTACTGACAGAGCCACAAAGATGGCTAAGCTTCAGAACAAATGGCAAGTCTGTGGAGATCTTCAAACAATAATGTGAGGTGTTGCTTAGACGCCTACATAAACTTTTTTTTAACATATGGAGCAAATGTCACAAGACTTTAAAACATGCTAGCAGTGTTACCATCTTAAAAAAAGATTCTCTTTCCCTCCCCTCTTTCTTCCTCTCTTTCTCTTTCTTTTCCTCTTACCTTCATGTTTTTTTTCACTTTCTGCCTTTCACCGTCAAGTGAAGATTGTGGATGCCTTCTCTGAATATTTTACAGCTTATATTTGGGATTGAAGGAAATACTGAATTTCAATTAGAAGTTTCTGAAAACAACGATGTAAGTCTTCCCCTATCTAAGCTTACATGCCTCTTGAAATCTACTCACAAATGCCTCCCTTAGACTTCTGCGCACCTAACGCCGACTTGTTGTTTAGGGTTTTTTTTCAGTTGTTTTGGACACTTCTTGACCCCATTTGGGATTTATCAAGCAAAGATGATGGAGTGTTTTGTGATTTCCTTCCACAACTCATTCTACAGATGAGGAAAGTGGGGCAATCAGGGTTAAGTGACTAGCCCAGGGTGATACAGCTAGTAAGTGTCTGAGGACAGATTTGAACTCAGGTCCGCCTGACTCCAGGGCTGGTGCTCTATCCACTGTGTAACCCAGCTGTCCCTTGTATTATTTCTAATCCTTATCAGTACCTTGACTAACCCAGGTTAATATTTTTATTATACACTTAAACATCATTAATTCTGTTACTTATAGAACAATCTTCTCAGTGTTACTCTGATCACCAAGAAGTGGAAAACTGAATCAAGATGGGCAAGCATGTCCTTTGGGAGGGTAATTGATAGAGTATGACATCTATAAAGCATCAGAACTTCAACCAGAATGAAGATCTATGAAGTAATTGTCCTCTTTAATCTCTCTATCTGACTATAAAACTTGGATCAGCCAATCATTACATCTAGCTTTTTAAAAATAGTTCTATCAATATCACTTATGAGCCCTAGTGAATATAAATTTCTAAAACATGAAGATGGGTAAAAACATTATTGTGTAATAAGCATGTTGTCCTACCCTTGTTGAAGCAATGCAAATACAACATATTATTCTGGGATTAATCTTATAGTAATAGATCAATTAATAGTTAAATCAATAATAATAACTCACACATCCAAAAGTCTTAGAAAGTCAGTTGTAAAGGTACAGGGAAATGGATTCAAATCCCAAACTGGTTCTGTGATTCTGAGTCACTTAGTATCTCAATGATCTAAGCAAATGCCCAAGGCTGTTAATGACGGAGAAATTGCTGACCTGGATTGACCAGGGGAGTTTCTTCCTCTGCAAATTTTCTGTGCCATTGCAATCACAGGTCTTATCTCCATCCCTATCATGTGCATATGTTATTTCAAGACTTACAAAGGGCTTTTCTCACAACTACTTCATGGGGTAATTAGGAACTGAATCATTGATTGGTTGAGTTAATAATAGTAACCAGCAATCACTTAGCACTTGAAGGTTGACAAAGCATTTTATACATATAGACTATCCCAAAAGTCATTACTTCAGGTTTAAGCTTTGCAGTAAGACCTTAGGAATTCTTTGTCTTATCACATTGCATCTTCAAAAGAGCTCTGTGAGGTCTACTGTATTATTGTCCCTGTTTTACAGGCAAAAATAAGTAGCACATCATATAATGTTTAAATTGTGCAAAGTGTTTTATGAATATTAATTCATTTGGTCTTTACAGCAACCCTGAGAAGCAGGTATAGTTATTATCCACATTTTACAGATGAGGAAACTGAGACAAACAGAAGTTAAGTGACTTGTTCAGAGTCACACAACAAGTAAGTATCTAAGACCACATTTGAATTCAGGTCTTTCTGATTTCCCTTATTCTCTAGCTTCCCTAAATGAGGAAACTGTGATCCAGAGAGGTCACATTCTTTGCTTGTTCACATTTTTCACATAGCTAGGATGTTGGGATTGAACCCGGGTCTGTGACTCCAAAGCCATTTGTCTTTCTTCTGTACCTTAATGCCAAGAGACTTCCTTGGGTTACGTAGCTAGTAAGCATAAATATGAACAGCAGCTGCTTCCCAAAGCAGTTGTTTTCTAGTGATGTGAACAAAGGGAATTTGTATTCAAGAAATACAGAATTACTGAGTCACTAAGGCACCTCATATATGTGGCATATGTCTGCATTTTGAGGAAGAAACCATAGGTGACAATCCTACTTTAGCATACAGAAATCAGAGTCTGACATTTGCAGTTGGAAGGGATTTCAACATCATCTGCTCCAACCTCTTTATTTTATAGATGGGGATCCTAAGGTCCAGAAATAAAAATTAAAATTACTCTTTGAATAAAGGCTTTGGAGACCAGAATTTAGGACATTAAGTTAGGACTTTCAACCTCGCAGACACTTCATAAAATTACTGCAGTTCACTTTTTATATGACCAGTTGATACTTATACTACCATTATATTTATGTGAGGGAAGAAGCTATATTTTGACATTGCCCATGCCATTTAACTCATGGAGCTGGGATGGATCATGAGAGATCATCTTGTCTAACATTCTACCTAGGGCAGCTAAATGGCACAGTGTATAGAGGTGGAACCTAGAGTCAGGAAGCCCCGAGTTCAAATCCAGCTTCAGACACTAGCAATGTGATTCTGGGCAAGTCACTTAATCTCTCTAAACCTATTTCCTGATCTATGAAATGAAAGGGTTGGTCTTGATTTGCCTGTTAAAGCAACTCTTAGCTCTAAACATATGTTCATGTGAGCCTATGATTTTTAGAAAATACATATCTAAACCATCTAGGAAACAATTTATCCATCTTCATGATATCTCCACAGGTCAAAAAAATGTAAAAATGTACATTTTTTTTAGTATTTTTTATAATGAAGTGGCCTTCTAAGTCTTATTCCATTGCAAATAGAGAAAAGATGCACATACTGACCTGACCTGAATAATCCCAGGGAAAGAAGTGTGGGTGGGAATTATCTAAAAAAAATGTTGCCCCAAAATTTAGGCTCTCATCTGTCTCATATCATCTCATCTCCTCTCATCTCACCTCATCTCCTCTCCTCTCATTTCACTTCATCTCCTCTCCCCTCCTCTCCTTTCCTCTCAGCTCACCTCATCTCCTCTCCTTTCATCTCCTCTCCTCTCATCTCATCTCACCTCATGTCCTCTCATCTCACCTCATCTCCTCTCATTTCATCTCATCTTAACTCCTCTCATCTCATCTTACCTTATCTCAACTCCTCTCCTCTCCTCTCCTCTCATCTCACCTCACCTTCTCTCATCTCACCTCACCTCATCTCTTCTCCTCTCACCTCATCTCCTCTCCTCTCCTCTCCTCTCATCTCACCTCACCTCCTCTCATCTCACCTCATCTTACCTCATCTCACCTCATCTCACCACATCTCAACTCATCTCCTCTCCTCTCCTCTCACCTCACCTCCTCTCATCTCACCTTACCTAATCTCATCTAATCTCACCTCATCTCCTCTGCTCTCACCTCATCTCCTCTCATCTCATCTCCATGGCCTCATCAGCAGCTACACCTAATGAAGATCCAGCAAATTTCTAGTGACCAAAATCCATGGCATTGTTGATGGGTTCAACATCCAAAACAGCTATGTTGTATCAAGGGAAATAATTATACAGAAAATGCATTACTCTCTGCCTTGTCATTTCACCCTGATGATCCCTGGGCTCAATAAAGGTAATGTCGGAAAAAACAAAGTCTATCTTATGAAGATAGATAGTCTTTTAGTATAGTGATGAACTGTGGCTATCATACTAGTTACCATGTATATAAATGTGGAGAAGGTTATTACAAGAAAGCTAACCATCAGGAAATGGAATCTTTGGATACAGCAAATCATAAAAGCAATCTAGACAGGTGTGGGAAAAGTAAGATCTATGTCAGGGAAAAGCATACCCACACAAAAGAAATCAGATGTATTTTAAAGCATAGAAGATTATTACTTGGTTCCACTTATCTCAAATGAGACACGCTATAAAATAAAGCTTCTAATTATTTTTTTAAATAAGCATTAAATAAACATTCCAATTTATGAAAAAGCACATTGAAAATTAAAAAAATCAGCAATCACTATTAAAAAAATGAAACCACTAAAACAAGCCACCAGACAACTGTATAATTGATTATTATTTTTGCGATGTGGGAGAAAAGTTTTTACAAGGGTGTTTGCACATATCAGTCAATGCATGAAGCTACCTCACAATTTCTGGAACTGGCTTTTGGCCACTTTCAGTAATAGCACATTTAAAATGAAGGCAAGCTGTCATAAGGCAAGCTGGGGGTAGAAAATTGTTTGGCAATTAAAAAAGCTAGAGCACATTTTCCAATCTGAATATTCAAGAATTGTAAATCATTAATCACAACTAAACCACCTGCTGGGGACACTGTAACCCAGCATAAAGAGCTGCCGTGGGCATTATTGTGAGTTTCAGAGTGAATTCAGTTTCAAACATTATCCAGGAGAGTGTAGTGTACAAGATGTTTTGGGTGAAACCATTTTGTTCAGTTCAAAAATGAAAAATACTTGTTTTTCTTCTTCTATTTCAGTAAGAAAACTTCCCATGAATCTATGGCATTATCCCTGTCTAAATTATCAGGTTATTCCTTTTATCTGATTATCCATTTAGTATGTCATTAAGATGATATTGAGCTTTGTTTTCCAAAATACAGTATTTTTCCTTCCTAAATATTTCCACCCATACGCAAATATAGACGCTGATAACACAATTCAGTTATAATTAAATATAATGTGATTTTTTAAAGAGGATTGCTGATGTATTCCATTTTAGCATGAATATGACATTTCCAGCTATACATTCTAATTTATTCTTGAATTAAGTATCTTATTACAGTAGCTTATAAAAGCAGTAGTAAGTGTTCAGATTATGACTTAACTTAAAGTCTGTTTTTACAAGCATGAATAACATTTCTTTAAAGCTATCCTGGAAAAGAACTGACTAGATATAAATTATGGTGTTCAGTAGGCTAACATTTGCTTCTCTCTTTTCATAAGATCAATAAGAGCTGTTACATTCTGCTTTCCAATAAACCACAAACTGAGTGCCTTTCAAAATCCAGTTGCCCTTCACTCATTTATATACTGACACTCTTGGGACCATTTGTAAATCTCCACCCACCTTGCCCCCATTTGACAATTTATATATTTATATAGTGGAGAATAGATGCCTTCTATTCTCTGTGAAATAGTCCTGTGCCTCTCTATGAGGTGTTTTCCTGTGACTATTTGGATTAACTACAGCCCAAAGCAGAGAAAAGTAGATAAGCCTCTAAATAGCTGAGAAAATTCTCCTCTTCATTCCTGTCTCCACTTATAATAGATGTTATGCTACTTGTCAGATCATTCATTGACTTTCATTGGCTGGCCCCTCTCTACTAGACACTTTTCTTAATGTGTGTATGTATACTCAAAGACACAGTCATCAGTCCCATTTTCTCTCTACATTATTTCCCTCAGAGAATTCCTTTGTTCCTCTCCTAGTAATATATTATTCATCTTCAGTGCCTACCAACTTGAGCAAAGTTTCTCCCTTGACCAAAAATAGTAGTATTATTCATGTTTAATAACCGTGTTTAGAAAATACACTTTAAAAAAACAGAGAAAACAAAAGCAGAATTTCTTGATATACCTTTACCCTTTAGCACACCCTAAAGTTACCTTGACATCACTCTCATCTCTTTCCTTCTTAATTATATCTATATCTCAGTGTACCTGGACAACATACCAGCACCACACCAGGAAACAGAATTACTTCCATTTGAATTGTCTTGGTAAGATTCTGAAAATCACCTGGCAGGATAAGATACCAGACATTGAGGTCCTTTCTCAAACTAAACTACCAAGCATTCAAACTCTACTGCATAGAGTGCAACTCTGATGAGCTGGACATATTGTTCAAATGTCAAACATAGGCTTGCCAAAAAGACTATTTTTACAGAGAACTCACACAGGGCAAGTGCTCACATAGTAGTCAGAAGAAATGATACTCTCAAGGTCTCTCTCACGAACTTTGCAATTGATTGTGTGACATGGGAGATTCCGGCAGAGGACCACCCAGTGTGGTAGGCAGAGAAGGTGCTGTACTCTCTGAGCAAAGCAGAATTGAAGTAGCTCAAAAGAAGCAAGAGATGCAAAATTTAGAGAATCCTCTCCAAATGTTCACGTGAACTATTAGCACCTGACCTGTGGTAGAGCATTTTAAGCTCATATTGGTTTGATAATCCAAATTTGATGCCCTGTAACTTGACTCTTACATAGTTAGGTCATTAGGATCCTCTTCGAGAACAAAGGACCACAACTTAAATCTCTATACAACTGTGGTGTTTATTGGAGTGAGTTCTTATGCATGTTCAATGGACTTATTTTACCATTTAAGTGTCATTTTACATAAACATTTGGTTTAAAATATATCCTGACAGCAAAAATAAATCAAGTGATATTAGAAAAAAGACAATTTCAGTAATGACAGAAGTTATCTCTACATTATGATCCACAATTCTATGTGTTTATTGAACAGAAAAAGTTTGATATATTTACTCTGGAATTTCAGTTTAAATTTGATGTAGATTGAATCATAATTTCTATATGCTGAATAGAGTGCTCCATTCAATCATAAATTTTCTATTATCAAAATAAAAAACAGTTGCATCATCATGTTATGAGAAGCTATATGTCTGGATATTTAACTTTTTAAAAGATTAGATAAAAAAATCTAGAGATTATTTAATGTGCTTGATTAATTAACTGAAGTTACTGTTCCCATTGCATTTATTAAGAAAACTTTTGTGAGCACAATAAATCCTAGTTCATCAGGGTAAATTAAAACTTTTGGAAGTTAGTAAGAAATAATCACTGTATTTTACAAGTTGAGAATGGCAACATATAAGAGGGTACATTCCCTTGTTACATCTTATATTTTAGGTATCTATTTACATTAGTTGGTGGAATATCTTGAATGTACATGTTTCCTACTCCAAAAATATTGTTTGAAAATTATCACCTCCATTTTTCATTTTTGTAGTCTTTGACTTAGGTGAGTCTAGGACTCCTGACTTTACTTTTATACAAACTTTAATTAAGTTCCTCAAATTTAAGTCATACTTTTGGTACTCAGAATATGGGGTACTGCAAAAGGTCAAACATACCAATGTTAGCAAATGGAAGTACCAATTCTACTTTTAAGATGAAAAGTGAATGTTAGAATTCACCAGAGAGAGATTTAGAAATATTGTGGGAATTATGAAGACAAAACAGAAAAGGGAAAAATGAGACAATTTTGATGAAAAAATGAAAATATAAAGAAAAATAAAAGGAAGAAGAAAATAATGTTCAACTGTGTAACAGAAAAAGATGTAATTTTATGCAATTTTGATTGGTACTCAAGAAAAAAATTAAGTATTTTAGTGGATCTACGATGTAAAAACTATCATATCCAGAGACACTAGCCAAGAAAAAAAGAAAGACTGAAAGGATTATCATTAATGACAGATGAAAGAGATGTATTAATATAACTTGAAAGAGAATTTGATGCTACTTGGTGTTTACTATATTTTCTATATACTTACATATATGACTTTTGTGGTAAATTAAGAAAAAGTGATGTGTAAATAAAGTCCATTACAATATCCATGAATTCAATGTTCACATCAATAAACAAATTGTATGCTGTTTAAACATTCAGTCCTTTCTTAACTGGAATAGTTTTCAAGCAATAACTGATTAGGCTTTCTATTTCTTACAGATTTGTATATCTATCCATATCTATTCAAAGACGCAACGTTTCACAGAGTCTAGAGGGTCAGTTCTCCATCAGGAAGCTACTTAATTTATTTACTAGCTGTGTAACTGCAGGCAAGTCACAACCTCTTAGTGCCACAGGGAACAATTTAAGATTTAAAGTCTCTGTTGTCTTGTTATATCAGTGCAGAAACTCCTTCTCTTAGAATTCATAAATCAATGAAGGTACAAATCGAGAAAAAAACATAATTCTTCATTTTTTTTTCCACATTAATGATTTCACTGATAAAATGTTAACTTTATGGGAAGGATTTTTTTTTTTAATGTGCAGCATGGTTAAAATAACGTCTAGCCCTGTGCCTTAAATATAACAAATGCTTAATAATATTTGCTGAAGTAAATTGAAAGCATCTATTTGTTATTTAATAAATGTTTTTATTGACGACAGCAATAGTGAGTAATTAGGGATAAAGTATGTATTTCTACTTCCCTATATAACTTAACTATAGATTGTTGGTCATTAAGATTTTAAAAATTCTAAGGTTTCCTTTTTTTTTAAACAAAAGCTCACATCAAATGTTTCTTTAATGTGCCAGAGAAAATCCCTTTTGAAAGAAAATCAGAAAATGTCATATGTTGTTGCATTTATGATCATTTAATAAATAACTTCTATTCATATTCATGCAATATTAATGAATCAAATTTATAAAATAATTATAAGCTTCAATATCCTTCTTTGAAATTGCCGTTTGGATTTTGTCTGAAAGGTTAACTTAAGAAGATTCAAACTTAAGGAATTTTCATACTTAGGAAAAACAGGGTAGATCTTTTAAATGATAAAAAGATAAAAATTTCTGTTTGGGATATTTGTCATATGTTTTAATTATTTTTAAAATCGTTAAAACATATAGAATGTCTGAAAGAAACAGTAAACAGATAAGATTTACTGAAACAGTACATTCATGTTGAGAAAAATCTAAAATAACTTTTTTATACTAGGTTTCTATTTATACACTTGTACAACTTCAAGTTCCCTTTACAATGAACATCAATTATACTTCAATTTTTCAGATTACTGATGAAAGAAAACAATTTTCACTCCTTTATAGAACTGCCAATTGCAATTTGCCTTAGATCTTTCAGGCTTAAGGAGTCAGTTTATGTAAATTGCCAAGATGTGCATTCACTAAATGACAAAGAAGCAGTGTTACAGATGACTAGGGCAAGCTAACATTTCCCTTAAAATACCCAAATATTACATGATTTAGTGTAGGAGATTCTAAGAGAAATATCACTTTAAAATGTATAGAAAATAAACCTTTTCTAAGGGTGAATCAACAAAACCTAGATGGCTTTTCATAAAATGTTACTATAGAATCCTATGAAAGATAGCTACAGCATCATATTCCTTCATCTTCACATAAACACAATTCCTATGCTCCAATATCATCCAATACCAGACATATAAAGCAATGTAAGTATCCACGGAACTAATTATTGTTTGAATAGGAGATAAAGAAATTCACCATGGTTCTGGATTTTACTAGTTCTTACTGAAGAACAATCTAAATAGTAAACACTATGTTGAGGAACCTAATAAATACTGCAACCTAGTAGCTATTTCCAAATTATTATGTGAACTTACCTACATATTCTGTCAAACTCTTTGGGACAAAATCTTAGAAGTTTGGAAGAATAAGAAATATAAACTGATAAGGAAGGAACATAGGTTTTGGACTTATGGGGCATGGGTTCAGCTCCCATTTCTGATAGCTAATGCATGTGTTATATTGTACAGCATAATCTCTGGGGTCTCTTCCTTTGAAAAGTTTATATTTCTAGCATGTTTCCAAAATTTTTCTCTGAGAATAGTATTGCATCCACTTAATAGTAACTATTTCTACTGAAATTGGAAAATCAC
Organism: Petaurus breviceps papuanus; assembly: GCF_028583685.1. NCBI lineage: Eukaryota > Metazoa > Chordata > Mammalia > Diprotodontia > Petauridae > Petaurus > Petaurus breviceps. The sequence continues at coordinate 8,503,305 of NW_027185860.1, read as the reverse complement.
AATAGCATAAGGGCAAAACCACTGGATTTAGAACCAGAAAATAATATTTCTCTAGAACAATAAGGTGAAGGATAAAAGAAGGAGATCATTTCTTTTATCAAAAAATGATTACATTTTAAATGACCAAAACTGGCATATGAAATTGCAAAATATCGCAGCACTGCTACAGAACAAGTTCCAATTTTTCACTTTTTATACAAATAGAGATGTAGACTGTACTAACATAGGCAAAGATGTAACTGTCAAAAGCATATTAAAACAAAGCAAAGAATTCTGGACTATGTAACTATTATTTCAGGCAATTATTTTGTACAATAAAGTTTCTCTTCCAAAATACAAGAATGAACAACACATATGTAACTTATCATTAATCAGGGTTAATCATTAATCATATCATTTAATTATAAGATATATAATCTGAAATATGTGTACCTAAAAGATACAAAATCTTGATAGACTTTTCATTTGCTATTAAAAAGAAACTAAATAAGAACTAAAGACATTGTTTTGTGGAAGAAGTTGGATTGTTCCATTATGGTGTCAAATCACTAGCCTTGAAGTCTCATATCATAGAGCATCTTTGCCAAGCTTTGGATAACTCAGGGAGACTGTAATTATAGTTTAACTTATGAAAAATATATGCTCCTGGCTTTCTGCATTTTCATCCATAAACCTGCCCATATCTAAGAGAATCATTTTGCTCTTAGATTGGGCTATAATTATTGCCTGTGTAAGCCATATTAAGTTTGATACTGCCAAGTTTACGGGCATGTTTTCCTTCCTTAAACATTCCCTTGTCCCACTTTCTCCCCTTCCCTCCTGGCTTGAAAAACCCACGTGTAACTTTTTTACTCTATATAATTTCTCCCCTTGTGCCTTCCTGGGGTGAAGGTTTACTAAAAACTGTTTAAGTGGTTTGAATGGCATGTTGCCAAAGGTAAAATGGAAAGTGTTTATGTACTGTTGACATTTCTCTAACCTCTCTTACCATATCCCCCTGCTGGGGGGTCAAATGTTGTTTAATTCCTCTGCTTTACCATTTCTCAGGAAAATATGCATAAAAGGAGAGCATAAAGTAATTTGCTATATTTTAAGAACATATTATTTTATTAAATATATTAGTATTAAAATGTATTCTATTTCAATGAATGTATATTAACATTTCATTTTTTAGTAACATAGCAACAATGTATAATGATAGTTTTACCTTTGAAGGTCATTTATAAGGGCCAATCAGATGGTTACTAATGGGGAAAGAATGGACTATGCTTAATATAAGTTAATGAGCTTTACTTTGATCCCTGGAAAAATTCTATAATAATAAATTAAGAGATGGTTAGGAAACATCTGGAAAAGGAACTGCTGTTTTTTATTTGTTACAAAAGAGGATTTGATATGAGGGTGTGTATAAGGATCTTATAATATTGTGAAAAATAATAGGCATCAACTGATTAATAGAAATATGCATATTTTGTATATATGTATATTATGTATATATGTATATTCTAAAAAATTCATATACACATTTATATACATGCATACACATATACACACATATATTTGTGTCTAATGGTATCCATCTCTTGGATGAGGAGTAGGGAAGAAAAAAAGGAAAAAAAATACATGAAAATTTTGTTTTATACTTGAAAGGAATAGTAAGTTGTACATAGTAGATTTGCAGTTTCATGTACAATCATCTTTTTTATTGTACTATTATGAAACTGCTTGCTTTATTATATAAATTAAAAATAAAATAAAATATAAAAAAGCATCAAAATAATTTTTTTCTTTAAAAAATAAAGGAAAGGGGAGGCTAGGTGGAGCAGTGAGTAAAGCACCAGCACCAGAGTCAGGAGGAGCCAAGTTCAGTTCTGGCCTCAGACACTTAACACCCATACACACACTCATACACACAAAAACTAGCCATGTAACCTTGGGCAAATTACTTAACCCCAATTGCCCTCCAAAAAGCAAAAAAAATAAAATAAAATAAAATAAAGGAAAGAATACAGTGATCATTTAGAATCAGCAAGTTTTGTTCAAGAACAGCTAACAACAAACTGCACTAATTTCACATTTTGACTAGATTACTTAAACTGACAGATAAGGATAATCATATAAATGTAGCTTGATAACCATCTGAAAAAGCTACTCGTGCTATTCTTATAGAAAAAGTGGATAAAAATAAGCCAAAAATAGCACATTTAGAATGATTTGAACCGTTCTAGTCTCTAAATCCAAAAACTAGTTTTCAATGGTTCTGTATAAGTTTGGAAGGAGGACTCCAGAGGAACTCCCCAGGAATCTTTGCATCTATGCTTAATCTACTGCTGTTACACACACACCCAAACACACACACACACACACTTTGGATAAGGAAACATGCTCATCAAACTTGCAGGTAACACAATTCTGGTAAAGACAGAAAATAACACTTTATCCCAAGACCTAGTATTCCAGAAAATTTTGACAATCAAAAACCCTGGGACAGATTTAAGACAAAATATAATGATGACAAATATAAAGACTTGTAGTTGGATTGAAAAAAAAGTCAACTTCCTAGATACAAGATGGGGGAGGTATGTCTAGATAGCTGTCCATTTTTTTCTTTTATGGGGGGAGAGATTGATTTTTTTTTTCTGAATTGTAAACTCAGTTTGACTCAATAGTGTTATATTGCAGCTAAGTAAATTAATGCACTCAGGACAGTTTTAGAAATCACTACTAGGAAGCAGATAGTTTACTGCTCTGATCAAAACATAGCTGCCATGTTGAGATAAGATCTAAGAGAAGTAATTAAGGAATGGCAGCTAGGTGGCTGCAGTGAATAGTGCACCAGCCCTGGAGTCAAGAGGAACTGAGTTCAAATCTGACCCCAGACACTTAACACTTATTAGTTGTGTAACCTTGGGCAAGTCATTTAACCCCAAATGCCCTTCCTTCCCCCCTCCAAAAAGCAAAATAATAATAATAATAATTAAGGAAGAACATGAATAAGGAAGAGAGTGTGTTGATAAGGACAACTGTGATGATGAAGAGTTTCAAGATCATACCATATGGGGACTAGTTGAAGGAACTGGAATTGTTTAGTATGAAAAAAAGAAGACTTTGAGAGAATGGAGATATCAGGACTGTATTTAAGCATTTGAGGAGAAATGAAACTTGATCTATTTGGTCCAAAAGTCAGGAACTAGGAAATATACGTAAATATTTTAAAAAAGGAAAATTTAGTCTTAAGGGAAAAAAATTATAACAATTAGAATTATCTAAAAGTGGAATATATTTGTCTTAGGAGGAAGTCTCCAAGAAAGGAATGGAATACCATTTACTTATTATGCTATAGAAAAATGTCTTTTATAAGATATGGATGGACTGGACTCAATAACCTCTTCCCATATTTTTCTCCCTTCCATGAAATCTATGTCCAGCTACACTGGGCTACTTTCTATGCCTAGCATGACATTCATTCCATGTCCCAACTCCGTGAATCTGTAATAGCTGTCATCCTTTCCTGGAATGCATGCACACCTCACTTCTGCCTCGGGATCTTTGCCTTCCTTCAAAACCAAATTCAAATACCACCTTCTACGAGAGGCCTTTTTCTGGAACCCTCAGCTACCAGTGTCTTTGAACGATGATAATACCTTCCATCTAATTTGTTTATATCTTGCGGGTACCTATTTGCATGCTCTCTTTTCTTGGATACCGAGATAATTACTAAAATTGAGTTTAAAAATAAATATGTAATGCATATGGAGAGAGGGAAGGGAATAAGCATATATGGACCACCTACAATATGTCAATGTTCTAGGCACTTACATAGGTATTATATCATCTGAGCCTCACAGCATCTCTGCAAGGTAGGTATTATTATCTCCATTTTACAGATGAGTGACTGAGGCAAACTGACTTGACTGGGGCCACATTACTAAGTACATAAAGTCATATTTCAACTCAGGTATTCCCAACTCTAGGCCCAGTGCTCTAGATACTGTACCACCAGCTGCCTCTAATATATAAATATTTTCAAACAAATAGAACAGCAAAGCTATATAATTGTGCACATTAATATAAGGGTTTATGAAATTATTTTCTCACAAAATACATATCATGTATATACTAATATAAACTTGACCATATCCATTTTATGAAAGATGAAAGAGTCTCCCTCCTAGAAGTTAAATTCCCAGTTCACAAAGATTTTATTGAAACTGTGACTTTAACTCCAAGTTTGGGGCTCTAAATCTACTGTTTTCCACTGTTCCACAATGTTCAACATCTCTTATAGAAGATGCATAGGATCTAGTTTGAAGAATTAAATGACAAATTAAGAGACTAGTCTTCCTACCTCCTAAAAAGGAATCCATGAAAGATGAGTTTTCTTCTAGATTTCTTGGGATTATATGGGTATGGAAGCTGTCCATCGTGTTAGCCTTAATTGTCATCTTAAAATTTTGTCTCTTTGATATATTTTCTGTGAAATCTTTTGTTGTATTTGCCTGTGTTTAATGAGCCATGTGGTTTCTTCATTGTCATTTCTGTTCATCACAACTTTGATTTTTCAGATTATTGTATTTTATGATTTATAGTCAACACCAGCTACGGTATTATATATGGCAGTGGATAGAGTGCTGAGTCTACAGATAGGAAAACTCATCTTCCTGAATGCAAATCTGGCCTCAGATACTTACTAGCTGTGACACTGGGCAAGTCACTTAACCCTGTTTGCTTCAGTTTTCTCATCTGTAAAATGAACTGGAGAAGGAAATGGCAAACTACTCCAATATCTTCATGAGGAAAACCCCAAATAAGGTAATGAAGAGTCAGGACTGAAAATGACTGAACAACAAACCAGCAAAGTACTGTGGTTAGAAAAGATGGATCTTTTTCCCCCCTCAGGGAGAACTTAGGGTTATTAAGAAGATTGTTTAATGTCTCAAATAAAATCTAGTCTATTTTCCTGCCATTTCTTCCCAATTCTGGGCCCAGTTAATTTTCCAAGCATGGTATCTGGTGAAGATCTACACATTGATGGATCAGTTGTATGGGATGTCCACCCTGCTGAATATTATAATTTGGATATTAGGAATTCTTTATCATTTTTCCATGTGTAGAGAAGCAAAACTCTTTCAAATGACTACAGTTCTCATTTGAGTATCTGTGATCTTCCAGAATTTGATTCAATCAACATAATGTCATATCTAACCAGGAGCATCCAGAGGACCTAACCATTGTACACTGCCCTAGACTTCATCAATGACAGTGACAAATTCCTCTGCCTATTATGTTCTCTGTGTTGATTTCAATGACATTAATAATCAGAGATTTGATTCAGGTTATGTTGTTCATTTGTCAAGTAATCTTATGTGACTAACATACACATGAGATAAATTTTGTTGGAGGAAAGTATTTAAGGAGTCACTCTAGACAACTACAGGAGAATGTTATTTGTACAAATTCATATATAACCTCTATCCAAAGGTTACAATAAGAGTAATGTTAATGTTAATGGAAACCATTTAGTGATTCAACAAGCTAAGTAAAAACGTTTGCTCTGGATGGAATATTTAAGCTCTAATTTAGAATGAAAAAAAGATCCTTTAAAATTTCCAGACATGAATGTCAGGAAAACTTTCCTGTATTCAGGCTTTCCTAAATTCATATTCAACAACTCAAGTCCTTCTTAAAATCAGCAAACCATTATTAAGCATCTACTCTATATAAGTTTCTGAGCTAAACTTATGTGGAGAAAATAAAAAAAGGAAACTGTTTCTTCCTTTAGGGAGCATTCATTCATTCATTGGGAAGAATAGAGCATGTATTCAGATAAATAAGTACAAGATACTTTGAGGAGGCATAGTAAATGAGGTTAACACTGTATTAATTCAGCATTCAGAGACAAAGACTCATGGCTTTTTTTTGTAACTAATGTGTAGCTATCAATTCTCCTTTAGTAAAGAGAAGTTCTAACCAAAATTTTCTGTCAACCCATGAGGTAGACATCTACATTTACTCCCCAAGCAAACATCATGCATTCATGCCTTATTATTCTACCTTAATATACTCCATGGGAAATTTAGAATTGCCATCCTTAAATTTAAAACTGCTTCTCCATGTGTTAGTTCTTTGACTTTTATGATACCAGAGGATATTAATTTTTCCAGATGCCTTTTTCATAATGCTATGCGATAGTATACCTTAATTTTCATAATCCAATTTATACGAGTATTGATTCTTCATTGCATTTAAAACTTGAAATAGTATCCTACAAAAAGTAGATTCCCCCCCACCCTGCCCCAGCATCTCTCAAGAGGCTCCATATGACAACTCTTTGAGTCTTGAATCAAAGAGCAAAAAGAATTTTTAAAATATATGGGGCAGAACTCACCAAGTCAGCAGGAATCTCTAAGGTATAGAATTTGTGTGCACCTAACTTCTAAGAGTACCTAGTCACACAAAACATTAAAGTGGAATATATTATTTAATTTAAACCAAAAAACCTTTAAATACATTACAGAAAGATTCCTGTAAACTATAGTGATATAGTAGATAATATTTTAGAATTACAACTAATATTTTTAAAGAAATTAGAAAATAAAGATCACCTATTTTTATCTTGTTTGACTTTAGTAATCACATGTAATATTCATTTCTATGAGTGAATGTTCCATGGAAAACAAAAATATATATATATATATTATATAATAAGAACATATATATATTATATATGTTCATGGTTCAAGAAGTGGATCTCGGACATATAACCAGACTTGACAGATTTTTAGCCTTTAATGCTTTAATCCTTCCTTCACCAGCATCACTGACGCAATATCTGAAAAACTAAGTATTGATTTGAGAGCATCCTTTACGTTTATATCATCTGGAAGGTAGGATTCATATTGCATACTGTGTAGATAACTTTCATACATTCATACATTTTAAAGCCATCTTCATATAGAACTTTACATAATGGAATTGTATTCACTTGGCATTTTTTTTGGCATGGTATTGAATGATACATTCTGAACACTAGTGACTAAAAAAACAAAACAAAACAAAAAACAACAATATAATTTGACTTCTAAATGGCCAAGTGTTTTTGTTTTTGTTGTTGTTGTTGAATAATTCCCATCATGTCTGACTCATCATGACTCCAGTTCGTGTTTTATTGACAAAGATACTGTAGTAGTTTACCATTCCCTTCTACAATGGATACAGTGAATCCAACTTGTCAGACAATCTGAGGTTAAGTCACTGGCAAGGTCATAGAATCAGAAAATGTTGGAAATTGGATCTGAACTCAGGTCTTCCTGACTCCAGGCACAGTAAGCTACTGGCTGCCTCTAAATGTCTGAGTAATACCTGTTAAAAAAGTATCTTTATAGAAGGTAGAGAATCATCATTATTTTCTAATTTAAGTTTAATTTGAGTTTTCCTAAGCAAATATTAATTTAGAAAAATGGAAAGGAGAAATATATATATATATATATATATATACATATATGTAGGCATATTCCCTTCGTTTCTTTGAATCATTTCTCCTAAATCTATTATGTGCTTTTTGTTTGGGTGATCAAGATCAATTTTTATAGGCTTCTAAGGGAGAATAAATTTCAAAACCTACAAAATATCAATAAGTGACAAAGAAACATTAATTTTATCATTAAACAAAATGTGATCCTTAAAAAAGCCTAATAGGCACATTGGCTACTCTACAGGCTTTTTACACTATAGATATAACCTTAGGAGAACTATGTGGACATTGGGTAGAGTGCTGTACTTAAAAGTCAGGGAATCTTAAGACACATACTAGTTGTGTGATCCTGGGCAAGTCACTTGACCTTTTCCAAATGTAGTTTTTGGCATTTGTAAAACAGATAATAATACCTCCCTTATAGGATTGATGGGGATCCAATTAGATAACAGATATAGAGTGCTTCATAAAACCTAAAGAACTATAGACATCCTAGCTATTATTATTCTTTCCCATGAGATAGACCTCTTGATAATAAAGTCCTCCTCTTAATGTCTATTTTTAAAGCAATCAGACAAGATTTTTTTAACTTAAGAAATTTAAGCATTGCATTATCAAATATATTTTTCATTCTCAGCAGATAGCTCTCCAAAGATGTGTGTGTGTGTGTGTGTGTGTGTGTAAAAGACAGCTAGACAGAGAGACAGAAAGAGAGAGGAAGGGAGAGGAAATAAGGAGGGTAAGACATAAGGAAGAGAAGGAAGGAAGAAATAAAGGAAAAAGAGGAAGGAAAGAAGCAAGGGAGGAAGGAAGGAAAGACAGTGCTTTATCTCAGAAAAAAAATGTCTGTAAGACAAAAATCTTACTTCCTACTTAAACTATCGGGGTGTTAGTCTTCTAGACTTACTTATTTTCTGAATTTTCAAATAGCACCTAAAAAATATCCATATATTTTCTAGTTCAAATTTTGCCCTCTGACCCGTTTCAAAGATTAAATTCCACTCTCGACAGAGGTCAGATCCTACAGACAATGTTTCTAGTTATAAATTCATCACCTTATAGAGATCCTCTTCTGGGTGAAAATTTTGACTGATAATTAGGCTTACAAAGATTAGACAATTCTTAAACATTAATGCTGACATTAACGGCATTCAGATGAGGGAAATACGGCATTTTTAAGGAAACAGTATAAAGGAAATGATAAAGTATGTTTGGAGGGATTAGCTGTTAATGAAGTCTAGCTAAAAGACTTGTGAACAAATGATCCTATGCAATTTCTCCATCATTTTTCTTCATAATTTTCCTATGCCTAGAAAATAACCTGATTTTTAAGTTTGCTGAATTCTGATGTATAAATGCTAACATTGAAAATTTAACAATCAGCTCTGCTGGTTGAAGCTGACTCCAGCACACCTCTGTGATGCTCCAGCTGATACTACTTTTGTCTCTTGGGGCCCAGGAGAAACAAGTTAATTAGTATTTAACTGGAAAGCCTTTCACATACTTGAAGACAGCCATCATGCAGTCAATCCTATCTCTCCTATTCTCTACAATCTTCCAAAGATAACTGAAAATTACTCAGTAATCTCATATAATAATTCTTTCAGTACCCTGGGATGTAATTCATCTTTGCTTGATCACTTGAAATAATTGAGGAAAGTTGTTTCCTTACTTCTTGTGTTTTGGCCTTCTGGCTTCCTAATTACCTCCTCATTTCTGTCCTTTGTAGTCCAAAGATCATTCTGCTTGACAGGGAAAACTTTCAAATTTGGAAGCTGAATACAACTTTTCCTCAGTCATCTGTTATCGTCATATTTACCGACACAATTCTTTCCCTTTTTTTGATCTTTCCTTCCCAAAAGAAGAAAACAAACTAACCTGCCTTTGATTTTTTCTTCTTCTTTTTTATTGCCATATTCCTAACATTGCTTTTATGAACATGTGCCATGGTCAAATTCTTCCTTCCTTAAGAAGTTAACTGGCTTTGCAGCGGAGTCAAATTTTGAAAAGAGATAGATTCCTGCAATCCTTTGACTTCTCTCAGTCTTTGTTAGGGCAGCTAGGTGGCTCAGTGGATAGATTGCTGAGCATAAAGTCAGGTCATCTTCCTGAGTTCAAATCTGGCCTCAGATACAAGCTATGTGAACCTAGGCAAGTCACTTAAATTAACCTTTTTTTTTTTTTTGCCTCAGTTCCTCATCTGTAAAATGAGCTGGAGAAATAAATGTGAAACCACTCCAAGAAAACCTCAAATGTGATCATGCAGAATTAGACACAACTGAAACGACTGAACAAAAGTCTTTGTTGTTTCATCTATAGAAGGAGAGTAATAACAATGAGAGAATACATTTTGCAAACTTTAAAAACTATATTAACATATTATTGTTTCATGTTATTAATAAAAATGACAGGCATATAAATATACCTCTTATTATAGGCCCTTTTTTCATTGCGAACACATATCTTTTAAAATCAGATTTGGTTGAGGAGTTTTCCTATGCATATACATTAGTCTCCTAAATTAAGATATTTTTAAATTACTTCTTTAATTTCTAATTTCGCAACTAAATGACAACAAAATCATAGTATAAATTCTGTGTGATTGAAGGCATTTAGATTATTAGGACAATGTTCTCTTTTGCACTTCATGATACATATTACAATAAACTCTCTCTTATCAAATGGCCACTTATCAGGTGACTCTACTAAGCTAGCACAAGAGGGGCCCTCAGATGTAAAGAAAAATACCTGTCAGAACAAAGAAAAGTGCTGTCAGAAGGTCTGTGTCCTAAAGCTGTTGTTTTTCAAGCTCATACTGATAGTCTATTTATTCTTATTTTACCAACACATCTGAAAAAAACTTAGCTTACCCAGCAGTTTAAGAAAAAAATTAAAGCCTCTATGAATTATTGGTATGGAATGGGAGGAGTATCAACGACAGCTACTATCTGAGACTGGTACATATGTTCAGAGTCACATGAAACTTACAGCATTTGGCAACCTGACAGTGCATGATGGGATTGGAAAAAATAACCACAAAAGCAAAACTAACAACACATTAAAAATATGAGCATTTGGGGCCACTTGTACCGTGTTTCCCCGATAATAAGACACTGTCTTATTATTTTTTTTTGGACAGAAAAACACCAGAGGGCTTATTTTCAGGGGAGGGCTTATTTTAATGAACATTGACAGCAATTTTAATAAACAGGTAAATGTGAACAAAAAAAATGTACCTTTATTCAATAAGCAAATCACTGGGGAAGAACAGGATGACGCGCTCACTGCTGCAGCTCTGATTGGATGCAGCTCGGAGCATGGCGTGCGTTTCACCCGGGGGCAGGGAGGGGGGGGACGGTGCATACAGAGGGTACCGTAATGTAGCGCAGGGGATCACCTTCACTACAGTAGCAATCTCAATAGGGCTTATTTTCGGGGGAGGGCTTATTTTAGAGGAATCTTACACAGTAAGGGGAGGGCTTATTTTCAGGATAGGTCTTATTATCGGGGAAACACGGTATAACTGTAGGCTTACAAAATTTTTATTAATCTATGCAAGCTATTTCTCTTCATTTCTCATATTTACATATTCTAATTAAATGTTCAGAAAAATGTTTTAAAAGCTTATTAACTTCTTTAAGAGATGTAGTAAATGATACTACTATGGGCAAAGCATTATGTGAGTAAATGAGTTTATCTTCTAAACATTAGAAGATAAACAATTACTATATAAACCTTTTTAAAACTTTTTTAAACTGTGTTCTAGGAATTGAGATGTTTATCAACACCTAAGCCTCCATTATCTCAAATACATATCAATCACTCTATCACCCCTTCCTAACAAAAGCTTACCATGGTATTGATTTGCAGCAAGGAGATATAAATCTAAAACTCTTTTTCAGGTTTCATAAGTGACTCTGTGTTTTGGTAAGTTATAAGTTAAGATCTACACCAAGGTTATTTTAAAGGCTCATGGGGATGAAAGACATTAAGCATTTATTAAGTACCTACTATATATCAGGCACTGTGCTAAGCACTTTACAAATCTAATCTCACTTTATCCTCACAACACTGTGAGATAGGTTCTATTACAATCTCCATTTCATAATTTCAGGAAACTGAGTAAGAAAAAGGTTAAGTGACTTGCTTAGGGTCATCAATAAGCTTCTAAGGCCAAATTGGAACTCCACTTTTCCTTATTTCAGGCCACCCACATTGCTTTATACTGAGGTACCTATCTGCCTTTTTCAAGATTTTTTTAATTTAAATTCCTGTTGTAGTTTTGAGAATTAGATAAGATTCTTAACAAATTTCTGATATTGATACACATACACAAACACACACACACATGCATGCATGTGCATACCTTGTCCAACTCACTTGGCTAAACCTGATAGAACAATAAGTCACAGTTGACTCTATGAACTGGCTTATTTTGTTTGCTGTCCAAACAGTCAGATTGCATTTTCATTAGCAAGTATGAAAAATGTCCCCATAACTGCATTAAGCTACTTGATATTTCTTGTTCTTTGCTGAAGGAAGCAAAGTGTGGCCTGTTTTATTTCACTCTCATATTGTCAAACCAATTAGGGTTTAACTCAGATCAACACTGGTGCTTTGTCCCTGAGGAGAGACTTGATTTGTAACTTTAATATCCAAAGCTTTCACAAGAGAATTTTTAGCCTGAGGAATTCTTGATTCTGAGATAAAAACAGAAAACAAGCAACCATTAAAAAAATGGATATTTCAGAAGATATAACATCATTGGATCTGAGACTGGAAAATTCCTCAAGGATGTGCTTCGGGAATATATTTATTATTATTATTATAGCAAACTTTGGAAATCCTAGGGAAGGTAATAATCATTTAGGCCTTTTTTATTATATGTTATGCTGTGCTATTTGATTTGATTTGATTCTATTAGGGATTAGATAGAGCTGCTGGACCTGGATTCAGGAAGATCTGAGAACAAATCCTGCCTCAGACACTTCCTAGCTGTGTGACACTGGACAAGTCACTTAGGCTCTGTTTGCCTTAGTTTTCTCAACTGAAAAGTAGGGATAATAACGCCTACCTCCTGTTTGTTGTGAAGATTAAATGAGATAATGTTTGTGAAATGCTTAGCACAGTATTTGGTATATAGCAGGTAATATATAAATACTGGCTATTATCATTTTCTATTATATTCCATTTCATTCCATCCTCTACTCTGTCTGCTCTGTTATTGTTCTTGCATAATAGCAATAGCTATCATTGCCAATTTCTGATACTTCCATTCTATTGATTTCTAGGTATAGGAATCCCGTGGTACAATGATAAAGACACTAAGCCAGAATAAGCACAGAACTGCAGGCTCATCTGAGATCAGCCACTATTAAACTCTGATCTTTGACAAGTCACTGAACCTCCCTGAGTTCCCGTTTCTTCAGCTGTAAAATGATGTCATTAGAATATAAGGCCTCCAAGGTCTCTTCCAGTTCTGACACCCTGTGCTACTGAATTAGAAGCAGAAATGGGATAATTTAGCTCTCTTTACAAAACTAATACATCTTAAGGGAAGGACAGGAAGAACTATTTTTGCACTCTGAGGACTTCCAACTGTTGCATTAGGCTCTAATATCCACCACCTTTGTCTTAAACTTCAGTTCACTGAGACTTCTTGGAATCAGTCAGTGGAGAGTAAACCAGACAAGATGGCTACTACATATTATATGCTTATATTCACACTTAACCTATTGAACTTCAGTTAAGTGTGTGGATATGCCTATGTAGTCCTTACATAGGATAAAACACACATGACATTTTTAATGCCAGATAGTGGTTAAGGTTTGCTTTGCTTTACAGGGTGGCACATAATCACTCTGTGTTCATTTTGCCTTAGAAACTCAAGTTCTGACAATTCCAGTGTCATATGCGTATCTAAAGTATGAAATAATGTTTCTAGCTTTATCTTTTGTGATAGTTTCATCATACAGATTTCAAAAGCCTGCAGAGCATTAGTCAGGGACAGGGTGATTAGTTTCTCTCTTTATGGATGGGTAATTAATATAAAAAGGATGGAAAAAATCCTTAATCCCATTACAGCTGATCCATCATTTAGCAATGCTTTTTGACTCTTCAAGGTAAAATCTGCATCTAAATTTCCCCAAAGCAATCAAGTCGTCAGTTTCAGAAAATTACTAAACCCCACAGCAAACTGTGCTTCAATGATAGAAAAAAGTGAGGTTTTTGACATTCATCTAAGAGATTCCAGATGTACAAAACTGTTTTAAAGATTCCACTTTAAAAGTTGTCCCCTATAGAACTGACCCAATTTTTCTTCAGCTACTAAGATCCATGATAAGGTAAATTAGGGAAATGTGACAAACACAGCAAAATTTAGACTCAATCCTTTATGTTATAGTCAAAAATCCAATTATCGTGTTTGTTTTAGGATAGTACCATGAAAATAGTTGTCAAAGGTTCTACCTATTTTGTTAAGGGAGTCCTCAGATTAAGAATAAAATTTTGTTTCTCCCGCATATATCACATGGTTTGGTTGGCATCACTTAGTCTGTACTTCTGCTCCTCCATATAAGGTTAAGATGGGACTACCAGATGTCAGTTTATTTCTTCTCTGCCCCCCACTCCTTTCTCCCATCCTTATCCCTATTTTTCTCCCTCTTTTTCTCCTCTCCTCCTTCCTTCTTCTTTCTCTCCCTCATCTTTCTCCTCGTTGTCTCCTTCTGTCTCAATATCTTTATTTCTCTGTCACTCCATCTCTCACGCACAGGCACAATTGCCTTTACCTGTATTTTTATTTCTATCTCTTAGTCTCTCCCTCTCTCTGCATGTCTGTCTGTCACACACACACACACACACACACACACACACACACACACACACACACTGAATTATTGTCCAGTATTAACTGTATTTTGTTTTTTCTGGTCTGAAGGAAAGAAGGATGGATGAAGGGAGGGGAATTAAAGAATAACCATGAGGGGGTTAAAATGTTAACAAGACTATTAAAGATGGGTAGGAGGTGTTCAAGATGGAAAAGGGCATAGCGATTCTTTTATAAGGAATAGTGTAAATAATTGGATAGAGGTACAATAGCATGGGGCATGGGACATGTATGGGAATTGGTCTGCTGCTTTATTTCCATAAGTCTAACATCATTATTTTAGTATATACATATGTACTTTTTTGTCTACTTTAAGATATAATGAATTGTACCATACTGGCAATGTTATACAAATACAGGGAATCTCAAATGTTTAAAATTTTAAGAACTTAAAAGTATACCAACATTTCTAGAATACCATGCCTGTGTGTGTATGTGTGTGTTCGCGCATGTTTACCAATGTAAAAGAAACAATTAAGCAGTGCCCTTGTCAAATGTCTGGTCTAATTTCCTGGGGAAGAGGAAGAAGAAAAGAAAGAACCAAAGAGATGAAAGAGAGAGGGGAGAGGAGGAAGGGATGGAGAAAGAGGGAGAGAAAATATGATACTTCTTCCTGCTCCATTCTTCTTGTAAAATGCATAGGGTTTGGAATATACAGACACACGCACATATACACATGCATACATATGTATCTCCCTACATAAATAGATATACATACATTTGAAAGTTCACCACAAGGAGAACTATTCTGTGTATCAACAAGAAGCAGAAGGTCTGGCTAGCAAATGTTACAAGGAGGAAGATTTTGACTCAATATAAAGAAAAAAATAAATTAGAGTCATTCAACAATATGATGTTGGATGTCTTTCAAAGCAGTGAACACATTTATGGGATAGCTCAAACAGAAACTGAATAACCACTTATTAATGAAAGTCTGCAGAATGCTTTATTGGATCAAAAGTTAAACTAGACAACTTTTAAGATCCATTACAACTCAAAGATTCAATGATTCCATAAGATTGACATAATATATTATAAAACATAAAATGTTTATTTTTAAATATCCTACAAACCTAAAGATATATGTTACTTATAAACAAAATTGTGACTAATAGCAACATTAATATTTGTAGGTTATGTGTGACACAGATGGGGCAAGAGATATCATTTTGAAAGAAATATGCTTTAAGTAGGGATTTTACCTGTAGCATTTGCCTTAAATTTGAAGTATACAAATCACTGTAGAACCCAATTTCTTTACTTGCCTCTTCTTTGATGGGCCAATTCTTTGCTTTTTCTTTTGAATCTTTTATTTATTTATTTTTAGTTTTCAACATTCATTTCCACAAGATTTGGGATTACAAATTTTCTCCCCATCTTTCCCTACCCCCACCACAAGTTATCAAGCCTACTGAATAACCCTTCCCCTAATCTGCTCTCTCTTATATCTTCCCCCATTCCCCCTAACTTTCTTTTTCTTTTTTTCCCCCAAATTAACTTCTGGTTTACTTCATTAATTTCTGCCAGATTTTGGATGACAAATTTTCTCCCCGTTTCCCCCCCTAACCACCTCCCCAAAATAGCGGCCCCCAGGATATCCCCTCCTTTCATTTCCCAATCACATGTAAAATAGTATTAATAATAGTGTGTATATATATGTATGTTTTTTAATATTTGGTTTTAAAACTTTGAATTCCAGATTTATTCCCTTCCTCCCTTGTCACCCAACCTCATTGGGAAGATAAGGAATTCAATATAGGCTGTATATGTGTAGCTAATTTAAAACATTACCATGGTAGATATATTGCAGAAGACTGATTATGTTTTCCTCCCTCCTATCCCATCTCCCACTTGATCTATTCTCTAGTCCTGTTCCTTTTCAAAAGTGTCTGCTTCCAATTTCCCTCCCCTCCAGCCTGCCCTCCCCTTTCCATCATCCCCCCCTCATATCCTCTTCCCCCTAATCTCCTGTAGGGTGAGATACCCTATTTAGTGTATATGTCATTCCCTCCCAGAGCCAAATTCAATGAGTATAAGGTTGGCCCATTCCCTTATGCCTTCCTGTTCTTCTCCTCCATTGTACCCACTTTCCCTTGCCTCTTCTATATGAGATAGTTTTCCCCATTCTGTCTCTCCCCATCTCCTCTCATTATATTCCTCTCTCACCTCTTAATTTTACATTTTAAGGATCATCCCTTACTATTAAATTGATCCTGTGCCCTCTATCTATGTATACCTGTAAATATACATATACACATTCACATATGCAATCATATGCCTATATACCCTCCAATAAAGACTATATATATATATATATATATATATATATATATATATATATATATATATATATACCCTTCAAAAATGTTCATACTGAGAAAAGTTTTATCAGTTACAATTATCATTTTTCCACATAGGAATGTAAATAGTTCAACTTTGATAAATTACTTATGATTTCTTTTCCCTGTTTACCTTCTCATGTTTCTCTTGCTTCTTGTATCTGAATGTCAAATTTTCTATTCAACTCTGTTTTTTTCTTCAAGAATACTTCAAAGTCCTCTATTCCACAGAATGACTATATTTCCCCCTGAAACATGATACTCAGTTTTTCTGGGTAGGTGATTCTTGGTTTTAATCCCAGCTCCTTTGACCTCCAGAATATCATATTCCAGGCCCTTTCATCCCTCAGTGTAGAAGCTGCCAGAAACTGTGTTATCCTGATTGTGTTTCCACAATATTAAAATTGTTTCTCCTGGCTGCTTGTAATATTCTCTCCTTCATCTGGGAATTCTTGAACCTGGCTATAATATTCCTAGGAGTTTTCTTTTTGGGATCTTTTTCAGGAGGCGATTGGTGGATTCTTTCAATCTTTATTTTGCCCTCTGGTTCTAAAACATCAGGGCAGTTTTCCTTGAGAATTTCTTGGAGGATGATTTCTAGGTTCTTTCTTTGATAATGGCTTTCAGGTAATCCAATAATTTGTAAATTATCTCTCCTGAATCTATTTTCCAGGTCAGTGGTTTTTCCCATGAGATATTTCACATTGCCTTCTATTCTTTCATTTGTTTGGATCTGTTTAACAGCATCTTGATTTCTCATAAAGTCATTAGCTTCCATTTGCTCCTATCTAATTCTGAAAGAATGATTCTCCTCAGTGAGCTTTTGAGATTCCTTTTCCATCTGGCAAATTCATCTTTTTAAGGCATTCCTCTCCTCATGGCCTTTTTGAGCCTCTTTTGCCATTTGAGTTAGTCTATTTTTTAAAGTGTTATTGTCCTCACTCAGGCTGTTGACTCTCATTTCATAATTTTCTTGCATTGTTCTCATTTCTCTCCCCAATTTTTCCTCCACTTCTCTTATCTTCTTCTTATGGTCCTTTATGGCCTGTAACCAGCTTGCATTTTCCTTGGAAGCTTTTGGTGCAGGAGTTCTGACTTAACTGTCTTCCTCCTATTCCATGCTTTGATCCTTTTTTCCCCCAAATAGGAGTCTAATGTTGAATTCTTCTCTTTGTTTTTCTTCCTTTTCCTGTTCATGTTGCCACTCAATTACTTGACTTTTGGGCTTTCTGCCATTGTAGGACTCTGCCACCAGACAGGGGAGCTTCCATACCAAACTCTAGGGTTTTCTCAACTGCCAGAGGTATTATTTGGGTGTCCTCTCTGAAGCCTCTACATGCTCTGGCAAGCTGGTCATACACCTCAGGACCTCAACCATAGACCGCTATCCAGATCCATGCAGGTTAAAGCAAGAGAGAATACCCCTCAGACTGGTCACTTGTTCCCCCTACACTCTGCAGACCAGGAGCTAAAGCTGCAATGCAGCATTGGCCAAGCTTCTCAGCAGCTTCTCGCCCCGGGGGCAAAAGCTGTCCCTCTCCCAACTACTGGTTCCAAAGTTCACAATGGACTGACCTCTCACTTTGTCCTTGGCATCTATGTGTTGATAATTCTGGAAACCACCACAGTGGTGGTTCATCAGGCCCACCCTGGGGCTAAAACCTCTGGCAAATATGGGCCTGGGCTAGGCTCCCAGAGCTTTGCACTGGCCAATTCCTGCAGGCCTGCTGGGCTGTCTTCAGTGGGAGGTTAGCTTCTCTATGTCATTTTGTGGTTTCTGTAGCTCCAAAGTTTGTTCAGAGTCCCCATTTTACATTGGGGAAGGTGGAAGCTGGAGCCGTGGGAAGGTACTGTTTTTACTCTGCCATCTTGACTCAGCCCCCAACTCTTTGCTTTTTAAAATCATCTCTGCAACAAGATTGTTTTTCTGGTATAGAAAGCAAGGGTAAATACTTGTTTCAAACAGACATCCTCTAGGAAGTAAGAACTTGTTAGATGGAAAGTATTCAATAGAAAGAATTATTACTCAACATCTAAGAAGTGCCTTAAGAATTTTCAAGGGGTGTGGAGGCAAAATGGTGGAGTAAAAGCAGGGGCTTCCTAAGCACTCCCCCAAACCTCTCTAAATACTTGTAAAAATGACTCTAAACAAATTCTAGAGTAGCAGAACCCACAAAATGACAGAGTAAAACAAATTTCAGCCCAAGACAACATGTAAGGTGGACAAGAAAGATCTGTTGCACCAGTCTGAGAGAAAAGCACAGCCCAGCCTGGGCCATGCTGGCACAGATGGGGCCAGAGCAGGCCTCAAGGGACTGAATCACTGGCAGCTGTGGCTGCCAACCCACAAATGCCAAAGACAACTTAGAAAGTTGGTGGGAAAAGTCTATTAGACCTGTGTGAGAGAGGAGCAAGGTCTTGCCCTGGCCACAAGTCCAGGGTGGTTGTAGTAGTGGAGACAGTGGTAATGGCAGCTTCTGTAGCTCTTAGCCTCATAGATGATGGGGGATCCAGCATCTGATCACTGGTAGACTGCAGGAATCTCTTTGGTAGCACTGAGGTAGGATTCTCTTACTTTGCCTATGCTTGAATCTGCATCACAGTCCTAAGTGGCAGTCCTGGGGTGAGCAGGGGTGCTGGCATGGTGGAACATGTGGTGGAGGTAGAGAGGCTATACTTATCACACATCCAAGGCAGAAAAGAGTGCTTCTGGTCACTTACAGAACGGAACATCATACAACCTTGGATGAACTGAAAATTTTCAAGTGCCTGAAAATATCTCTGAAAACAGGTACACAAAAGCTCTTAAGCTTGGGTCAGTATACCCTCTGCACTGGAAGCAGATATTTACCTTAACAAAGAAGTCAAGTAATTAGCTGGGAAAATGAACAAATAGTGGAAAGTAAATCAAACTATATAATCTTACTTTGGTGACAAGGAAGATCAACACCTACAGGAAGAACAAGACAAGAAAGTCAAAGCTCCTACATCCAAAGTCTCCAAGAAAAAATGGTCACAGTCCATGATAGAGTTCAAAAAGGATTTTGAAAATGAAGAGTAGAAGAAAAATTGGAAAGAGAAATGAGAGTGATACAAGAAAATCATGAAAAACAAATCAACAGCTTGCAAAAGGAAACAACAAAAAAAAAATGCTGAGGAGAATAACAGCTAACAGACTAACCCAAACAGGAAAAGAGGTCCAAAAAGCTAATGAGGAAAAGAATGCCTTAAAAAAATGAACTGGTCAAGTGGAAAAGGAAGTCCAAAAGCTCACCAAAGGAAATAATTCCTTAAAAATCAGAATGGAGCAAATGGAAGCTAATGACTTTAAGAGAAATCAAGAAATTATAAAACAAAAACAAAAGATTGAAAAAAATGGAAGGCAATGTGAAATATCTCTGACCTGGAAAACAGATCCAGGAAAGATAAATTAAAAATCATTTAACCGTCTGAAAGTGATGATCACAAAAAGACATCATTTTTTCAAAAAATTATCAAGGAACACTGCTCTGATATTCTAGAACTAGAGGGGAAAATAGATATTGAAAGAATTCACCTATCAGTTGCTAAAAGAGATTCCCAAAAGAAAATTCCTAGGAATATTGTGGCCAAATCCCACAGTTTCCAGGTCCAGGAGAAAATATTGCAAGCAGCCATAAAGAAACAATTCAAATATTGTGAAAGCACAATCAGGACAACAAAAGATTTAGCAGCTTCTACATTAAGGGACTGGATGACTTGGAATATGATATTCCAGAGTTCAGAGGAGCTCAAATTAAAACCAAGAATCACCTACCCAGAAAAACTGAGTATAATACTTTGGGAAGAAAAAATGGATACTCAATTAAATAGAGGATTTTCAAGAATTCTTGATGAAAAGACCATATCTGAATAGAAAATCTTACTTTCAAATACAAGATTCAAGAGAAGCATGAAAAGGTGAATAAGAAAGAGAAATCATAAATGACTTATTAAAAGTTGAAATGTTTAAATTCTTACATGGAAAGATGATATTTGTTACTCATGAGATTTTTCTCAGTATTTGGGTAGTTGGAGGGCACACATACACACTCACACATACATAAGACACTGTGTATTGACTGAGGAGATTGTGACTTACTGAATGATATGTTTTGTGTAAGACCATGTGGCCACCCTTAGTAATAAGTTGTTATGTTATGTTGTTGTGAATGATTTGCTTTATTTTCTTGAATGTTTTGTTTTAGTATATTGCTGAATAAATATTGTTCACTATACAATGCAATTAGATCCTTAAAGTTATTCACAGCATAAGTCCTCAGAGCTGCTCATGATTGACTTTGAAATTTAAATTTTATATGTCAAATTCATAACTAGTAATTTTTTCATTTCAAAGTATACACAGAAACAATTTCATTTTTAATAAGCTTATGCCAAGAATTTTCTAAGAAATAAGGGGAAAAAACTTGAATGGGGAGATATTTTATGTAGAACTGGGTGTGGCATGTAGGATGTCATTTGTGAATATTAATTTCTATCTTAAGAAGAATTATAAATTAGCTCAGTAGTAAAGAAGATAAACTCTTAAACCTAGTCAAGGAGACCTGAATTCAAATCCCATATCAGATACTTCATATCTGTGTGACTCTGGGCAAATCATTTGATCCTTTCTCAGGTTCAGTTTATCCATGAATAAGATAAGGCTAAGAGGGGCAGCCAGGTAGCACAGTGAGTAAGACCACCAGCCCCAGAGTCAGGATAACCTGGGATCAAATTCGGGCTCTGATACTTAGCACCACACACAGAAATAAATGGCCATGTAACCTTGAGCAAGTCACTTAACCCCAATTGCTTTAAAAAAAAAAAAAAGATAGGGGTAAGAAAAGGACCTAGCTAATAGTGGTGTTATGAGAATCAAAGAAGATAATATTTAAACAGTGCTTTTCAAACTTGTAGCACCATATAAATATTAGTTATTATACTTTATGTATATTTGTATTCTTTAAGTACAATTGATACAGTAATTTGATTATCTGTGTTTTGACATTTTTATCTGTCTTATCGTTGGTGTGTATGTTTTTATTTTAAGTTGCCAACTGTGTTGATAAAAATAATAAAGATACAGTCATTCAAGGAGTGAATTGAATCTAAAGTTTTGAGATAGTAATATAGGAGAAATATCTAGAATTAATTCTAGCTCTGATCCTTACGTTTCTGCAAATGTAAGCACACTGCCAAACCTTTTGCCTATAAAATGAGGACTAAACTGTTTATCTATTTCACTAGTGTGTTATAAGATTAATCTGTGTTCACAAAATACTATTAGAGTATAAATTTATTAAATGCAAATTTGTCCATGCTTTTCCCACAAAAGGTTATTCATTTTTCTTAATATGTTATATTATAGAGACTAATATGATGCAATTTTGATTGCCAAAAGGACATTGAAGCATGTATGTTTCTTCAAAAACTAGAAGATAATTACATAATGACTTCAGCCTACTATTGAATTGAAACTATAGCTGGATGGTTTTGACCAGCTACTGCACATCAAAATTCCAGAATGTCAAAGGAGGGCAGGGACTGTGGTATTTCCATTTTTGCTTCCTCAACACCTAGCACAGTTCCTTGAACATTATACATACTTAATAAATGTTTCTTTAATTGGTGAAGCAGTAAGTGGTCTATTTTTAACCCCTTCATGGCAATTGTACAAGGAGTCAGTGATGGAGCCCTAACAGAACTGCCCTCGGCCCCAATATCCAAACTTCACTACAGGCCCACTGTATCTAGCCCCACTGCCGATGTCCTAACTTATGCCTCACTGCTCACTAGAACAACAGGTGTGTCCCTGAACTCTTAGTTCCCACAAAAACAGTAGGTGTGTCCATATGATGGGAACCTTGCTACTGCCTCTACCAGATCACTGCCCCCAGACCCATTCCCACAGAAACAGATGTGTTATTACATTCAATCACAATCACATCACCCATCTAACCCAAGACAGGACCACAATAGCTAGCCAATTGACCCACTGGCTAATCAAGAAGTATCTAAAATGACCAGAATGTTTAACCACTGAAGCATAGATGGGACCCCTCCTTCAGTACCTAATCCCTTAAGAAACCCCTCCTGCCTTTTTAATATTAATGATATCCTCTATTCTATGTAAATTTCTGTTGTGTAAATGCTTCTTTACCCTATAAAAATCTATCTTGCTTTCTCTAAAGTTGCTGGTTCCTCTTGGAATTTAGCCTCCTCCATGAGAGTAGTCAATCTCAATAAATGCCTATGGTTGGATAAGAGATGAATTCTTTGAGACTGTTCCACCATAACACATCATGAAATCGCAACAATTTTTGGGTGGGCAAAGCCACCACCTCAACAGTTTTTGGCATCTCTGGGTTTAAACCACAGCATCAGTGCTGGCCTATCACTATTTGTTTTCAGTCAAAATATCACAAAGCAACATAAGCAGTGAATCACAAGGTGCCATCCAAATTATCTGAACAGCTTAGGTTGAATGTTGATTCTTCAAGCATTTATCACTGTTTTTATATGAGGAAATTCTACTTCTAATAACATTCTAAGTAGTAGTTGACTCTCTTGGTTGCCTTGTTTAGAAAAACTACAAATAGTGTTACCAGATGCCATAGAAAACAAGTTTAATAAGAAGCAATCCTGATATCAAGGCAATCTTGTTCATAAATTCCCACGATTCAAAACAAGAAGCTCTTATAAGCATGCTACTGCATGAATACCCAATTATGAAAGATAGAATGCACAGTAAGATGAAAAAGGGCAAACAAAGAGAAGATTATCACACAATTAAAATGAAAATGCATTGATCCTTTAATAAGAAAAAGCAAAACTGAAAACACATCGAGTAATATGTATTCTGGTTACTAAAACCACCTTCTAAAATTACAATGATTATGTGCATGTCAATAAATATTTATGAAGCACCTACATTGGTGTACCAGCAAGTATCCCAAGCATCCTCGGGGTTTGCTGCCAACATAGGTTCTTGGATCTGCTTTGATAAAGGAAAGCAATTCAAAATGGGTTAATAAGCTTACTTTAATCAGTCAAACATATATCGTTTACCTCGTTCAGGGAAAAAAGGTCAGCACCCCGAACTTCAAAGTATACAGGCAGAATTATCAAGACAGAAACAGATCAAGTAGACAGCTTTCCAAACTGTCCAGCCATTACATCCATACCAAATCAACATCTGGGTTTTTCAAAGCTGGGGGGCTCTGGACAACGGCTTTACAGAATGCAGATCAAATCACAGAACACTTCTCAAAGTGAGCCCCAAAACAAAGCCTCAAATCAGGGTTTATATACCCTTCTCCTGGCTCAGAGAATGTAACAACCTTATTGACCCACTGGCTAATCAAGAAGTATCTACTGAAAAACAAGCCTCCCACCCCAGTCTCCAGGTGCATTTTAGCCTAGGGGCAGGGAAGATCTTAAAAATTTACATTCACATTACAATTGGATACAGCATTGTATTAAGCACTGAGGGAAATACAAAGATAAATAATATTTAAAAGTTTATAAAAGCTAATGATACTACCCAAAGGAAGTCAAAGCTACAGTTAAAGTCCTCTAACCCGATGGCATTTTAAATAAGATCCTACAAACAATGAAAGCATTTAAAAATTATTCCTAGATTGGTAAGAAATGATATGAGATTTCAAAGATACAACTATAAGTATATATTTTTTTCCACTGGGATAATTAAATGAGGAAAGCAAAGATGACTATATAATTTTATTCATTGCTAAAAAGACTAGAAAGAGTATTTTGGCATGAACTAATGTGAAAGTAAAAAAAAAAAAATCCTAACAATTCATTAGGTTGTGATAATAGCAAATCAATTGACCAATTTAGTCTAGTATTTCTCAATCACCTAATTCTGGGCAAATCATTCAGTTAGGCCATGGAGTAATATTAGAAATGATCTGGAACCCCTAGAAGCTTTCAGATCAAAGAGAAATGTATAGAATATAGGTAATACTATTGATCTTATAAGCACATTTATTGCCATCCCTTACCCTAACCCTCTGGTTCCCAGTCCAAATAAAATTGGTAGAAAAAAATACAGTTTAAAAACACATAAAACCCTCTCACATATTATTTAGATTCATACAAGTACCAATTATACTACTGTCTAAATATGTATAACCTTCTGCATTTCTATGAAAGCTGGATCTGCAATATGTACAAAATATTATATCTGTCAAAAATATTTATTTTTATAACCTAGAGCTCATATTAATATATTTCTCATTTTCATATCTGGAAAATGGGGATTTTCAGTTCAATAAACTATACACTATTACTATTTGTCTATTGATATCACTTTCCCTGTTTTCCTCAAATGTTTATTATACTAGTAAATCAAATCATCAGGGTAAAGATGTTCCAGTATGGGAACTCCTACCACCAGTTACTAATTTAGGTGATAAATCCTAAGGAATTATCTGAGACACAAAGGTATCAAATGATTTTCCCATAGTCATATAGTTAATAAATATCAGTTGCAAATTTTCCTGACACCAAGTTGTGTAACCTATCTACCAATGTTACTGCTGATATGAAAACACTAAAAATTCTAGGCAGAGTCAAGGTATTGGTATAGGAGGAATAAGTGCTGTGAACTTTCATCTACAAAATCCCAAAAAGTTATATAGATAATTCACTAGACAGAATCTCGATGGAGAAATCCTGAAAAAGTCACAGTGATTTCTTTATCTGGGACCAGATCATCACAAGGAGATAGACTGAGGGCTGTGGACATTGAGTACAGCATCAGGTCAGGAATAAAGGTGCTCAGAGCACTTCAGGGCCCAGAGAAGAACTCAATAATTAGGAACTATGCCCCAAAGGCTATAAAACTGTGCATACCCATTGATCTAGCAATACCACCACAAGGGCTGTACCCCAAAGAGATCATAAAAAAGAGAAAAGGATACACTAGAATCAGCAGTCAATGACTATAGTAATCTACTGTTTGATAAACCCAAGGAACCCAGTTTGGGGATAAGAACTCACTATTTGACAAAGACTGGAATATAGTATGGCAGAAACTGGGCATCTAACCTCATATACCAAAATCAAGTCTAAAAGGGTATACAATCTAGGTATAAAGACTGATACTGCAAGCAATCTGGGAGAGCAAGGAGTAGTTTACCTGTCAGATTTATGGAGAAGGGAAGATTTTATGACCAAACAAGAGATAGAGAGCATTATAAAATGCAAAATGGATAATTTTGATTACATTAAATCGAAAAGTTTCTGTACAAAGCCAATGTAACCAAGATTAAAAGGCAAGTGGAAAACTGGGAAATAATTTGTACAACCAGTGTCTCTGATAAAGGCCTAATTTCTAAAATATGCAGAGAACGGAGTCAAATCTATATGAATACAAGTAATTCCCCAATTGATAAATGGTCAAAGGATATGAACAGGCAGTTTTCAGAGGAAGAAATTAAAGATATCTATAAGCATAGGAAAAAAATCTCTAAATCACTAGTGATTAGGGAAATGGAAATCAAAACCACTTTAGGTACCACATCTCACCAGTCAGATTGGCTAAGGTGACAAAACAGGAAAATGATAAATGCTGGAGAGGATGTGGAAAAATTGGAACACTAATGCATCGTTGGTGGAGTTGTGAACTTATTTAACCATTCTGGTGAGCAATCTGGAACTATGCCCAAAGGGCTATAAATAAGTGCATACACTTTGACCCAGCAATACCACTTCTATGGTTGTACCCCAAAGAGATCATAGAAATGCGAAGAGGACCCATATGTACAAAAATATTTACTGCAGCTCTTTTTGTGGTGCCAAAGAATTGGAAATCAAGGGGGTGCCCATCAATTGGGGAATGGCTGAAGAAGTCGTGGTATATGAAAGTAATGGAATACTATTGTGCTATAAGAAATGAGGAGCAGATGGACTTCATATTTACCTGGAGAGGCTTATACGAACTGATGCTAAGTGAGAAGAGCAGAACCAGGAGAAATTTGTACACAGTTATAGACACAACGCATGTGTGACAACCAACTTTGATAGACTGGGCTCCTCTCAGCAATGTAAAATAACTCCAAAAGACTCATGATGGAAAGAGATGTCCACATTCAGAGAAAGAACTACAGAGTTTGAATGCAGATTGAAGCAAATTACCTGCTCTCTTTCTTTTTCTTGTTTGTTTCGTTTCCTCTTTCCCATTGTTCATTCCATGGGTTATGATCCTTCTTTATAACCTGAGTAATGTTTAATGTGAAGGTATTTGTAGATCCTATATTTGATTGCATGCTACATGGTGGGGGGGGAAGGGAAGGGGAAAATTTTGAAACTCAAGGGATTGTGAAAGTGAATGTAGTAAACTAAAATAAATAAATTTAAAAAAAATTAAGGGAAAAGGACCCACATGTACAAAAATACTTAAAGCAGTTCTTTTTGTGGTGGCCAAGATTTGGAAATTGAGGGGAAGTTCATCAATTAGGGAATGGCTAAACAAGTTGTTTTATATGAATATAACAGAATACTATTGTTCCATAAGAAGTGATGAGCACATGGAGATCAGAAAAAAACCTGAAAAGACTTAAATGAACTGATGAGTGAAGCAAACAGAACCAAGAGAACACCATACCAAGTAACAAGAACATTGTGTGATGACCAATTTTGATAGATTTAGCTCCTCTCAACACTACAATAATCTAAAACAATTCCAAAAGAATCATGATGGAAAATGCTATCCACATTCAGAGAAAGTACTACAGAGTCTGAATGCAGATTGAAGCCTACTATCTTCTCTCTCTTTTTTTTTTCCCCTTCTTGTGTCTCACAGTGGGAAGCAATAAAGTTTTGTCCTGGATCAGATCACCTTGGTAACACTGAAAGCTCAATGGTCTCTAACCTGTCCCTGGCATTCTGGATTAAACAGCACTCAGAAAGCAAACAGCATGATTTGCTCAGACCTTCCCTCTAGAAATGTGTGTCTGTATATTGTGTTTAGCAGTGTTAGACACACAGCAGATGGCTGATATTTTCTGAATTCAATCTAATTCACATTTTACTTCATCTTCTTTGTAGAACGGACAAAAATGACCAAGAATTGCCCCTTGGGGCATCTAGGTGGCACAGTGAATAGAGCACTAGCCCTGGAGTCAAGAAGACCTGAGTTCAAATCTGGCCTCAGCAACTTATCACTTACTAGCCATGTGACCTTGGGCAAGTCACATAACCCCAATAGCCCTGCCTTCCCCCCTCCAAAAATTTAAAAAATAAATAATTGACCCTTAATCAAAGTGCTCCCTCACTTCCACAAACTGAGTAAGTATGGACAAATAAACTAGGGAAATTAGTGAAACACAACTTACGCACAAAATTTCCTGAACTTTGTTAATGATTTTTAAGAGTGAATTTGCTATAATCTGTGATTATCAGTGTAGTAATAGATAAATCTTACAGATTTCACTGAGGCTCATACCTCAGCAAAGGTCAAGTGACAACTAGGAACTCTCAAGGGTAAAACTTAAATTCAAATCTTCCTGATTCCAAGACCAGAAGGCGTGCCTCTCTTATATAAGGGCTTATTAAAACAAAACCAAAAAAAAACCTTGTTCATCAATGAAATTTCTCAGCCTGGAGAAATTTTTCCAATGATTTTGGCAACTTTCTTTCATAATTACCTTTTTGTCTTTCTCATGAAAAAAAAATGCTAAAATTTATAATGTCTCCATCATGGAATATCAGCTGTCGTCATTCTAATGTTTTAATTTCCTGACATAAAGGATAAGAGGATACTTTCTTTTTCAAGGTGTTCCTGCACTTTTGCCTTACTTTTAATTACACTATAGTTACTATATTCTATTGACTCAGAGGGTTGTGTTAAGGGAGAAAACTCAAAACAACCAAACCACAAAAGCAAGGACTGGTCCTCAGACCCAGGTCTAGCAGAAACCAGGCAAAGTGTAATGAAAAATTGGCAACGGGCCCGATAAAATCCTGTGTTTGGGCCAGAACTATTTCCTATAGGGAGGTACTCCTCTGCCTTTGCATATTGATATGAGGGGTAATAAAAAATTTAGGAATGACCAAAGAAGGAAAAGTTGGCATTTATCAATGTGGATA
This sequence comes from Petaurus breviceps papuanus, assembly GCF_028583685.1. Taxonomy (NCBI): domain Eukaryota; kingdom Metazoa; phylum Chordata; class Mammalia; order Diprotodontia; family Petauridae; genus Petaurus; species Petaurus breviceps. Next base: position 8,474,474 of record NW_027185860.1, on the reverse strand, counting down.
TAGTTAAGGCAAATTTGAAATCCAAGTAGAAATTTTGTAGATAGGTAAAACCATTTGGAAAATTAGACCAAAAAGCAGAATTAATGCAGATGTGCTGATTTCAGCACATGTTGAAAATTCTGTCTGAATGTATAAAAAATAAAACAAAATAATATGAAGGGGAAAAAATGAATGATTTCTTAAATATACTAGGAAAGTTCATTATTGCGATTTGTGAAATCTTTTATAAAGTTACCTGTTCTTCAATAATGTATGGGTCTTTCATATTTGAAATTGTCTATGTTTATCTGGTCTTCTTAAAGTTTTATTTCAGAATGAAGTGAGGATAATGCAGTCATAAAAGCAACTGTGGTGATATATATTAAAATATTTCTTTTTTCTTTTAAAATGCAATTTAGAACTGGGCACAGCAACAAAAATGTGCATATTGTGTTTTCCATTTGGTGATACTTCATTAGAAAAAAAAACGACACAATTTCCATGTCAGAGTCATGTGGAGTGCTTTTCAATGGAATCCTTTGTTCTCATACACCCCTCAAAAGTGAAAGCAGCAATGTCCACCTGATACTAAATTTAACCACCAAATTTCAAATTTCTTGATACAAATTTTATCAAATGACTATTTTCAGCATTCAACACTGACTTTAAAAATTCAATAACAACTTGGGCATGTGCTTCAAATAATATAAAAACTTGTTTGCAAAAAATGAGTTTTCATGTTCATATTATCTTAAACAAAATGGTTGTTTCAATAACCTTTGAAAATCAAAAGAACTGAAGGTGGAAGAGAAATATTAGGAAGTTACTCTCCCCAGTTACCCTCTGAAACAATCTTAAATCAAGGCTCTAAACAGATTCTAGAGAGATGGAGTGGAACAAATTTGCCAATTCAAGACAACTTAGAAGGACTTCAAGAAAGGTGTGTCTCATATAAGTTAAAGGGAAACATAGCCCAGTGAAGACAGTGTCTGGACAAGCAAACAGAGGTTCTCAGGCACAGCACAGATCAGTCCTGACTCAGGAGGCTAGTGGCACACCAGACCAGCTGTGAGGCCACCAGTCCCAGCAAAGAAGGCAAACTTCCAACTCTAGAACCCCTGGCATAACAGACAGGACTAGATTAGTCCAATCTGGGCCAGAAAACCAGTGACCAGGTTCCCTGACCCCCAGCACAAGAAACTTGTGCCCCCTGTTCCTCAGGAGTAGAGCTCAATTGTAAAAGTCAAGAAATAAGCTACAAAATGAGTTTTTAAAAAAGCATACAAAAAAGAGACCTAACCATAGAAATTTACTATGGCAACAGGGAATATAAAAACACAAACTGACAAGAGGACAACAATGTCAAAATGCTTACATGCAAAGCTTCAAAGGTGAAGATGAATTGGTATCAAGCCCCCAAAGCTTTCTTGGAAGAGTTCAAAAAGGATTTTAAAAGTCAAATAAGAGTAATAGGATAAAAACTGGGGAAAGAAGTGAGAGGTATGCAAAATAAAGTCAATAGCTTGGAAAAGGAAGGGCAAAAATTGACTGAAGAAAATAATTCCTTAAAAAATTAAAATGGCCAAATTGAGGAGAGTGTGGTAATAAAGGAAATAACTCCTTAAAAAGCAGAATTGGCCTAATGGAAAAGGAGTTATATAAGTGAAGAACATAATTCCTTAAAAATTTGAATTGGGTAAATGAAAGCTAATGACTCTATGAGACGTCAAAAATTAGTCAAACACAATCTAAAGAATGAAAAAAATAGAAGAAAATTAAATTGCCTTATTACAAAAACAACTGACCTGGAAAATCGATCCAGTAGAGATAATTTTAAAATTATTGGACATGAAAGCCATCATCAACAAGAAAAACCAAAAGCCTGGACAGCAGCTATCAAGAAATTATCAAAGAAAATTGCCCTGATATCTAGGAACCAAAGGGTAAAAGAGTTACTGAAAGAATCTACTAATCAACAAATGAAAGACATCCCAAAATGAAAACTCTAAGGAATATTGTAACCAAATTCAAGAATTATGAAGTCCAGGAGAAAACACTGCAAGCAGCCAGAAAGAAAATCAAATATCAAGGAGCCACAGTCAGGATTACACAGGATTTAGCAGTTTCTATATTACAAATATTGGAAGGCTTGGAATTTGATATTCTGGAAGGTAAAGGACCTTGAATTACATCCAAGAATCTACTACCAAGCAAAATTGAGTATAATCTGTCAGGATTTTGTATGAAATAGGGTACTTCCAAACTTTCCTGATTAAAAAATAATAAGAGCTGAACATAAACTCAGATCTTTGAATATAAGACTTGAGAAGTATAAAAATGTAAAGGAATGAAAAAAAGCCCATGATATTTAATTAGGTTGAATTGCTTTAATCATAACACAGGAAGATGATACATGTAACTCTTGGGAAATATTTTTCTATTAGGGCAGCTAGAAGTATGCATAGACAAAGGGTGTTGATATAAGTTGACTGTGATGTGATGATATATAAAATAATTTAGGTGTAAAAAAAAGGATTGTAGTGGGAGAATAAGAAAAGGGGGAGGCAGAATAGGGTGAATTATATCACATGAAGTGGTGCAAAAGACCTGCTACAGTAGAGGGAAGGGGAGGGGTCAGTCTTGTTTGAACCTTACTCTCATCAGATTTGGCTCAAAGAGGGAATAACATACATACTCAGTTGCGTAGAGAAATTTATCTTTATAGAGAAAAGGAGAAAGAGATGGAAGGAGGCCTGATAGCAGGGAGAGCAGAAAGGAGGGCAGATGAAGAGAGGTGTTGGTCAGAAGCAAAACACTGGTGAGGAGGGACAGAGTAAAAGAAGAGAGATAAACAGTGGGAAAACTAGGATGGAGAGAAATACACAGGGATCATAACTGTAAATCTGAATGGGATGAACTCTACTATAAAATAGAAGCAGATAGCAGAGTAGATTAAAAACCACAATCCCACAATATGTTGTATGCAAAAATTACATCTGAAGCAGGGAGATACACACAGAGCAAGAGTAAAATACTACAGCATAATATATTATGCTTCAACTAAAGTTAAAAAAAAGCAGGAGTAGTAATTCTGATCTCAGACAAGGCAAAAGCAAAAAGAGATCTACATCCTGCTAAAAGGTACCATAGACAATGAAGTAATATGAATACTAATCAGATACGTACCAAGTAGTATACCATTTAGACAATTTAGAGGAGAATTTAAGTGAGTTACAGGAAAAAAACTGACAGCAAAACAATATTAGTAGGGTCCTCAACCTCCCTCACTCAGAACTAGATAAATCTAATCACTAAATAAGGAAGAAAGAAGTTAAGGAGGTGAATGGAATCTGAGAAAAGTTAGATATGATACATCTCTGGAGACAACTGAATGGGGATAGGAATCTAAATTTTTCTCAGTGGTGCATCGTTCCTATATAAAAATGGACCATTTAATAAGTCATAAAAACCATTTTTTCCTATTTATTACTTTCTCTAGTATTGATGGATGTAGGCATTTTTTTTGCTTGTTTGTCAGAGAAACATAGTTTTTATATCCTTTTCTGACTTTTGATTTTGATTTTAAAGTAATTTAAAGAGACCGTTCTCTGAGGAAAAAAGAAACCATATGCAACAAAAAGGTTTATGTGGCTCAATATTACATAAAGCCTTTTTGGGTAATCACTAGCAAAGCCTTTAAAGGACTGATAAGCAACATCAATTATTAGGGAACTAAAATATTCTTGCTTATTTTATAACTGTATAATCTTCTTAACATATTAGGATTCAAGCTAGAATTAAAAGGAAGAAAAATGTTTGCATTTGCTTTCACCAGGTGACAAACCTTAAGCCACTATTTCAACTTTGCTTTAAGTATTTTGACATTGTCCTTTTACATTTTCAGTTCTAGAGTGAAAATAAAAACTCCAGAACAGTGACTTTAATATTGATTTACCATTAAACGTTCCTTGAGCCATGATAGTAAAAAAAAATCTCACAATCCAATGTAGAAAGGCTAAAATACTAAATGCATCCTCTTCAGATCATGATGCAATAAAATTATATGTAATAAAGGGCCATGGGAAGAGAGACTAAAAATTAATTAGAAAGTGAATAATTTAATCCTAAAAATCCTAAAGACTGGGTCAAACAACAAATCATAGAAATAATCAATAACTTCTTCCACGAGAATGATGATAATAAGACAATACACCAAAACTTATGGAATGCATCCAAAGAAGTTCTTAGGGGAAATTTTAAATCTCTAAATGCTTACATGAATAAAATAGGGAAAGAAGAGAAAAATGAACTGAGAATGCAATTAGTAAAAGTAGAAAAATAATAAATTGAAAATAGCCAATTACATACCAAATTATAAATTCTGAAAATCAAAGGAGAGATTTATAAATTGAAAATGAGAAAACTATTGAAGGAATAAATAAAAGAGCCAGTTTTATTTTTTAAAAATAGTCCAATCTTTGTTAAAATTTATTTTAAAAAAGTAGAAAACCAATTTACTAGCATCAAAAATGAAAAGGGTGAATTCACCATCAACGAAGAGGAAATTAGATCAATACTTATGAGCTATTTTTCCCAACTGTATGCCAATAAATCTGACAGTCTAAGTGAAATGGATAAATATTTACAGAAAATATCAATTGCCCAGATTAACATAAAATAAATTAAATGATTACCCCCATTTTAGAAAAAAGACATTGAACAAATTACCAATGAACTCCCTAATAAAAAATCTCTGGGGCCAGTGAATTTCCAAGCAAATTACACTTAACACTGAAAAAAAAAAACCAATTAATTCCAACATTACACAAACTATTTGGAAAAAATAGGTAAAGAAGGATTCCTACCAAATCCTTTTTATGGAAATATCTAAACCAGAAAGAACTAAAACAGAGAAAAAATTATAGACCAAGTTCCCTAATGAAAATTCCTGCAAAAATTTTAATTGAATTCTAGGCAAAGAGATTAAAACAACTTATCACGAGGATAATACACTATAACCAGGTTGGATTTATACCAGGAATGCAGGGCTGGTTCAATATTAAGAAATGGTATAATTGGCCATTTCAATAACAAAACAAATAGAAATCATGTAATTATCTCAATAGATGCAGAAAAGCCTATGACAAAATACAGCACCCATTCCTATTAAAAACATGAGAGAGCACAGGAATAAATGGAGTTTTCCTTAAAATGATCATTAATATCCATCTAAAACCATCAGTAAGCATTATCTGTAATAGGAATAAGCTAGAAGTATTCCCAGTAAGATCAGGCGTGAAACAAAGATGCCCATTATCACTTCTATCGCTCAATATGGTACTAGAAATGTCAGCTTTAGCAGTAAGAGCAGAAAAAGAAACTGATGGAATCAGAAAATTCAATGAAGAAACAAAACTATCACTCTTTGCCAATGATATGATGTCATACTTAGAGAAGCCTAGAGAATCAATTAAAAAACTACTTGAAATAATTAACAACTTTAGCAAAGTTACAGGATATAAAATGAACTCACCAGCATTTCTATATATTAATGACAAAGTCCAGCAGCCAGAGATAGAAAGAGAAATTCAATTTAAAATAATTGTAGATAATATAAAATATTTGGTAGTCTACCATATAAAAAATTTTGGAACAGACTTCCCAAGACAAACCTAGAAACTATATGAACATAATTACAAAAGCCTTTTAGCATAAATAAAGTCAGAAATAAATGAAAAAAAATATTAGTTGCTCATGGGAATGCCAAGTTAATATAATAAAAATGACATTTCTAGCTAAAATAATTTAATTATGCGGTGCCATATAAAAATACCAAAATTTATTTCATAGAGCAAGAAAAATACAACAAAATTCATCTGGAAGAACAAAAGGTCCAGAATATCAAGGGAATTAATAAAAAAAAAATGCAAAGGAATGTGGCCTAGTCATAGATCTTAAACCACATTATAAAGTATAAATCATGAAAACTATTTGGTGCTGCCTATGAAACAGAACGTAGATCTGTGGAATAGATTAAATACACAAGATACAATAGTAAATGCCTAGTAATCTAGTGTTTGATAAACCCAAAGATTCCAGATTCTGGTCTAAGAATTCTCTATTTGACAAAAACTTCTGGAAAAACTGGAAAAAAAGCATGGCAGAAACCAGGCATAGACCATCATCACACACCATATATCAAGATGGGGTCAAAATGGGTACATGATTTAGACATAAAGTTTGATACCATAAACAAATTAGGAGAGGAAGGAATAATTTACATGTCAGATTTGTGGAGAAGGGAAAAATTTGTAACCAAAAAAGAGATAGAGAACATTATGAAATGCAAAATGGATCATTTTGATTACATTAAATTAAAAAAGGTTTTTCACAGCCAAAACAAATGCAACCAAGATTAGAAGAAAAGCTGAAAGCTAGAAAACAATTTTTATAGTCTCAAATATATAGAAAACTCAGACAAATTTATAAGAATACAAGTTATTCTCCAATTGGTAAATTATCAAATTATGGGAATAGGCAGTTTTCAGATAAAGAAATCAAAACTCTCTCTAATAACATGAAAAAAATGCTCTAAATCTAAAACTCTGATGCACCACTTCACACTTGTCAGATTGGCTACCATGACAGGAAAGAAAAATGGCAAATATTAGAGAAAATATGGGAAAATTAGAACACTGATGCATTGTTGGTAGCATTGTGAACTGATCCAAACCCTCTGGAGAGCAATTAGTAACCAAAGGACTATAAAACTGCACATAATCTTTGATCCAGTTATACCACTACTATGTCTGTATTCCAAAGAGATCATATAAAAGAGAAAAGGCCTTGCATGTACAAAAATATTTACAGCAGCTCCTTTTTGTGGCAGTGAAGAATTTGTTGTTGAGGGGATGCCCATAAATTGGGGAATGGCTGAACAAGTTGCTCTTTATGAATGTAACAGAATATAATTTTTGTATGAGGAATGATGAGCAGGAGGATTTCAGATTGAAAGACTTACATGAACTGATGCTGAGTGAAGCGACCAGAACCAGGACAACATTGTACACAGTAAGAGCAATACTGTGTGAAGATCAACTATGATAAACTTAGCTCTTCTCTGCAATACAATGATCCAAGACAGTTCTGAAAGACTCCTCATGGAAAATGCTATCCACTTCCAGTGTAAGAACTATGGAGTTTGAATGCAGATTGATGCATGCTATTTTTCCTTTTGTTGTTGATTTTTTTCTTTCTCTTGATTGTTGTGTTTTGATTCTTCTTTCACAACATGACTGATATGGGAATATGTTTAATATGATATAATAAATTATATCAAATTGCTTGCTACCTTGGTGAGGGGTTGGAGGCAAGGAGAAAAATTTGGAACTTAAGATCTTACAAAAATGGATGTATTTTTACATGTAACTGGAAAACATAAAATACTATTAAGTGGGGAAAAAGAAGTAAAAAAAATCATCTTCAAAAAAAAGAAAATCAAGATAATTTCTAAATTCTATTAGACAAAAAAATCGGTTTTTTCTATTGTTTAAAATAGTAGTGAAAAAATAACTTACATATAAATTTTACCTGGCATGAAATATTTAAACTATTATAAGCATGCTTGTGTTTTGGGATTCTACTTTCCTATAAGCATTTAAACATTAAAAGGATAGAAATGTGTATATCATTAACAGGTGAAGAGTTTGAATATCTAGGTAGCAAGTGTATAATCCTGGGTAAATAACTTCACCCCCTCTCAGCCTCAATTTCTCATCTATAAAATCAGATAATTATATCCCCTCTCCCTCCTAGGACCTCTGGATTTTTTTTATAAAAATAATATATGGAAAATATTTCCATATCTGACATGGAACTTCTCTAAGTGAGGCAAACTTTTATGTCTTGATATAATCTTCACTTTTGTTTTGTGTTTTTTATGGTGGAGGTTGGGAAGCAGAACAGGAAGAGAGAATAAGCAATGATCTGACCAACCCCTAATTTCTCTCTCCATTGTCAAATGGAAAGTTCCTGGTCCTCAGAAGTCTACTCCCCATTTGTCATGTTATTGAAAAGGCTTGGTCTATACAGACAGCGCAATTAGGTCAGATGTACTAACCATTCATAAATATATGAAACTAAGAGGTAAGAGAGGGAATATGTGTCAGAGATGCAAACCGAGCCCAGGATTTCTTGATTTATAAGAACAACAATTTGTTTACTATGCCACACTGCTCTCAATGTATATAAATATATGTATATATCTATACATGTATATATAGAAATAAAGCAATAGTATATGTATGTGTGAATACACATGTATATAAACACATATTTATACATGCATGCAAACACATATATACATATATGTGTGTGATATATATACATTCTCACAAATATACATATAAATGTATATGAAATGGAGTCAAATGCTGTATTGCATATGCATGCATATATACTTAAATATACACATCACATATAATTGTTGGTTGGCTTTATAATCCACTGAATAATTATAGAACCTGAATTATAAAACCAACAGCCTCTGTAATAGTACAGAGCTTGATGTAATTAGCAACATATCTTATATAAACAAAAGTATCTGAGATACATTGCCATCCACAAGGAATTTCTCTTCAACTTGAATTCTATACTGCATCAGTTCTATCACAATGGCTAACACCATTAGCAAGCATAAATCTATTATATAACTCACATCTGAAGTGTATCATAATGAATTCTTTCAGCAAGCTTATTTCTCTTATTATAAATTTCAAAGAATTTTGGGTGATTTTTAATATAGATACAATGATTTTTGTAACCAACTATCAGCACAATGACATTCTTTATATCATTCATAAAATTGTCAAATGGTATCATTTTCCAAAATAACTTGAAGTATAGATTACTCATGCAAAATTTTTGTAGATGGGACAACAGATCTCAGTTATGTTTTCTTTGGCATTAATTGGGTTTCAGGTTTTTAACCCATATTATAGGTACCTCCCTTTCCTGCACATACCTTTTATATCCCTCAATGTCCTCAGAATGGTGTCATCTTCAGCACAGATCTTCTTTATGAACACTTGATCTAATACAACTGTTTGGTTGATTTTTTTTTGACCTTGCTTTCTCTTTAGTGTATTTCTACCTCAACTGATAAGTGCATTGAATAATATAATGCTATAATATAATTATATGGTGGTTCAACTAACTTTGATGGAGAATCTTTGCTATAATCAGGTTTATTTTTTTAACAGATATTTTCTATTTTCTGGTTGTTGTCTTTGCATTTTTATCTTTAATTGTCTTTTGGATGACTTGATTAATTGGGACACTTGTCTCTCTTTATACTGTTTTTATCTGCCTGTTCTCATTTCTCCTTCATAGGAGAAGAAAATGCTTATGATAGTCCATTATCCTTCTTCATAAGAATTTTTACAATGAAAATTTATTCTACTAGTCATTGACCTTGACAGTCATCTCTCACTATTTTGGAAGTAAATCAGACGTTTGTTTAATAAGCCATTTTCTATGTTATTTTAGTCTTCTTGTTGTGGTAACATATTTGCATTGGTTGGATTTCTATTCCAAATTATTATATGTGTATAAACTTTTATGTCACATTTTGGATTTGCTCACTAGTCCATCTCTCTCTGTCTCTGTCTCTCTCTGCCTGTCTCTCAAATTCTGGACCTCTAAAATTCAACATCTTTAATGCCTCATTAGGGTCAATATTTAAAATTACAAATATAGAGTCAATGCGATATAGTAGAATCTGTAGAAGGGATTATCAGATTCAAACTTTGGTCTCTTGTTTTATAAATGACTCATGACCTTGGGAGAGTCTCTTAATTTACCTGTTCCTTAGTTTCTTCATATATAAAACTGACATATTTACCCCAGTATCTAGGTAATAAAGCCTACTTAAAAGGATTATTGTGAGGACAAATGAGAATGTAAGACTTTTATTGAATAAAGATAGCATGCTAATTCAAGATACCATCTATCAGACTTTAATTGTCCTTTCCTCTACAATGTAGCTATATTACTTCATTTCTTATGCCAAAATGCCCCAAGATGGTTGATGTAAATCCACTGAGAAAACTATATTAAGAGAACTATAATTACAGGTTTGTAATTTAATTCTCCTTGGAGGGAAATACAGTATCACTCACCTTCTGAGAAAGAGTTAGTTTTTTTTTTAAAAAACGAAAGAGCTGTTTTATAGTGCTATTACTAATCTTCATTAATTGTTGTCTACTTTTTCTTTACAACTTCTTCTAGGGATTTGATACTTCATAAATAGTCATATTTAAAATTTTACCTATATCTTCCATCATCTAATAAACAAAAAAGTGAACATTTCCTTAAATAATATTTGTACTTGTTCTGATTTTAAATAAATGTTATCTATAGGGGTAATAAAGTACAAATAGAATAAGACCTCTGCATTACATTGAGGTGAAAATACATTGTTTCTGTATATTTAAATAAGGCCTAGAATAGAATAGAATCACATTTCATGTACTTAAAAAAGAAAAGGAAATGGAGAACTGTGTTTTATCCATGGAGGCTTAATTCTTTTTAAAATTTTAATTTTTTCTTTTAGCAGTGATTTGAAAGATTCTATTCAACAGCTTTAATTAGTCAAGATAAATTTTTCCTATCCTTTGTGGAACCAAAAGTTTGAGCAGGGTAAATGTTATCACAATTTTGAAAAAAAAGGGGGGGGTGGAGATAACATAGTCTGCAAACTGTAAGCCAGGAAGAGTGACTTCAATTCATGGGGAAACTGTAGAGTAGATCCTTAAAGAGTTTGCCTCTAGAAAGGGAAACAGTAGTCACCAAGAGACAATATGTTTTCAAGAACAAGAGATGTCCAAATGTTGTCTCCTTCTTTTGTAGGAAAAGATTACAAAATTAGTAAATGAAGGGAATGCTGTAAGTATAGTTGACCTATATTTTAGTAAACATTTGATAAAGTTTTCATATTATTCTGTGGAGAGGATGCAAAGATATGGATTAGATAATAATACAATCAGAAGGATTCAGAACTGGTCAGTTGACCAGACTCAAAAAGCAGTTGTTAATGGATGCAGATCTCAAGGGGAGTACCCTAAGTTATCTGTGCTTAGTCCTGTGTTGTATTTTTATCAGTTACTTGGCTAGAGATATAAATGGCATGCTCATCAAATCTGCAGATGACACAAAGCTCTGAGGTATAGTTAACATGGCAGATGACAGATTTAGGATCCAAAAAGTTTCTCACAGGCTAGCTAGGACATTGGGCTGATTCCAATCAGATTAAATTCAATATTTATTAAATTATGATAAATATAAAGTTTACAATGTTTAATTCCCCCCTCCCCAACAACTTCACAAGCATAGGGTGGGGAAGGTACACTTACATAGCAGTTGTTTTGAACAATATGTGGGGGATTATTTGTTGTGCAGTTTCAATCATGTCCCAATCTTTATGACCTCATTTTGGGGTTCTCTTGGCTGAGACATAGACTGGTGTGCCATTTCCTCCTCCAGTTCATTCTACAGATGAGGAAATTGAGGCAAACAGTTAAGTGACTTGCCCAGGATCACACAGATAGTAAGTGTCTGAAGCTAGATTTGAACTCAGTTTTTCTGACTCCAGGCCCAGCACTCTCTCCACTGTGCCACCTAGCGGCTGGGGGATTATTGAGTCAATTTATAGATCACTGAGACAACAGTACAATATAGCAGATGAAAAAGCAAATGCAATCACAGGCTGCATCAAGATGGGGTGTAACAAATTTCATTTTATTCTTCCTCACATGGAGTTCTGAGTGCCATGTTTAACGAACTCATATGAAGATCATTTGAAGGAACTTTATATTTTTAGTCTAGATAAGAGAAGATTCATTTGGAATATGGCAGTTTTCTTTGAATTTCTGAAAAGCTACCAAGCGATGGAGGGATTTCTTCTGTGCACCCTCAGAAGGTAATAAACACAAGTAGTGAATGAAAGTTGCAAGGAAGTAAATGTAAGTTTGATGTAAGCATAAAAAACAAAACAAAACAGAAATGCTAACATTCTAATAAGAGAGCTCTCTAAAAGTGACATGCAACGTCTTAAGAGGTGGTAGGTTCTTTCTTTGTGGAGATATTTTGAGTAGAGGTTAGATGAGCACTTGTTGGGTGGGATAAAGTAGGAAATACTTTCTGAGGTCTCTTTCAAGTGAATCTGTGATTTTGTAAAACAGCTAAATGTGAGAGTGGATTATTATTTCATTTTTAAGTTTTAGCAGAGATAGAAACTTTCCTATTTTGTCTATCCTTTCTATATTTCATTTACTGAGGTGAAAGCAATTTGTGAGCTGATTAATATAAGTTTTTAATTATTTCACTAAATTAGTGAGCTACCTTGTTAGAGTTCCCAGATGTGATATAGTCATTGCCAAAAATCATTCTAATTCTCTCTCACAATCCCATTTTCTAAATCTCATGACGCATTGACACTAAATTTAGGACATACTTAATATTGCTTAATGTGGCTGTGATGGTAATGGGAATTTAAAGATTTTCCCTGCCCCTTAATAGGCCAAATGTAATCACATGGAGCCCACGGTGGGAGGAGCTTGCTGAAGGGGTAGAACAGGAAGAGTAGAGCAGGAAGGAGCAGGGGAGAAAACCAGAACTGCTGGGAGCAAGCGATATGGAAGCTGAGTAGCTGGTGTGAGAGAGGGGCATTTTTGCTTAAGGGGGCCTGTTTTGTTTTGAAGGTCTGATGGAGGGAAGCCTTGGGAATATTGCTGTTCGCTGCATTGGTTATGTGTACAAACTTCTTGGTTGCTATAAAGGGGTTGGCTTTCTGGTATTTGAATAAATGCTTTAGTCCTGTCTTCCATATGGAGAGTCTGTTACATTTTGTGATTCATTACTACACCAGCATATTTATAGCCGCCGTGGGCCCTGTGAATATCACATTGGTGTTATAGTGGCTTGATTCTCTGAATCAATATAAAACGTAATTGTATTCAAACAATTTATTTTAAATACAAATTAGAATTTGATTATACTAACTTTATATATACTCTGAGAAGAAAAGGTCATGTACACTATGGAATAAAATCAAGATGTTATTTAAAAGTGGAAATGAAAGTTTCATATATCTAAACAATATACTTACTCATATACTTATAAAGACATATAATACCAAAACTATATATTTATAGAAGTTATAGAAAAATTCTGAAATACCCTCATGTGATGAACAGCATATCTGGGTCACATTCCCATATTAAAAACAAATTAAGCAAGTATACAAATTTGATCAGGCAAATCCAGACATGTTCAGTTGAATTCTAGACAACTTTCAAAAGATTTGTTGCTGAAATAATCCACCAAAAGGGAAATACTTTTAATATTAAACTTAGGGATTGTACAAGCCCGGACATTATCAAAGAAAATCTTCAATGTCCCATCCTTCCTTTTTAAAAAATGTTTAAGTTATTGTGATAGATAACTAGGAAGAACAGATTAGAACTTGTTTCAACCCAGGTAGAAAATTATAATTGATTTATACCTAAGATCTCTTAATATGTATCATTTCTATGCTATTTGGAAAGAAATTGTCACATTTCTTGTTTTAACTGTAGCAGTTATACATAGATATACAAGCTCTTTATAATTTGCAAAAAAGAATTGACCCAAAAATAGAGTTAGAGAGCTACCTAGAGCATATAATTTGCTTAAAATATTCACATATCACATGGCCACTCTGTAAAAGAGATAAGACTTCAACCCAGGTCTGAGGGCTGCTTTCTGTCTACTACTCTGTACATCTTTGCTTTCAATAATCACATTTTAATTTTATAATTCCTGTCCACAATTATTTAAACCAGGTCAAACTATTTAAATATAAATTTAAGCCTTTTGTGTAGGGGGTGATGTTGAGAGTTAGCTCTAAGGGGTCTGCCATGGGTGTAAATCCAGGGCAAGGTCCCCCTTGGGCCTGTTTTCCACCCACCTGGGCCCACTATCTCAGGATGTTGACTCACCACCCTCCTATTACCCATCCATGCAAGGGAGGCTAGGACCATTCTGCCCATCCTTGAAAACCTGTCTGCTTGAGTGATGTAGATAACGAAGTAACACATGAGACAAGAAAGTAAGGGAATGGCCTCCTTAATGTTGCAAGTTTTGTGCCTCATGTAGCAAAATACATGAAGTTTCCTGTGAGAAAGTATGATGTAAGCACTTTAGCTATAGTACATAATCCTGGACCCTGAGACACTTAGTTGAGACTTCATTAGCATGCATGCAATAAATTTATGAATGTTTCCGATCTCTCCCTAGTCCACAATTCTTCATTTATTCATGCTCTCCCATTTGGTTGGTGCTACAAGGTGCAGCTCACACTTTTGAACCTACAATAGCTCATGACTTTCCAAAAGTATCTGTTTCACACATCAGACCATACCATAGTGTTGTCCATTTCTACATCTGTAGCATAACGTGATATTTTGAAAGCTGAGTGACATAAATGAAAAAGTGAGATAGAGATTAATATCCATAAAGGACAAAGACAGATAGAATGTCATAAATTGGGGAGGAGCGTCAGTGGTAATGAATGACAATGAGTCATTGTTCATCAGAATTTTATAGAATTGTGACTTTTACCAAAGTTTTTGAGGCCTTCATTATATTATGTTCCTGACTGTCTTTCTCCATATCCACAGAGTTACTCTGACCCACGTAAAGAGAAATATGCCATGTAAAAATGAACATGCTTGTATATACATTCTGAAACACATAAACAATGTAGTATGTGTACTTTGAACAATGTTTTTGAATAAAATCCATTGGGTTTGCATGGCAAGAAATTTACTAGTTCATTAAAATGAAATGGGTCACACTAAAATATGATTAGGTCTATATTTGGTTTTGGTTATATGTTCTACACTCACACTAAATACAATAGAAATTTTTAAAAAGCAGAATTTCAAATTGCCTGAATTGTATATGATAGGTAGCCTGAGATGATTTTAATGTGCTTCTAGAAAACAAAATGTAATTTTGTGTGCAGATCCATTGGTAGTATGCCTTCTAAATTAAGCCACTGAGGTAAAGGATATGTGAGCTTTTGTTTACTTGGTAGATAAGTAAGATGATACACCATTTGCAAATAAGCATGAAAGACAATGGTGAATATTTTGTCTTGCCATTAATTAAAATTTATAAAAACTGATGGCAAATTCTTGAACATCTGCATTCTAAGCCCATGTGCTTTATGTAGTCAGGTATGTTCACAATTTTAATTATAAGTAAACTAGTTAATAGCATATTACTTTAAGGTTTGCAAAGCACTTCATATTTATTCTCTTTTTTGAGCTTGATAGAAAACTTTGTGAGGTGAGTGCTTTATAATCTACAATTTACAAACAAACAAAAAAAAAGAAACAGGTTGAGTAAGTTTAAATGAATTGCCTAGTGTCACCCAGAAAGTGACAGAGGCAAGATCCAAACCTAGCTTTTCCTGACTACAAGTAATCCAATCACTACATTGCCCTGACTCACTCTCGTGTTTATATTCGATTGAAATGCCCTGTAGATTTATTCATATGCTTCAAGGAAAAAAAGCTCTTAACTAAATCACACGGAATACTACTAAAACAACTCTAGTGGTTATCGATTACCTTTAAGGTCAAATACAAACTTTTCTATTAAGCTTTTAAAGTTCTTCAGAACCTGTCTCTAATCAGCCTTTCTAGTCTTACTCCATTTCCTGTACTGTATAGTGTAGCCAAACTTGCCTTCTAGCTCTTTCTCAGACATGGCATTTATCTGCCCTCTCTATGCCTTTGCAGAGACACTTCCCAATGCCTTGAATATAATCATTCTTCACACCTGTCTGTCAAAGATCAACTCAAGGACTACCTTTGTTCAACATCTTTCAGCATCCTTCCAGATGCTAATAACTTTCCACATTCCAACCCCCTCCACAAAAAAACAAAGACCCAAACCCAAAATGTCCTACTTATTTTGTATATAGTTTGTGTGAATGGTTGTTCAAAAGACCTCTATTCAATTGATTTCCTCACAGTCCTTTTTATTTAATCACAGAATATGAGGGCAAGGTAACAGAGAAAATGAGGTATAAGGTTGTAAATTATGTGAATTATCTATGCTATTTTACAAATATTAAAGTTTATTATTCAAGTTTGAAAAAAATAAATGGTGTCTAGTCATTGAATTGACTGAAAGATTGACCATGATCCTTGTGGAACTTGACAAAAAAGGAAGATAAACTTTCTACAGTTGAGTCATTAGACAACTATTAAAGAACAATCTAGTCATGAAGAGGGAAAACCATTCCTCTCCTCTTGGGGATAAGGGCAGGTTCAGATTGACTTTGGGGGATAATTAAGAGTTTATGTTGGCTAACTGGAGTGGAAATGCAGAGATGTGAATAGGCCAAATGAACCCAGCAAATAAACTGTGCCCCTGACAAGTAGCATGAGGACATCATAAGAAGTAAAAAGATATGAGGTTCTACAGTGTTAGAGGTATGAACTTCCAGGGCCAAGTATTTCCCTCATATGGACCTCTTTACTAATGGACTCTATATGTATCAGCGCTCTTCTAAGTTAGTCTGATTTGTGTTTCTCAGTTTGTTTCTTTTGAGGTTACATGTTAGATGTATGAGGTTACATGTTTCTTCTGATGCAATCAAAGGCATTGAGCTAATAGTGTCTACCGGCTGATTATTAAAGACACGTACAAGTAGGAGCTCATAAGTATAACTCTAGGATTATGGAGCTTTAGCAGACCTTGAACCTAAGGGACCTGTCACCTGGAAAACTCAACCTGTAAGTGCAAGTTGAGAGGGTAGCCCAGAGGGCTTCGATAGGTTTGATCAAACGTAAAATAGAATAGTGCTGACATTTAGCATTTGTAAGTCACTCCAATGGTAACACAAATGCTCTGTAACTTTTAATGCCATAATTCTAATATAACATGAACTTGTGAAACATAAATACCTATGTGGCTAACCAGTCTACTTGAACTTTTAAACTACAAAGGGTGAGAATATTTGGAGAGAGATTAGTATTGTACCAAATAAAACTTCTGTAACCTGAGCTGATACATTTAATGATATCTATAATTATTATTGTGCTTTATCTAATCCGGTAAGAAAAGTAAGCAATTCCTGTAAATTACTGGAAGCTATATTACTTTTACACAGACAAATAAAAACCTTACAGTTTTTCTTTCCTCCTTATTAGTTCTCTGGTTTCTAAAAATTAGCATCACTGCTCACAATAGAGGCATAATAATATATTGGAAAGAATACAGAACTAGGCCCCTGAGAACCTGAATTCAAATAACTATATGACTTTGAGGAAATCACTGGATTCTTCTGAGTTGCAGCTTCTTCATATTTGAAATGAGGGTGACAGAGAATGATTTCCAATGTCTTTTGCAGTTCTAAATCTACGATTTATGATTCAGTCTTCCCCAATTGTCACCAGATAAGTAGCTGGGTGGTACACTGAATAGAACACAGTGTATGAAATCAGAAAGACTCATCTTCAAGAGTTCAAATCTGACCTCAGACACTTACTAGCTGTTACCATGGGCAAGTCACTTAACCCTGTTTGCTTCTGTTTTCTCATCTGTAAAATAAGCTGGAGAAGGAAATGGCAAAGCATTCCAGTATCTTTACTAAGAAAAGCTCAAATAGGGGCATGAAGAGTCAGACACAATGGCACAACAACAATGGTTACATAGAATTCTGTTCAAAAATGTTCAGTAGCTACTTATTATCATCTAAAAAAGAAAAAAAAAAAGTAAAACGAAAACCTTCTGCTTATTTTCCTGGAATTCAAGGCCCTCTATAATATGACTTTTGCTTTCCCCTCTTGTTTTGTATTATTCCTCTCTGTACTGTGTTCAAATCTAAAGTGTCCATGATGACCGCTTGTCAGCATGTTACAGTGAAGAATTCTTTTCAATATGGAATAGACGAGATGGATACTATGAACTTGAAAATTTGATGTTCTTTGTGACTGGTTTTTTTTTTGTCTTTTCAATGTGTTCTGTACTTTTATGTATCTGTGCTTTTTCTCACTCTTAACTGTACCTGGTATGCATTTCTCTCCTCCTTTACCTTGTTAAATTTCTACCCATTCCTTAAAAATCATGGCAAATGGATTCTCTGAGGTTCATTGTTGGTAACAACATCCAGGCATTATAATAATAGCAATTAATATTTGGGTCTTACCTACTTTTTTGTTAAGCAATCGGGGTTAAGTAACTTGCTCAAGGTTACACAGCCAGTTATTTCTGGGTGTGGTGCTGAGTATCTGAGCCCAGATTTGATCCAGGTCATCCTGACACTGGAGCCAGTGCTCTTACTCGCTGAGCCACCTGGCCACCCCTAAGTAATTGGGGTTAAGTAACTTATTCAAGGTTACACGGCCAGGTGTTTCTGGGTGTGCTGAGTGTCTGAGCCTGGGATTTGATCTCCAGGTCATTCTGACACTGGAGCCGGTGTTCTTACTCGCTGTGCTACCTGGCCGCCCCTTACCTACTTTCTAGATTATATACTCAATGAGGCTTGGAATTTATTTATTATCTAAACTTTCTTTCCCAGTACCCACCAATGCTCAGACCTAGGTATTTAAAGTTTATCATCATATCTGTACAAGGTTCCCCCCTGGCACTCCCTCACTAGATAATCACTCCCTTGAAATAACAGTTTCCGGGTCAGACTAAATAAAAACCAGCACCTCTCCCACTGTGATATCCTCCTTCCTACGGTGCAAAATTTCAATAAGCTTTACTCATGAAAGGGATCCTTGTAGATCATGACCAGCTGTCTCCTGCTCTTTCCCTTTGGTTTCTTGATAGGTTAAGGGCAAGAGGGAAGATATCACCTGCCCAGGAAGTAAAGGCATCGTCACTTTCAATTTCTGATTATTCCAAGGAAGGAGATTTGACTGGTAAGATATGAAAAATCATGTAGTACTAGAATCAGTTCAAGGATATTGGATGATTCATTATATATGTATCTATGATATGTTATATATATATATATATATATATATATATATATACATTTTTTCCAGAATATTCAAACAGTTTTCATATAGAAATAGTATTTATGACACAGTGGATAACACGCTGATCTTGGAGTAAGGAAATATTGAGTTTACATCCTCCCCCAGATACATACACATCCTCCCCCAGATACATCCTAGTGCTACAACTGTAAATTATTTAACATCTCTGTCTCAGTAGCTTCATCTGTAAAATGGGCATATTAATTGCCCTGAGCTCACAGGGTTATTGTGAGGGTTCAAAGAGATAACATATATAAGTGCTTTGTAAAATTTAAAGTGCTAAATAAATGTTAGCTATTGTGGGTAGTATTTTTAGTATTAGTATTATATTTGTGAAACTGTTTAGCCCTGAAAGGCAAAATTTGGGCAAATAAGAAGTTACAGGGAGACAGATTTCAATTTAATATAAAGATAAACTTCCCAACAATTAGAATTTTCTAAAAACAGACATAGTAAGGCTAGTTGTTTCCTGAGGTGCCTTCTAATGCTAGGATTTTAGATTCTATATTCTAGGATCATTACAGTAGCTGAAAAGTGTGCAAGACCCAGACAAAGCAGAAGGGGAAGCACATATTGAGGCTGTTCTCTGAATCCTCCAGATACTGGGTGTCTTGGGGAAAAGAGAAGTAAGGGAAAGCATTTAAATTATGCATGAACAAATGTTGACCTACTCATGGAAAGAAGAGGCTAGAATAGGCCTGTAAAGTTCAGGTCCCAGGTCTGAAATGGAAACATTGTGGGCAGCTCTAATTTAAATTCTCTAGTTAGAAACATAAAAGAAAACAGGGAGAAAAAAGAAAAAGGGGGAACAGACGCAGTTAGTAAGGCCTATGAAATATCTGAGCATGAAAAATAGAGAAAACTGTTAAACTGTTAAGCGCTATTTTTTTTAAGGATAAACTAATGTACTCTGAATGCTAGATTGTGTCTCTTGCTTAAATAGCTGTGACATGTTTCCTGGTTTAGAATGGACTTTCAGTTTAGAGATAATTTCTGGTCTTTTCATCTCTACTAATCATCATCTTATTTTTGAACAGTTTTTATATTGTGCATTTCTGATCCCCCTACCATCTCAGAAACCTTTTTATTTCAACCTCCCTGTTCCCATGAAATATCATCACTAAGGATCCTGAACAGTTCATAGCCCTTACTGAACACAAGGGGAAAATATATATAGGGTGAGTAGATTGGGGTAGAGTGTAAAAGTAGGACATAGGTGGGGTAGTTGAGAGTACACTTTTTTCTTTATAAGGTAAAATTGTGATAAAACGAAGCAACAAGAATTCAAAGGTTTTGAACAAGGACAACATGTTGAGTTACTTGCAAAGTATCTCTTCCTTCAGACCCATTCCTACTAGGATTTATGGAATACTACCCTACTAATGCTTTTTCCTCTCTCTTTTAAAGAATAAGATATATATATATATATATATATATATATATATATATATATATATATATATATATATATATAATAAAGTTAACCCTACGAGCCACATTTAAAGGCAGGACTGTAGCTAAGGCTATCAACACTGTCTCTCTGTTCAGTTTATGGGGCTAGACATGTGAAAAGAATGAATGACAGGAAGATACCTAAGTAGTCACTGTATGGTGAACTGAAGTGGGAGGAATTCAAGCCAATTTGGCAGAAGAAGCAGGTTAAAGACAAACAGAAGCACAACTTCAAACAACGTGCCATAGTTATGGACTTCTGAGAGACAACAGCTGCAGACAGAGCAGCAATCAGGAATGCAGAGGCTCTTTGTAGGCCAAGACTTCAGCCTTATTGTATGGCTGAATCAGAGTCACAATCAGCAACAAGCACTGTACAAATAGTGGCTGTAACTGTAAATCAAAGGGCAGCCTTTCCCCCTGTAAAACCAGTAGAGGACTACCAGACACATCCTTCTTTATAACTGCATCTGCACAATTGTCATTGTTCCCACATCATCACTGGACACACACACAAATTCATATATCTTATATGTATATGTATGTGTATATTATATGTATATACACACATATGTCCATATATAAATATGTGTATGTCCATATGCATTCATATAAGCAAGAAAGAATGATGGTTAGAAAATGCATCCAGCAGTGAGGTTATACTAAAACAAACGGATAAATCACATTAATTACAAATAACAATAAAGTAATAATCCATAGGGAGTAGTAACTAGGTGTTTTATCCTAAAAGAAAATAGAAAAGCAGAGGAAATGGGGAGCAAATTGTCATGAGTTTGACTTATGTTAAGAGTTTTTGCTGTTCTGGCATTAAAACACTGCAATATATTAATGTGTTAAGATGGGCTACCTTATATAAAAAAACTCTTTTCTTACATAGCACGTTATACAGTATGGCAAAAGATGATTTAATATTGTTGAGTATATATATATAGTACTCAATCACTGCCTAAAGAAATGAGTATAAAATTGAAAGTCAGTAATTCAGGTAAGTCATTCATATTAATATTGGAACTCTCATAAAGAAAACAGGTATGAGCACACACACACACACACACACACACACAAAACAACACAACACCAGGGGCACCAGCCCTAGAGTTCAAACCCGGCCTCAGACACTTAACACAAAAAACTAGCCTTGTGACCTTGGACAAGTCACTTAACCCCACTCACCTTCCAAAAAACAAAAACAAAAAAAGAATACAGGTAGATGCATGTTTTAAGCAAAGATTAGATAATGATGGAGATAAAATCTTAAATTTGAGTAGACAGCTTCAACTTAGACACAGAAAAATTAAATATAGATAAATCACAACTTATTAATACGTTTTATTCTAGAAGTCCATGAGAAAATTATGTGTTTTATTTTAGAAAAATATTTATTTTCAGTGCTTTAAAGAGGAGTGAGATTTCCAAGTCAACACCATAGAAGTCTATATAGCCAATATTAACGGTAACAGTTCACATTTCACATATAGAGCCTTAATAAT
Source organism: Petaurus breviceps papuanus (assembly GCF_028583685.1). NCBI lineage: Eukaryota > Metazoa > Chordata > Mammalia > Diprotodontia > Petauridae > Petaurus > Petaurus breviceps. The sequence goes on along the minus strand of NW_027185860.1, from coordinate 8,452,429 downwards.
TTACATGCAGTCTCATTACAGTAAGCATCTGGAGTGGACAGAAAGATATAATTATTTTTATTTTAGAGATGAGGAAACTGAGGCTTAGAGAAAATTACTTCCTAAGGGCACAGAGTTATTCACTGTCAGAGAAGGAACCAAAAGATAGATCTCCTGATTCTTAGTCCAGTACTCTTTTAAATGAATATAATAATGTAGAAACTAATAATTTTTGCAAAATTGTTTTAAAAAATGTTTTGCACATTAATAAGCCCTGTATAAGAGAGGGGGGAATAAGGATTAATATAGCATTTATTATATGCCAAGCACTGTGCTAAGCACTTTACAAATATTATGTCATTTGATACTGATAGGAATCTTTTGAATAATAGCTATTGTTATGTCCATTTTCCAGTTGAGGAAACTCAGGCAAACAGAGATTAAGTGACTTGCCCAGGGTCACACGGCCATTAAGTGTCTGAGAACACATTTGAACTCAAATCTTCCTGATTCCAGGCTTATCATTTTATCCACTGTGTCCACCATCTGCCTATGTAACTTTACATTTTATTGAGAGGTTTATTTCTGAGACAAATAAAACAATTTTTCTCCTCTTCTCCTTACCTTTCCTACCCCTGGCCTCATCAAACAATGAGAAGCTTTTAGGAAGCCTTTGGAGATCAGAAATGTCTTCTCTTGATGGTAGGGGTAAAGTTACAAAATGGAGGATGGAGGTGTGGTGAAAGGGGGTGTGTTAAAGAGAGAGAGGAAGCAGGGATTTTCCAGTTTCTAATAGCACAAGAGTTACTTTGGTGGGTATAGGAGGAAGATAAACAAACCTTCTTATGCATTTGTCATTTACAAGCCAAGTAAACCAGACTACTTAGAAAATCATCTCTCAAAGTGCCTCATCAGTGCAGTCAAGTTTAAAAAATGACACCTTAGTGATGCTTTGGACTCTTCTAGCATAGTCAGGTAGGTACATGAGAAGTTTCTACAAGGAGAAATAATAATGGAAATGCCCAAATGGATTCAGCTGTTGTAATGGGAAACAAGAATGAAGGTAGGCAATCTCACACTGCCTAGGGCCAAACTATTTAAGGTACATAGTTGACCACATATAATATCAGCAATTCCATTTAATGCTGAAAAAGGCATCCAATGAAGACTGTGCAGCATGTATATGGTACTCTCCATGATTTGTTTCATTTATTAGCTATAGTCTATATTTATTAGTGATTCTAAGTAGCATCTGTCTTCTCCAGAGAAAAACTGGACATTTTCTTAATATCCTGTGGGAAAATATACTTTTTGTGGAGGAGCATAAGTGACCCAGAAGAATAATAAGGAATGGTGGGAGAAATTGGTGACGAAGACCTGAGGAGCATTAACCAGCTGTCTTAGCACCTTTGTTTTATGGGTGCCATTCTGACAGCTGCCTTAACTTGCTCTAGAAGTCCCCTGATGAAGCTTCTAGCTGTCCTTTATGGGGCTATCTCATGCAAAGCACTGTAGAAAGAACATAGATTGGGGAGTTAGGAGACATGGATTCAAGTCATATATATATATATATGCTTTGTATTTACTCTGTGACCTTGGGCCAGTCATTCTGGACATTAGCTCTCTCATCTGCAAAATGAGAGAGTTCCAACTGTACAATTTCTAAGCTCCTTTCTATCGCCAAATTCTATAATTTTATGTCTATATCTGAAGGAGAGAAATACATATATACTAATCTAGATGAAGATACAAAAGACAGCCTTAAAAATATTTATAAAGTCAGGTCAGGAAAGCCTGCACTGAGAGTCCAGACATAGCCACATAGCTGGGCAAAGGCTGAAGATCTGAATATGATCTGAACATTAAAACAACGATAGGAATAATTTATTCTAAGGGCAGCCATTCAAGTGCATGAATACTAAGGTAAATGCAGGCCTGGGGAATCAATTCAAGGAACAAAAGACAGGTGGGATGTGAGGACCATTAGTAAAACGTGTGGACTGAGTCTAAGATATAGGGTCAGATCAGGTCAAATAGAGCAATCAAAGCATTTAGAGCTGAAGGCTATAGTTTAACCTATTCCTTAGAGATGAAGAAATTGTTGTGTCAGACAGTGTCAGAGACAAGATGAGAGCCTAGATTTTCTTGCTCGTGAGAGCAACACTTTTCCCACAGTAAGTAGAAGGTTATTCATAGGTGTCAATGATAAGGTCCAGCCACATGTACCTGGGAAGTAGTTACAAGGCAAGGGGTTTAGGGGCAGGAAATGTGGTTACTTAGAGGATTGGAGAATAAGGTAAGAACTCAGTAACTGAGAAATGTGGCAGGGAATCTTGCTAATGGAACCCTGGGATTATAAGGTCAGAATGACTACTAATATGGGTGATTAAATGTTGTAACAGCAATTATGGAACTTCTTTAATCACTACTGTGTAGGACCAGGATGGAGCCAGGTGGAACCAAGGTGGACTTTAAGTCCTCTACCAGGGCTAGAGTGCTATGAGGGCAGGTAACTAGGTAGGCCACTACGTCAATAGTACAATACCATGACTGTGAACTTGAGTAATAAAAGACATGTTTGTCCTGTCAATGAATGGGGATATTTTGTATGGACCACATTTCCCAAATGATTCTTTTTCTTTTTTTATTCCTTGAAAGATTACTCTTGATCTAGGTTCAACTTTAGCCAGTGTAATATCGAAGTCCTTAACCCAGTCAACAAATGGATATGTCAATGAACTGCATTATTATTTTTTAGAATGGGTGTAGAGGGGGAAAATATAGAATATATTTTCTTCATTATCAAAGTATTGCAGCATAAGGTTTTAAGATTTTTCCTAGAAGCTTTAAATAAAAGGCATAATTAAGACCATAATAAGGAATAGTAAGGGTAGCTAGGTGGCTTAGTGGATAGAGTGCTGGGCCTGGAGTCAGGAAGACTTGAGTTGAAATTTGGGCTCAGACACTTAACTGTGTGACCCAAGGCAAGGCACTTAACCCTGTTTGCCTCAGTTCCCTCATCTCTAGAATGAGCTGGAAAAGTAAATGGCAAACAAATCCAGTATCTTTGCCAAGAAAACTCCAAATGGGGTCACAAAGAATCAGATAAGAGGGTAAAATGAATGAACAAAGGAATAATAGCTAATATGCAATTGAAACTCTACATATTCAAAAAGCCCTATTAAATAAACTTAAATGGTTCTCTGTTCTATTACTTATACTTGTTTGATGAAAATACCTTGCCTGAAAATAAGTATTTTTTCTACACATGTAGACTGAATATTGTCTACCTATTTTCTGCTCATTTAATTCTTTCAGTCCCAGCTCACAACAGGTAAAATATATACCTACTTTCCTTCCCTGAATGCCCTTCACTAAGAGTAAAGGCCTTGTAGGAAAACCCTTTTACCTATTCCAGGGTCACTGCTTATTAAGGTAAATACAGACAAAAAGGTCCTGTCATCCTATAAACCCTTTTAGTTTCAGAAAGCCAAAATTTAATTCCCTGTGCAAATTCAAATATAATTCAAGAATGGAACAGCTTCTCTATGTAGTTGATAGGATTATGACAAAAGGGTAGGAGAATTGATTTTCAATTGAAGTGAGAAATTAAGTTAACCTTAACCTTCATTCACAGACATACATGCTGGCGTACCAGAAAAGACCAAAGAGCTTCTCTGTGGTTATGAGAAAATCTGACCTACCAATATATATTGGTGAGATACCATGAAAACAGAGGGGAGAAATCTTGTGCTTAAGAGAAATCATCTGTATCTTACTGGCTTCCCTATTTTGTATTTCTAACAGAATTCTGGATTGTTATTTTGATTAAGGATTTTATGTAAACAACAATTAGGTGGACTAAAAAGGGACTCAATAAAATAGCATTTGTTAAATATATGCAAGGCTCTTGGTTCAGTGAAAGGGATAGAAATATAAAAAAGAAGACAGTCTCTGACTCCAAAAGCTCATATTCTAACAGAGAAAGATAATCATTTGGGGGTTTGGAAGTCACATGAAGGATAAATAAAATCATCCAGCAAGTGATTGAAATATCCTTTCCAAGAATCATAAGGTTGACTTGATTTCCATTTGAAGAGCAAGATGGATAGTGCCATAATTCCACCAAAACACACACACCACAGTGATGGTCATAATGCAGTTATTTCCTCAGATCTTAGACTTAGAGTTGGTAAAGAAGATGGGAAGCTTTTAGGTTATCAAGTTCAGAGTTCTTCATTTCATAGAGGAGGAAAATGAGGGTCAGTGAGATAAAGTGACTTGTCCAAGATGACACAGTTAGTAAGGATCAGACCCAGGCCTTTCTGACTCCAAGTCCAATACTATATGCAATATATCAATGGTGCCAAATTCATAGAAACAGATACCTGCAAGCTTCACATTGAGTAAGAACACCACCAATTAGCACTATCTTTGTTAAAATTATACACACACATGCACACTCATGCCATTTTAGTAAATATTTCCTAATTACCTCTTAATCTGTCTCAGGCCCTACTTGGGGGTTCAGGTTTAATGCTCCTGCAGCAGACCATGCTTTCTCAATCAGCCAATATAGCAACAAGAAATATATGGCCCTGGGAGGGGAACTGGAGGCTAAAGGTGAAGTGGGTGGCATGATATGAAGAACATAGTTTGGTATTTTTTTGATAATTATAAACATAAACATAAATAAAATTCATTAGAGTGACAAACGTGGGATTCTATGTTGACTTGGTTAAAGTACCTAATTATTTTTCATCTATGTTTTAAAATGTCAATAGTACTAATTTATATCTATTTTAAAACAGAAAAAATCCCCAAGGATTTATAGTTATTAAGCGGATAGGAAGGTTCAATTAAATTCCAGGCTTTTATGGGAAGAACTTCATTAAATGGGGGGGGGGGGTCAGAAAACATGCAGCATCTTGAATGCATAGAAGAGAAACGCCTTTCTTTTCTTCCATCTCTAAGAATTTCTCTCTTAAATTTGTTTGCCTGTGATAAAGTAATTTAAGGGCTTGCTGCTGTTGAATGTGACTCTGTGACCCTTTTTTTTTGGATTTTTGTTTTGTTTTAGGCAAAGATACTGAAATAGTTTTCTATTTCCTTATCCAGTTCATTTTACAGATGAGGAAACAGAGGCAAACAGGGTTAAGTAACTTGTCCACTGTGACTAGTAACACAGCTAGTAAATGTCTGAGGTCAGAACTGAACTCCTGAAAACAAGTCTTCCTGACTCCAGGCCTGGAACTCTATCCACTGCTCTACTTAGCTGCTACAACTTTAAGGCAGGAAGCAATTTGAGCCCAGACTGCATAGTATAAAAAATATGTTAAACTTGGAATCAGTAGAAATCTGGGTTTCAGTACTGGTTTTGGTATTTCCTGATTGTATGACCCTGAGTAATTCATTCAACCTTTCAAAGTCTCAGGTTTCTCATCTGTAAAGTGAGTGATGCAGGCTAGAAACACCAGACCCTTCCCCAAAGAGGGAGGAAGAGTAGATAGAAAAAAGCCAGAATAATTTATGTCTAAAAAAGTTCAGAACCAGATAACAAAGGAAAATAAAGATCCCTTCTAGTTCATTTATTTACAGGATCAAAGATTTAGTTTGATTTCCTTACTTTACAAAAATGAGGCCCAGAGAGTTTGTCACTTGCCCAAATACAAGTAGAACTGTGAGATGTGATATCTGAATACAGATCCTCTTACTTTAGAGTCAATAGTCTTTCCACTGTACCACTTATACTACCTATAAAATGCTATAGGCTTCTGCAGTTATTTACTGGTAGTATAGCCAGCAGAGCCTTGGTAAGTTCATTTATAAAAAGATCCAGTCTCCCTTTCTGACTATTTCTGTATAGAATTTAAATCTAACCTACCTGGAAGCACTCTATCTGAGTTGAAATGATCTGAACAACTCCAAATTGACATGTGTGTATAAATATATACATATATGGGTATGTATGTATATATATGCATATATGTGTGTATATAAGTATATACACACATATATGCATTATATATAATTTATATGTACGTATATAATTAATTAAAGACTTTAAAGTTACTTTCCTTTAGTAAAGCAGATCAAAGAACCTGTGCTAGCAGCCATCCTTAGTATGCTAGGGTGCTTGCTGTTACAGTTTCATACCTGGTTTCTTTTCTATTAAACACTGTAGTTGGATTAGAGGTGGGTGTGGCAGTGATTCTGCTCTTTAAAAGAGAGAACTCATCTAAAGCAATGCAGAAAATATTATATTCATTAACTACCTCAAAGGTTTGTTGTGAGGAAAATGATTTGTAAGTAACCCCAATTGACAGGAATATGAACTTTACTGTACAATGATGATCAAAAAAATGTAAGAATGTTTTAAAAACAAGAAAAATAAGTTTCATCACATTCCCGTGGTATCTTTTACAATATAAGTACATCCATTTGCTAAAATCTGCATTTTTGAAAATTATTTTAATTAAAGTTCCAGTGGAAAAATTTGGGGCTTACATAGTAAATGCTGATATTAAAAATGTTATTTACATATTGGTTGTAGATATTAAGCTTCTAGAAAGCAAAGACAATCTGTTTAATTTGAATTTAAAAAAAAATTAGCTCAATATAAGGCATAAATCCAAATCCCATTTTGAAGAATGCTTTTCTTTTCTGATTACAAGATTCTATTACCATTTTTAAAATTGCAAAACCTTAAATCCCTGGAAAGATAGATATAATACCAATTTGAATCCCATAGTGTTATACTTTCTCTTTTTTTTCTGTGAAAGATATCAAGTCACTTTGTCCAAGACTATAAGAACTGCCATTTGGGGTCAGACCCACTGTTGTCTGAGTAGTCTAATCTTTTATCCTTTGACTGCATCATCTATTGACAGTTTGTGACTGAACATGGCCATCCCCCACAATATTAGTCTCCATTGTTAATAATTTCCCTTAGGACACTCCTAAGTTCCCACAGTTTTTCATGGATGATAAATATAAGTGTGTATCTATCTCCTTCTTGAACCCATTTCAATTGTCAGCTTGTACCAACTTCCAAGTTAATGAATTCCCTAAGTTTACTGTCTTAAGTAAAGCAGCACTTCTTTTAGTATGTCCTAAATTTACTTTCAACCTTTAAAGGGGTTTCAATTCTAGTATTCTGAGATTTAATGAACCCTTCTATGTTCACCTTATCTGTAACCTTAGTGATTTTATAGACCTGAATCACATCACCCCCTGAGCTTTTGTCTTTCGAGACAGAAGAGTCCTAATTATGGTAATTTGTCCTCAAGTAGAAAAGAGTCTTTTTTTTTTACTTGATAATTTTGGTTGTTCTTCTCTGAACCCATAGTATCCAGTAGCGTATAATTCCCTCCAGTTGTGGGTAGTTATGATATAAATAAGATATTATTTTCTGTAAAATGTTCAGTCCCTTGAGAAAATCAAATAACTTTAGGAAAGCTTATTTGTGTCTCCTCCTTTCAGTTAGAAACCTGGATAGGTAGATTCTTATTTCTTATAATGCAGTTAAACATTTTGCTATTATGCTGCATAATTTTAAATCATTATATTGTTACTTGAAGAAGTATTTTTAAAAACTCTTTAAACACAGAGAAATGACCTTTTATGATGAGGTATACCAGATTACCTAATTTTTCCATGTAAAAATATAGACTTTTTGGGTTCTCACCATATAAGTTGATCCTTATCCTGCTGCTGATTTCAAGACAGGTAGCATATAGAGCAGCTTCCTAAGTAGTTGGTAATGCATAAAATCACTCCAGTCCTACACAACTGTTCTTCATTTAGTAACTAGTTTAATAGCAGGTTCTGCTGACTGTCTGAGGAATCTTCTAATTGCAGGCAGGACTCAGCTACCTCCACACTTAGAATATAAGTTTTTTTTTCTTTTGTACTATATTAAACAGGAATTTACATACTGCAATATTCAGTAAGTTGCCACCTTAGATGATGCACTATTTGCTAACCTGATCAGACCACATCTAAAGTGAACACATCTGGTGTCCAGTCTGAGTGCCCCAGTTTAGGAAGGACATTGACAAATTAGATTACGTCCACAGTAGGACAACTAGCATGGGGAAGAGGCTCAAGTTTATGCCATATGAAGACTAGTTTTAAGGAACTGGACATATTTAGCCTGGAGAAGACAAGTAGGAAAATGACATTTAGCTTTAAACATTTTAAGGACTATCACCTGGAAGAGAAAATAAATTGGATCTGTTTCACCTAAGAGGTCAGAAGTAAGAGGAGTGAAGTTGTAAAAGGTGAAATTTAGGTTTGATGTAAGCCTAGCAATTAAAGCAATCCTAAAGTGAAGCACTATCTTGGTGATATACTATGTTTCTCTTCTCACACTGGAGATCTTCAGACATTAAATGCCAGATAAGTGCTTGGGAGAAATATTATTGAGGACATTCTTGTTCATATATGACTGGGACTAGAGGGGCTCTTGAGGTCCCTTCAGACTCTGAGATTCTGTTATTTTGTGAAGTTGAGTTTGCATTTGGTCAAGAACTCAAATCTGATTACGAATTCACCAACTGATTTGCTGGCGTGAACTATGGGAGCAAAGTACGCAAAATATATAGGTGTTTATCCTAAATGGTCTTTCAAATAATACAAATTAATTATTACATTATTACAATGTGACCTAAATGAAAAATACTAAAATATTAAGACATTTTCTGAGTTTCATATCTTAGGCATTTTCACTTCTCCAACACTCAAAGTTTTATATTGTAAGCATACAAAACTTAAATGAGGTAATCAGAACAAGCAAATCAAAGTGACTCTTCCTGTCCCACTGCTACTTATATTAAATAAATTATTAAACAGTGAATTTGCGTTTGATTTGTGATTTCATTTGCGTAATAAATTCCCTGTTGAAGAAACTCCCTTTTGTCAAATCAAGTTAGCACTTGTTCTAAAACCAAAAAACCTTATCTCAGAGCCCTGTGAGTTTAAGTGAATTGTCCTGTGTTCCCATCAATAAAAACAGTATGTTCATAGTCAAGACTCGAACCCACGTCTCCTTGACTTTTAATCTCTCTTATTTACTATTCCATGCTGTCTCTCATAATAGTCTTCATAAAATTCTGAAAAACTTCCATCTTTTCAGCAAAGAAAATATGCATTTTCTGTATTCTTACAATGTAAATTATATTCATTAAAAGAGAACAAAAATATAGTTTCATGGAGAACAAAATGTTAAATGAATAAAATATTAAATCCCCTACTGATTATATCATATATCTGTGAATATGCAATTTTCTATTCACATGTGGCATAATATTTTCCAGTCTGCTTCCAAAACATTTGCTTTCATTAATTTTCAAAATAATCAGTAAAAATCTTCACCTATAAAGGTTTTAAAGAACTGTGAATTTTACTCTATATTTGGCTAGCTTTCCTATGAATGATTTATTGCTCATTCCCTATTTTTACAATGAATAGAGTTTTCTACATATCAAGTCTATACTTTATTTAGTATGCAGCCCTCAAATCCTACTATCAGCTACCATCCTATTCTGTAGTGGATTGAAATACCAAGTGCTCTGTCTTGAAATTTCATGGAGATGAAAAACTCAAGGGTTTGACTAATAATGTTCACTATTATAGAAATTAATCACTGAATATTCTTTGTTTGAAGAAATATGCTTAAACATAAAAAATTACTAACATACTTAAGATGAACTTTAATACTTTCAAAGACATTCAACTTTATATGCTGTTGGAACAATGTTGAGCAAATTTTTTTCCTCTTAATACCTCCTTACATTCAAATAACAAATTCCCTGTAATGATTAATCTGAAATATAACAATTATAAAAATGATATTATTTGTCCTACATTTTAAAGTTTAAAAAATATAATTCAACTGTGTATAATTATACACACACACATACGGACACATATATGACTTCTGGGACACACTGTTTACTCATAATTTATATTCTGATAAAATCCAACTTCTTTTCTTTTTCCTTTCTCTTTCTTTTTTCTTCCTTCCTTTCTTTTTCTTTCTCTCTCCCTTCCTCCATTCTTTCCTCTGTCTGTTCTTTCCTCCCTCCCTCCCTTCTTTCTTTTCTTCCTCCTTCCTTCCTGCCTGCCTGCCTTCCTTTCTCCCTATCTATATAACCCAGACCTCAAGTATAACAACCTTTTATAGTACCTATCCCACCACTGATTAACAAAGAAACTTTTGACCTATTCCATTTCTGACCTGGGCCAAAATGTTCCTCCTTTAGGCAGCCTGATGTCCCCCTACTCTCAACACTTTGATACCAGATTAAGGACACTCAATTGGCTCTACCCTAATACAGTTCAGAATTCCCCATGCTATCCACCAGCCTGAGCTATTCCCATAAAAAGGGATTATAGGTATAAGCCAACATCATCATCCATATATTCCTTTTCACATGAAATGCTTTCTATACATAATTCCCCCTCACTGTACTTATGCAGTTGAATTTTTGAACCAAAAGGTGGTACTTAACATTTAGCATCATTAGATTTGATCTCATTCAGTTCAGTCATCATTTTAGTTTGTCAAGATCTGCTGAATCTGACATTCACTTGCTTTTCCCTCTCAGCTATATGTCATCTTCCAATTTATGTACGATTAGCATCAGGTGAACCCTTGGTAAATACAAAGACCTTATAAGGAGTAGTATCTCAATATTTCATGGAAATGCTTTTAATAAACAAATAGCTAGGTATTGCTCCCTAGTTAGCAATCTGAGCAGATACTAAATGAGATGAGATAGATAGAGAGAGACAGATATATATATATATATATATATATATATATATATATATATATATAGAGAGAGAGAGAGAGAGAGAGAGAGAGAGAGAGAGAGAGAGAGAGAGAGATCAGATGAGATAACTGCACAATAGCAGTTAGAAAAGGAAAAAGTTTTAGAATGTATAAGTAAGATTTCCACATTAGGATGTGCCCATTCAAGGGTAAGTGCATATGCTAAAGAAAATTATGTATGTTTAGAAAAGCACAAATCATACACCAACAATCATGAACTACCATGCACATACATGCAATTTTAGGGAGGTGTCTCATAGTATCTGATATTTTTGCAGATTAGTAAAAATTTGAATTTTATCAACTCTTTCTGTTGGTGGGTTACATATAGAAAAGTAAATAAATTTTAATAAATACTGACATAATGAAGTATTCAAATCTATCTATTTATCTAGGGAGAGAGGTAAAAGTATGGGGCATAGGAAAGGCAGAGACATTAGCACATGCCATAAATGGTTTCATACAAACCATGGACAAGATGTTGAACAATATAGGGCCAAGGGCAAGGTAGATTGCTGAGGTCTAAAAGAGACCTCCCTCCAAGTGAACATTGATCCATAAGTAACTCTTTTGAGTCAGATTATTCAATCCGGTCTAAATCTACCTAACTATAACTAAGATATATTTTTATAGTTTGCATTTATGTAGTTATTTACAGTTCTACAGCACTTTTTCAAAGAAAATCAATTAATTATCATTTGTATTTTACCGATGTGGAAACTAAGCCTTAAAGAGATTAAATGACATGTCTGAGGTCTCACAGCTAATAAATAAAAGAACCAAAACTCAAACTCTAAGCTTCCTCTATATAAGACTTAAAACATGTATTTTTAAGTTTAGGCAGGGGAAAAAACACTGAGAGTCCAAAGAATGAAATTTATTAAATGGAATTATCCTTATTATGTTATCCATGTTATACATTGGAAAATTTAATGGCAAAGTGTACCATTCACATTCTTTTTTTGCGTTCTTATTCTACTTTCTTATGTTGTTTCTATATTTTTAAAAGCAAAGATATGTATGTATGTGTGTATATGCATATATAGATCCTCACTGTCCAAATTCTGTGGCCAGAACTAAATATTGAAGTTGAGTTGGTGCTTCATGACAGATCGATCAATCAAAAAGCATAGATTAAGGACTTGTTCTATGCCAGGCACCAGGCATATAAAGACATAGAACCGAACAAGCCCTTATGATCATGAAGACTAGTAAATCCATCAAAAAAATTATGATATTGTTAAAAATGCAAAAAAGCACACATATGAAACTGGAAAAGTTAAAGATCATTAATGTGTTATACTGGTAAACTCTACCAGCTGCCTCTTTGTCACACAAAAGACCCCCAATATGCAATTTTTTAAAATAAGCAAATTGAAAGGATGTTTTTTGTAAAGAAATATCTCTGCATCTCAGTCATAGTAGTAACAGTGGTGTATGTGTTTATATGTGTGTATATATATATATATATATATATGTTATTTTATATGGTGTCATGTTGAGGGTAGATATAATTTTATGGGATGTTCCAAACCTTGCATCAGTTTGTTTCTGCATTAAGATGTGGTATATTTTTAGCTAAAACCAAGACAGTCTTTTTGTACTAAATCCATAATCTGGAAGGTTATCAAGGAATGTTCTTCAAAAGATTAAACAACTGAGACATTAAGAAGAGGAAATCTTCATCCAATATGTTCAACTTATTCATGATGATTAAGAGAAGACCTGTGGTGTAATGAATAAAGAAGTAGCTTTGAAGCCAAAAAGACCTGGTTTCATGATCTGTTTCTAACATCGATTGGATATGTGGGCAAACCACTTCACTTCTTGATGCTCTATGCAATTCTATCTAATACTATAAGTTGCAGAGATGATATTGACCTGTATTTGTAAAAGTTTCCTCATTTAGGTTGTTCCCTGAATCACAGGGCCAGTCACCACCCTTACTCTACTCTGGTGATTTGTAGAAGTTTATATAATTTCTGTGAAGTTTTGATTTAGTCAGAGGGCTGAGATCCTAGAGGGCTATATGTGGCCTGGAGGCTGCAGGTTCCCCATTCTTGGGTTAGACCAAGTTGAAAAGACTTAAGAGTATGATGACAAACTCTGTCTGAAAAGTAAACAAGTTGTTTGCAGAAACTCCTAACAAGGGTGTTGGACAGATGATCAATTTTGTGTGTTCACAAAAAAGCTAAAAGACAAAAGAAAACAAAACAAAACAAACAAAAAATATCTACAGAAGGATAGTTGTAGAGGGAATACCCACACAGGTGAAGTCATGCATCTTCTGAATACTAAAGTAAACATTTTGAACATATTAAATACTGTAAAAAAAGATTGATTAAATTGTGATTTATTGTGATGGAATACTGCTGTGCTATAAGAAATGATTAGCTCACTGATTTCAGAGAAACATGGATACCTTTACATGAGATAATGAAGAGTGAAATAAGCAGAACAAAGAGAACATCATATATAGTAACAGCAATATTATTTTAAGACCAACTTTAAGTGACTAAATCATTTTGACTATTATAAATGCCCAGATTAGCTACAAAGGACATATGAAGGAAAATGCTATCTGCATACAGAGAAATAATTGATAAATAGAAGTATATGTAGAATTATTTTACATATATATAAATATTTGTGTCTAATGGTAGCCATTTCTAGGGCTGGAGAAGGGGCGGGAAGAAAGAAAAAGATATTTACATAATGATATTATTAGACATTAAAAAAGAATAGCAAGTTGTACATAACAGATTTGCAGTTTTGTGTGCAATCATCTTTTGAAAAAATTCTACTGTTATGGCAATACTTGTTTTATTTTATATCTTAAAATAAATATTTTTTAAAAGAATTAGATGTATGGTTGATGACAATTATGTTTATTGAATATTTTATAAGCAGAAACCATGTTTCTTTTTCTATTTGTGATTAAATTAAAAGGATACTGTATTCTCATGAAGAGTAATTTCACTAGGAGTAAACAAATTCTTAAAACAAAACAAAGGGAAGTATCCTATTTCCTGAGTATTAGGGAGAATAAAAGGTCTCAAATTCATTAGGAATCCCCAACAAAAGGGCTATGGTGACTCACTGATAAGCACTATAACTGCCATTTTAAAATCTGTCAAGCACATTACACATATTGTCTTATTTAAATTACACAAGAATATTACGAGAAAAACATTATTATCCCCCTTTCATATCTGAGGAAACTGAGGCACAGAAAAATTAAGTGACTTGAGTTTGTCTGTACAATGTCTGAAGCAGAATTTGATTCCAGGTTTTCCTGAATCCAACTCCAATACTCTATCCACTCCAAAGGAGCTGCCCATCTGGTTAGGAGTTGATCAGAAGTAGGAGTTATCTTCTGGAAATATTTTATCAGCTTCCATATTAGGATGAGGTTGTGGATGCTGCCTACTGTAAATGAATCTGATCACCAGGTATTTGTTCATTCAGGCATCTAGTCGGAGCTCCTTGCTATCTATACTTTCCCAGCTCCCCAGTATTCAATCGAGAAACTACAAAAAAGTAGATGGTTCAGATACTGCAAAAAAAAATTGTCCTGTCATCTTAGGAACCTGAAAAGTCATCTTCTGCTGAGATGAGTAACAGTTATTTTTACTATCTCCCTGTATACTTTCATTCCTAGCCCCCACCATAGTTTTTATCCTATCACTTTATCCATAAGATAACATATCCCTGATCTCCCTCTATAGTGATGAATGCTTATTCTTTCATGATCCCTAATGCACCAAAACAGGAAGAAGACAACCTAATTTTGTAACTAACTGCTGCCCCTGCAACCTTTACTTCTTAGAGGTTCGTTCTGCTTGTCTGTATCACCCCTATTATTCATATTGACATAATACCCCAGCTTCTATATGAGGTGCTAATGGACACATTCACAACCTGCAAAGGGAGATGAAATGAAAGCCCACAAGAAACTAAATCAAGCTGATTATGGTCCCTGATCAATCTTCCATACGTAAAAAGAGAATATTTACATGGATTGTTACTTGGAATATTTTAAAATTATCTGATGTTATAGTATTTGTTTAAGGGATGTTTTAAAAGATAAAAACCAGTACATTTGCCAACCTAAATTAGTTTATTTGCAAGGTTCTGTCAATGAGTCTCAGGAGTCATTATGCTTTACAAAACATTTTTCTATTTTAAAAGTTTACTATTAATTTGTGAAATTATCTTTTATACCCAAATCCCAAGACTAATAAAAATTAACAAGGAGAATTAAAGTTTTTAAAAAGTGTACTGTGACACCTTTAAAAGCTATTAAATAAAAGTAGATAAAAATGAGAAATCTTGATTTTTTTTGTCTTATCTATTACAAAGTTTAATATGAATAGCTTTTAAATTCCTTTCATGAGGTTTATGTTTTCTAGTTCACTAAATTTTAGGTAATATGACTTAAAGAAAATTTTTAAAAAGTCATTTCAATAATATAATATAAAAATATAGCACATTTTATAGCCAATTTTATTTTTCTTTCTAAAATGTTATAATATATAGTATTTAAAAAGTAATCAAAATAATGGTAACCTAAAACTGAAAGTATTGAACCTTCTATGTTTTCCAGCAAGCAATTAAAATAATTGTATATGATGGTAATAATAAAATATATTTATCACATAATTACTGCTAGGCCTTTTGGTTTTGCTTTAATTAGGTCATTTAAACTTCTAACATTTTCATTTCCTCTTGTCATATGTGTGTGTGTATTTATATATCTTTGAAATAAATGAAATTGACAAAAAAAGTATGTTTAACTCTGAAATAAGTGCATGCATCCCTTAATTATAATTGTTGGAAAATCTAAGAAGTAAATGATCAAATGAATCTATGATCTCATAGATGTATGCATTCCTACTACAAGCAGATCACACCCCATCCTTTCCTGCCCATTTCGTTTGATCTCTGTTCATTTGCTCCCCAAAGTTCAACATGATGGACTGGAGGCTGCCTTTATTTTTTGCTCATCAAGATAGTGAGTAGTGGAAACTTGTCACTTTCTACATTTCATCATTCACTTTCCACGTGGCCAAATTATCTTCCCATTGTGCAATTCTCTGATAATGTCTTCTTCCCCCTTTTATTCTTAGCAGTTCTGCATTATGAATTGCAGTCTGTTCATACCCACCATACATAGCTCCATTGACCTCTGTGTGATTCTCACTTATAGTTCTTCGGTTCTAGTGGTGTTCCATGACACATTCACATGGAACACCACTGATACACAGCAACATTATTAAAAGGGTGAAGCTTTGCTTTCATGGAAAACTTGGTTCATTAACAGAGCTTTGTAATTTTCTTTAGGCAATCCAGCCTACTCTGCTCCTGTTTAAGTCTGTGATCACATATGGTAGAAAAATCACTGTGACAGAAGAAAAACAGTGAGATCAACAGGAGGTAGGTTTTTGACAAAGTTTTATGTGTCCTAATTTCGATTTTAAATTAAAGCAACATTCTTAAAAGCCCACTACCATTTACTAATCTACAAAAATGTTCTGTTACATTTTTATAGGTATAAACTTTGTATTTCTTTTCTCAGAAGTGGAGATAATTTTCACTAATCTACACACAATTTCCTGGCCAGTTCCCCTTGGGTCATAGACATTTAAACCTTAGTATCCCAGTTTTGTTCAAAACTAAACTCACACTTTTGACCTGAAGTATCTCTAGGCCTACTAGTTAAACTTCTATCATCTCCTATCACTCTTCTATCCTCCCCAGGTAAACAAATTACCTTGTATCTATTTTGTATGAAACTTCTATAAATTCTATAAAATCTAAGTGTTACCTCTTTCTTCTCTCTCACCCCCTGCATTAGAAGGTAAACTCTTGGAGGGCAAGGACTATTTGTTTTGACTTTAGATCCCTACCACCAACACAGTACTTAGATTACAGTACATGAAGAGATTTTTTTGAAGATAAATGCTTATTGATTGTTTGTGACCAATCAATATTTTATATCTAGGCAGGACAGAGAACAAGGCATTGTTCTATGAATGTCAAAAACATATAATTTAGGTCTCATTAACACCATGTTCTAAGCTTACCAGAGTTTTATGATGAAGGGGTAGATGAACAGACTTTTAAAAAAATGACATTTAAATTCAATTGTCTATAAAATAAAATCTTTAAAAACTGTCCTAATTTTTTACTCCAAAATATATTTGTGAAAATATGAATAGCACTTTCGAATGCAAGGGAGGGGAAAAACTGATATTAACAACTTTAAGACAGGGAGATACTAGATTCAAAAATCGACAACTTGCAATTTTGGATAACAGCACATATATCCTTTGAAGAAGAAATAGACAATTCAGAGACTACCATTATCTAGCAAATAAGTCTATCTATAACATGAGGAGTCTTGTGATTTTAATTGACAAATCAAATGCCTTAGTTGAAAAAGAAAAAAATAAAATGTTAGACAAGCACAATTTTTGGAGATGATTTAAGTATTAAGAAATAAAATTACAAAATGTCTATAAGATTTTTCAAATGCTTATACATCTTTTGTTATACTTGGTAAACCTACCCTGTTTATTTAAATATAAATTAAATACAAGCTTACATTAGTAATGGATTGGGATAAAAAAAACTAGAAACATCACAAAAGCTTGCTCATTAATATGGTGTTAGAATTAATGGAATATAAGATCTTCCTCATCTATTAATAGACCTATGACTACATGTTTTCCCTTTTTTCCTTGGAACAGGGGCCACATTCCCAGGTCTAAAGGTACACGCGTATTTCAATCACTGATGTCTTGCTGCTTTGAGCTGTGTCACAGTTCACAACTGTGACATATCCTCAGTCACAAAGAGCCCATTGGGGGAGCAATTTGCCTAAGGAGAAGCTTGCTTATGGGGAGGCTTGCTTGCAGGAAGGCTTTCACACCTTTTGGTACTAAGCCAATTAGGCACTGAGTCATGTGGGTTGTGAAGCTTTCTGACTCTGAGCCCATGTATGTATGTATTCGGGGAGGTTGGTATTTTGCTTTGGGGATCACTCATGGGAAGAATGTTCACCTGAGTGAGGTCTTCGTGATTTGGCTAGATGAGACTCTGGGTAACTGTTGTTAAGTCTTCCGCCCTCCTATCCCCCAGCTCCAGCTGTTGGCAACCCAGATGTTGGAACTCCTGAGTCTGGTAATTATATATCTATTACTTTGTTTGAATAGTTGGAGCCCCGTCTGTCAGATTCTTTATTGGATACTCACTTCTTTCTACTTATCTGTCTACATTGTAGAAAAGCAGATCAAGGGGCTGGGTGGCACAGTGAATAGAGCACCAGCCCTGGAGTCAGGAGGACCTGAGTTCAAATCTGACCTCAGACACTTAACACAAAACTAGCCTTGTGACCTTGGGCAAGTCACTTAACCCCAATTGCCCTACCTTCCTCCCTCCAAAAAGCAAAAAAAAAAAAAAACCCAGATCAAAGAACCTGTGCTAGCAGCCCTTCTGAGTGCTGGTGTTATTGGTCTTATACCTACACAGCAGCTATAAGTATCATTAATGATACATATAACAGCTGGCACAAACAATAATTTTTGATGCCTAGTAATGAATTCCCTGAAAGGTTCTCACAGTGACAAAGAAGGTGACAGTAAATTAATTCACTGTGTTTATTCAATATTATTTAAGATTCTCTTCTGAAAAAACAAATGAAGCAGTGAAATTTTTTTGGCAAATATATAGCTGTTTGTATCTTAAGATCCCTAGCTTCCCCACTCCCTGTAATGTATACAACATGAAAAGACAGTTAAAATGTTCATTAATTATGGTTCTTCAAATTATGAATTATAGCACTCAGGTTATGTTGTTTAATTATACAACATTTCTAACAATAATAGCTAGCATTAATATAGAACCTTTTAAGGTTTGTAAAATACAAAAATTATCTCCTTTTATCCTCACAACAAAGCTGGGAGGAAGGTATTACTATTACATCCACTTTACAGGTGAGGAAAACAAAGCAGGCAGGTTAAATGACTTGCCTAAGGTCACAGAGCAAGATAGTGTTTGAGGTTAGTTGTCAAGTTGGGCTTTCTACCTCCAGGTCCAATAATCTATCTACTGTGGCATCTTGTTGCCACTTAAGGGCCCCTAATTTTCATTATACATAGATACGCATGTATACATATGTGCACACAAAACACATATATATGCACATGTATATATGCATGTGTGTAATAAAACATCAAACACACATTTTTCTGTACAAGTCAAATAAGTATGTTTTTCTCATCTGTATTCATAGCACCAAGGAAGTATCTAGTAGCCCTCAAAGCTTTTTTGATATCTATCCTTCAGTCATTACCCAAAGTCCCTGAACTTGTCACAGTCTGAGTAATCTGAATGTTAAAAAGCTTCATATTCATAATCACCAGCTGAAAATATGCCCTTTGCCTTTTCCTAATGCCTTCATTCATTTTTAAAAACTGGCTGATAGAATATTTGAATTTTTATCAGGAAAAAATGCTGTGAAAAGTCAATGACTCTGCCTAAAAGTACTAACCTAAAGGTAGAAAAGATATGTCAATTCAGGTGACACTACTACCTGTTAGTAATTGTGATAAAGTTTTAGTGTTTTAAACTATTGGGTAAAGTTTTAAAATTATCTATATTTTTTATTGTTATTCTTTGTAAAATTCTAGTAAAAAAGCATAATTATCCTAACAGAGATGATAGACAATAAGATATGAGAAAACAGTTAATGTTAAAAGCATGGAAAAATATAAAAGAGAAAATATTTTGAATATTAAAATGAATGTCTACCTAACACCTTAAATAAATATCCAAAGAATTTAACAAATTTAACTCCTATATTATTGTATATTTAAAATAAATAAATACAGTGCTAGTAATTAATACAGATAATTATTTTTATGTAAATGTCTTTTTCATAATTGTAAGTTTTTGCATAATCTAGAAAAGAGATTTCAAAAGTAAGTGAATTTTGAAGATGTTATTTTGCTTTCTCAAGTGAAAGAAGCCTTGAAAAATATATTTTGGAAGGAGAAAATGAAGGATTTTTAATATAGTACTGGATGGCTGATCAAGTCAGCCAAAACCTTTATTTAATTAGACAGATGTTGCAATCCTACTCTAAGTTTATATAATTCTAAGGAAAGTGAGGGACATATTCGGAATAAGGGAAAAGATTTTCCAAATGTAGAAAATGGAATATTTAAAGGTAAGGAGGAAAGGGGAAGTTGTGAGCAGGCTGAGTGATGGCTACATATTTGGTAGCTATAAGAAATTCTGATGACAATGTGTGGGGTATAGGGACCCCCAAAATCCCCCACACAAAAAATTAAAAGCCAGAGATGTCTCCAGGTAAGGACAGGATATTTTTATTCAGTTCTCATGAGAACTGGGCATCCATCCCTTCCACCTGTGCAGACCAGTGGAATGAGGAGTGTTACAGAAGACAGAGAAGTTTTATACCCTAAAGTAGACAACTCCCCTCCCACCACTGTTCCTTATTCCCATTGGCTGCGAGCCAGGCTTACAGCCTTGGCTTGAAATTCCCTTCAATGACAAAGCCCACCATTATCCCTTATTGTCTGGGAGGCTAGTTCACAAGAACAGGGAAACGGCATTGTCCATGTCCTTATTTGGCAAAGCTAAATAAAGCAAGGGAGGGGAAAAGATCACAAGCAAGGGTGGAGCTCAAAAGACTCCTAAAAGACTTAATGCTGATAAGGCTAGTGTGGCAAGCAAGGGTGGGGGAAGGATCAGGAAAATAGGACTCGTCTGTCTAATCTCATAAAGGTCTGTCTCTGGTTTCTCTCCCTCTCTTTCCCCAATCTTAGAAGTCTTCACAAAGGATGTATCCCATTAAGTAACATGGGGTGGGGATGAATTAGGATGCGCTTTATATGGTCTAAATTGGATTTTTCAACTTCATAAATATATTTGTGTATCACTCTATAGTATAGTTGTTTGTAATTGTGACATTTTTCCCCACTAGATTTTTAAGCCTATGGTGACAGAGACTAGGTTTTATTTAACCTTTTCTAACTTGTCATGCTATATATAATTTGTATATACTACTGTGTGTACATGTGTTTCTTAATAGAACTGAATCTTCCTGAGATGAGGGATTGTTTCATTCTTTATCTTTGTATCTGCAACTCATAGGCCCTGGCATGTAGTAAATAATTAAAAATATCTGATTGTTTGCTATTGTTTTAAACCAAGTAGATATTTAATAAATATCGGCTGAAAGTGTTGATGTCAATAATAAATTAGCCTGTATATCCATTCCCATTCCAAGTTTTACCTAATTGGTCAGGAAATTCACAGGATGGAATAGTAGAACATTAGTCATCTTCCGATATGTATAGGTTAGTTTTATTTAAAATAAAAATATGAAGAAGACAGGAGTAAAGGCAAGTTTTACAGCTTCAGCATTGTTAATGAGTGAAAGCAGTTCATTTAGGTAATCTAATTAGGTAATTGAAAGTAGGCCTGTGATTCCTGATGAGGCTAGGTTCAAGGCAAGCTGTGATGCTCCACAGTGCAGCAGAGAGTAGAGAGCCTCACAGCCTGACCATAAGAAAGCTGTTTTATTATATCAGCACCATATCTCTCTGAAATGTGATGGAGCAGGTCTGGAGAATATGAGTACATTTTTCATTCTGGTTTTGAGCATGTCTCTATTTGCTTGAAAAGCCTTGCTCCGAATGCAATTCTTAGGCCTACTATTATTAAATTTAATTAAATTTTACTTATGTAATGCCCATACCTAAATCTATCCCATTATCCTTTCCCAGGTCTAATATTTATTAAGAATTAGATTTTTAAGATACAAAATTATCATTTCCCAGTGGTCAAAGGATGTGTGATTTGTTCAGCATTGAGAACCTCTGATGTGGAAACTTCTTCAATCAACCTTACTCTGGCTTAGTAGAGAAATCATCTGAGGCACAGAGAGGTGATTTATTTGTCCATAGTGATACAGATAATAAGAGTCAGAGATGATGCTTTAACCTGCACCTTCTTTTTTCCAAAGTCCAGCTCTTTATCTAAAGTTATATTGGCTGACCAATAAAGAATTTAGTTTATTTAAGAAGATATTACCTTGATTTGTCAGTTCACTCACAGGAAGTGGGGCCTAGCAGTAGAAGTTGCCAAAGACGAATATGTTGCCTAATTATAAATCAAGAGGAAAGATAAGGGATATATATGTTGATGATTTTGCTGTAAAGATAGTAATAGGTAATGCAATATAACTGAAGACCTCTGTATTTCCATAGAGGAGCAATGGTGGGGGGGGGGTAGGGGAGAAGGATGGGAAACCCTGAAATATAGAACAGGGATTCTTAGCCTAGTAACCATAAGCTTATTTTTTAAAGATTTTGGTATTTGATCACAACTAATTTCCTTTGTATTTCTTTGTATTTTATTTTATACATTTAAAAACATTGCTTAAGTGTCTAATGACACAAAAAATGGTTATGGTTAAAAACCCAATGACCTACAAAAATAAAATTCAAATGAAATAGATCTCTCTATTTTTCTATCTATATTTTCATCTAGATATAGTGTAAGACATTAGCAGCTCTTAAGCCTGACACCATGTAAAACACTATTCATCATTTTGTGTAAATAATAATTATACCATACATAGAGTTCAATATTCCACCATTATTTCTAATATTTTCACTCTCTTGTCCCTTTTCTTCTGATTACCAATCAGAATTGATTATATATTAAGGTATATATATATATATATATATATATATATAATTTGTTATATATAATAACATATATTGTTATATATAACAACATATATTGTTATATATAACAATATAATTTGTTATTATATAACAATATATTAAGGGACATATAGTTATCTCAGACTGAGAAATGGAAGTAACCCTAGAGATCATTTCATCTAGTCCTTTCATTCTTCAGTTAAGGAACCTAAGTCCTAGGGAAGTTCAGTGACTGATCCGAGGTCATATCCAAATCTGTGATTAATGTGGTTTTTAACCCTGCCGTGCTGCAAACCCTGAGGAGTAACGTTATTCTTTTTTTTTTTTTTGCTTTTTGGAGAGCAATTGGGGTTAAGTGACTTGCCCAAGGTCAAAACAGCTAGTTTTTGTGTTGTGTCTGAGGCTGGATTTGAACTGGGGTCCTCTTGACTCCAGGGCCAGTGCTCTATTCACTGCACCACCTAGCCACCCCTAGTAACATTATTCTTAAGAGGTCAACTCTGTCTGAAAAACTTAAGTCATTTTATGCTACATCAAAACTTCTGTTTGGTTGACATAATTACTAGAAAGGTACTCTCCATTATAGCAAAGATTATTAATCTATTGGAAATCTAGTATCTGCTAATAGCTGTAAAATTAAATCTTAGCGGCAATACAATTAACTTCATATCTATCTCACATTATATAACAGATGGCAATATTGTCAAAGAAAGGAGCCAAAGAGAGAGGGAAAAAAACTCATTTGACTTTATACACTTTTGCTACCTGCTATTTTCACATTTAGTTGTAACTTGACATTTAGTTCAATCCAAAACTAGGAGGTAAATCTCCATGCTTTTATGCCCAGATGGATACAGAAAATAAAGTACAAATAATGCATAAAAATCATAAACAGGAAAATGGAAATCTGTAGAATAACCTTAAGAAAAGTCTACTTTCATTTGTTTTCGCCCCCCCCCCCCTTTGGAGGTCATTTCCAAAAAGAACATACTTTCTACTTTTGCATTTGATGTCTGTGACTTTTCACTAACAAATCATATTAAGTAAGGGAAGGGAAATATACTCTTCAAGACAGCAGAGAAAGCCTTGATGCTTCCTCCTCCTAACCCCCCTTCCCCTATTGGGGAGAGAATGAAACCAAGCACTGAGCATCTGTGAACAATGACATGATTCACTGAGGAATTCTGCCTCCATCTGCTGGCTGGCAAGGACTTAACCCTACAGGACACCATGACATGGAAGAAGTCAGTGGCAATCATGATCACTTGGCTCTTCATTAAAAATCTCCTACTTATCACAACAATACCTGCTTATATTAGCAAGCTATTTTTTTATTTCTGATTTTGAAGTGATCCATATACATGATTCAATAAACATCTTCCGTTACGGGTATTATATTGAAAAACACATTAAGATCCCTGGTAGCAAATCAATAGAGTAACACAGTATTTCAAGATCATCATGGGGAACAAAAAGATATGCTTTTTGGTACTAAGATTCTATAAAGAAAAGAAGATAGTAAAAGGGATGGCTGAGGGATAAGTTAAGGAACTAGTCTTACTTCAACCCATTTTCTTGATTTTCAAATCAGAAAATATAGACCCCACAACTAACTTATTAGCAGAATTACAATTGTAAGGCCTCAAACATTTCCACCTTTCAATCTCAGCTAGTCAAAGTTAATGGACTGGCAGCTTCTTTAGAATAACATGGGGTGTCTCCAACATCTGTTGAAATAATTTATCTGCGACCAGACATCAAGTTCTATTTTTTTCTAACCTGACTCTGAGATATTACTCTCCTGATTTCTTGGCAATGAACTTTGGCCATTAGGTCTTTTTCCAATTCTGATTTTCAAATCTTCAGCGTACTCTGTCACTTACTCTGCTACTTCTCAAAAGACAGATTTGTTCCTGGCTTGATCTTGGAAGGCCTTACTGATACTCATTAATGTTTCCTGGATAACACGATCTGCCAACTTTTTATTCATTAATCTCTTTCTTGGAGATAGTTTTTTTCTGGCCTCTTATTTGGTAATCTTGCTATTTTCTCCCCAAATTCATTCTTGTGCTGCTCTCTGACTCAAACATACTGAATTTGGATGTAGACAATTTTCTGCCTCAGAGAATGGTCTTGATAACTTTTGATTGATCTTCAAATTTCCTTTGTTGTACCCCCAATTAACTACATAGTCATCATTATCACAGAAAATCAGAATTTTTGAATTGTAAGAGACCTCAGTAGCCAATCCATAATCAAAAGGAGTCCCTACTATAATATAATCAACAAATATTTATCCCATCTATGCTTATAGAATTCAATAAGAATCAACCCAGAATCTTCTATGGTAATTTAGTTCTTTTTTGAATCTCCCCAATTATTAGGAAATTTTTCCTTATACTGAGCCTAACTTTACCTCTTTTCAACTCATTACTTCTAGTTCTACCATAGAATATAATGTAACCCATGTAGATTAAGTGCTTTCAAAGATGATTAATTTCAACTCCCTCTTTAATTTGGAAGTCATACTTTGTTTTACTTAGCAGAAAAGTAAATAGATTTAAGGTTTGGCAAAGCAATAATAGGCTTTAGGTATCTCCCTAAAAAATGTCAAGTTTAATATTAAATGTTCTTTACATTATTGTATGGATGATATGTTTCAAATTATAAATATTTTGAATGCTTTTCATTCCATGAATCTTAGAAATGATGAATATTTGTTTTTAGAACGTCTACTTTAAATATTATTGTTGTTGTTGCTATTATAAATTAGTTAATAGTTAATTGTTAGCAGAGATGTGATAAGGGCCCATGTTTAAAAACTCTATAGGCTATTTCCATTATGTCACTATATCACCTTTGTAGATACTATCGAAACATTTAAAAAGAGCAAAATTGAGAAAACTAAGAAAAAACACGACAGAAAATGGTAAATATTAATTATAAACACAGATGTTTAATTTACTTTTTCCGATTATAAATATACATGTATATTTATGTGTATCACAAAGATGTTCCAAGTTTTGGAGGTATACCTTTCTCTTGCTCATTATCATTATGATATTAATTGATTATTAATACTGAAAAATACATTTATTAAATTTAATTAGTATCTCAGAGGTGTGGCATTAAATCAGGAAAAAAAATATAATTACATTCAACATAAAAGTGCCATGAGTGTAAGATTTATGTGATTTAATGAAAAGTCTTAGGATACTACATTTACTCCAAAGTGTGTAGAAAAGAATTAAGAACTAAATATATAAGTTCATTGTTCTGGGATTGTTTGGGACGCTGCTACTGTCACCAAAGCCAAAATTGGTTGAGATTTTGTCTTTGTATTTAGGGACAAAAGCATTGGAAACATGGAATATAGGGAGCAATTAGAGAAGACTATGTTACTTGATGCATTAAACCAGTACTTGATAAGGATGGCATTATCTAGGTGGCTCTAGATAATCTTGAAGTTATGAGGCACCTAATTTCAGGTCCTGTAGGTGGCGATAAGTACCAACTCTCCTGTTGGATATTCTCTATTTTTGGTTGCCATGATGCTTTTCCATTTTTGTTCTACTACTACCCATCAGACTGCTCCTTTTAAATAATTTGTGTGTGTGTGTGTGTATATATATCACATTCCTATTTGTAGTTGTACTCCAAGGGTCCTGGGTCCTCTTCACTTCTTTCCCTATGCTTTGAATTATGTAGGACATTGTCTGATATATTAGCTAAAAAAGAATTGCTTGTTAATTGACTGATAAACCCATTAACATTTTATACTTAATATTTGAAGCCCTTTGTATAAACTAAAATATAAAACTACAAAATATGCCCATTCTATTATAATAGGAATGAAACCTCACAATTCATAATTGCAAAATTTCTGCATGTCACATTTTAATAGGAAAGTTTTAATGCCCATATAAATATTTCAAAACAAATGGGTTGTCCCAGGATATGATGGTCTATTCAAGTGTAGAATTAAATTTTCATTGCTATTAGGCTTCGAAATACATATACATAAATACATATACTGTGCATATCTGCTTCCAAATTATGATTTATTTAAACACTATATATAAATGTCCCCTATTTTATTCCTTATTCCTCTTATTCTAAAGAAAGAACTAACTTTCAAAACCTTGAAAAGAATGTTATTAATGATAAGACTTAAACAATGGAAAGAAAATGTACATTAACACAAAATGAAACCATCCAAACTCCAAATGATGTATTTGGAACTATACTCAAACAGACATTGTGGACCTATATATTTATGATACATGAATGGCCATGTATGGAATAACAAACTTTTTTAAAGTGACTAGTGTGGAAACATTTCCATAATTAAGAAGATGTCATAGAAAATTAGCAAAATACACTGCAAATAAATGTATGTTGAATTTTGACTCTGAATACATAGATTTATTGTGGTAAAAGATAGAGAGACACAGTGTAATAAACAATGATATAATTATATAATCAATGTATTCAGAGCTGGCTGAATTGCTAGACTGAAATAGTAGTTGGTATTAGCATAATGTAAACATGGCAGAAGGCATATATTGGATTGATATGGTAGAACAGGGATGGGAAGCCTGCCTCTTAATAAAAGGATTTGTTCTGTAAAACTTGGACTCAATCAAAAGCCTGCACCCAAGGATCTAGAAGGTCACATGTGTCCATGAGGCCACAGGTTCCCTACCCTGTAATGGTAATGTAATTATGAATTTGAAGATCACTTTGTGTTGGCAAAAGTAGCAGGTACTTAATACTTAGTAACTGATCAAGCCTCTGTTGGGGAAACAGAAGGTATGAACTCCTGTCTCCTGTTACTGACATTACAGGAAGAGGTTGGCTGAAGGAAGTAGCCAATACTGTGTATGTAAGAAAAGCCCCAGAGAGGCACAGTCAGAATTTCCTTGAGATCGAGATCTGGTGGCAGAACTGCTACAGAAGAATGGAGAACTGAGTCCTGAAAACTTGTGGCGGTGGAGCTCCTTCTGAACAGGATGCTAGGAGTCCAGAGCCCAGAGCCAGGAGCTGGAGCCAGGAGCCCAGGAGCCTGGAATCTGGAGCCAGAAGCCCCAGGTGACTGAAGCATGACTGGGATGCTGAGACTTTGTTTGTAGCTTGGTTGATCCTTGAATTCCCTGGAGCAGAAATGGTGAAGTAGCTGACATGGACCAGACCTTGTGAACTTCAGTGTGGAGGAGGACCTGCCCAGAGAGCTGGACAAGGAACTGAGAGCTGTCTGCCATTGAACCCAGGTGACAGTCTGGTGAATCCAGGTATAATCTGGGACCATGGAAGGGGGGATCCAGGGAATCTGAGGACCAGCCCCAAGTCAAGATGAAAAGACCTCTCATTGGGTACTGAGTAATTATGGAATTAAAGTTTACTAGTGACCTAAGGGGTGGAGGGTTTTGTGTATGATTCTTAGTAAGACTTTGCTGAATAAGTGAGGATTGTACTTTGAGTACCTTGAGATATTGTTACTGATAAGTGACTGAGTTAATCTAGACTTTGCTCCATGAGTGGAAGAATTTGACTATTGTACTTTGAAACTACTGATAAGTGACTAATTGAGTTAATAAGTCTTAAGAGTGACTATTTTACTTTGAGACTATGTTGTGAATATTATATTGTGATTTTCTGTGATAAGTTGTAATATTGAATGCTGTACCTTGATTTTCCATGGATGTCTTGCTTTTGCTATGGAATAGACTGATCACTATACTGAGTAATCAGAAACTTATAAAAGCTGCTCATAGTAGCAGTTCTTCCGGAAAGCTTCTGTGCATGGCATTACATACCCCTGTCCTAGAATATTGAAATGAATTTAATTAGATGAAATCCAACAGGAAAAAAATGTGAAGAATTACACTTGAGTTTAAAAACTCAAGTTCACAAGTAGAAGAGAGGAGTGACATGATAAGATAGAAATTTGTCTGAACAAACTTGGAGTTTTGCTGGATTTCAGGTTTGAAATGAGACAGCAGTATGATGTCATTGCCAAAATAATGCTAAAGAAGCCTTTTTTTTTGCTTTTTTTAAAAGAAGTCTTGAGCTACATAAAATATGGGCATAGCTTCCAAGAACACGGTGTAATACTAATGTAATTTGCCCTCATCAGGCCTTATCTGTACTCTTATGTTCTATTCTGGGCACCATAATTTAAGAAGAACATTGATAGGCTATCAAATCTACATATGAGAATAACCACAATGGTTGAGGATATTGTATCCATATTGTATGAGGAGTGTTTAAGGAAGTAGGTAATTTTATTCTAGAGAATAGACGAGCTGGGATGAGGGAGGTAGATAACTGTATTCAAGTATTTGAAAGACTGTCATGTGGAAGAAGGATTAAATTTTTTTTCTGTTTGCCTCCAAAAGGTATAACCAGGGACAATTGGGTAGAAGTTACAGAGGTTAATTTAGGTTTAACATTAGTAAAAAAAATTGATAACAATTCAATTTTTCCAAAAGTAGAATAGGCTCTCATTCTTTCAGGCCATCAAGTAGAGACTGGGTAACTTGTCAGTTCTGTTATAACAGGGAATTCTTTTGGATATGGAATGTTTAATTGCCACTGAAGTTTCCTTGGAATCTGAAATGCCATGATTCTTTTAAACATAATGCAATGTAACAAACTTTAATTGAGCACTTAATTAGTTCAAAGAAAAATAATATTCCCTAAGCTCAAGGCTATTGCAATATAAAGGGATAAAATAATGAAAAATAAGAAAAGAAAAAGCTAGAATATAACAACAGAGAAAAGACAAAAGTAAAAGAAAACTTAAGGATGAAAAGATCACTTTCACATGGAATTTGGACAACATTAACATTGTGGAGTGATAGCGAAACTGGGTCTTGAAAGCAAGGGAAGGATTTCCACTAGGTTGGTAGTATGTTCTAGGCATCAGTTTACATGGAGGGCAGAGTAAGAATAAGAACAAATATACAGTATATGAACAGGAGTATATTGAAATAAGTCTGGAAAAGTAGATTAGAGCCAAGATGTGAAGATATTAAAAGACTAAGCTAAAAAAGTTTAAGTCGAGTCACTGAACGTTTTGAAAAGGTCAAAACATTGCATAGGAAAGGTTATTTTGGTAGTTCCATGAATCATTGGGATGTATAGACTAGCGAAAGAACAGTGAGGATACTGTTGCTTCAGAGTTTATGTGGGCCTGAACTAGGTTGGCAGAAATATAAATTCAAAAGAAAGGAGAGATGAGAGGTGAGGCAGTTTTATCAATAGCAGATTCACTAGACAGAGCTGACAGGAGCAATCACTAATTTTCACGATCTCTCTCTAAGATTAAATCGCTTCACTTCAAAGAAGTGTAGGTTACCATTACTAATGTTCAGTTGCCCTCTGTCAAGTCCAGATCTAGATGGTTGTTGATTTTTTGGATTTACTAGAAATTTGTTGAATTGTCCTTTTAGACATGTCTTTCAAAAGGTGCTTTTAAAAGACTATACACTGTAACCTATGTGTCATTGTTCACAGTTATTCAATATGTAAAAGGATAATTATTGCTGGGTTTACCTGATTCCTTGCAGGCAAGGCAAAGGCACAGAATTGCAAAGCTATTGACAAACTCTAGGCTTTGACTTTTCATGGTTTGGTGGACCTTGCCCTAATCATTCTGGCTTTTCAGTACACTGATCCTCTGCCTTTTTTTTTTTTCAGATTTAGCATCTCTAGAACAGTTCAAGTTCACAGAATTTAGAATTAGAAGGCAACTTACATGTGATCTAGTCTAACACCTTCATTTTATAGGAAAAACCTGAGGCCCAGAGATGTGAAGTGAAAAGAATTCTTTGACATCTTTATGTCAAATAGCTTTGTTGACTTGAGGTAGTTCTGGATTACATCTACCAATTGAAAGCTATTTCTGTTGCCTCAGTTACAATGGACAATTGAGACTTATGTGTTTGATTCTAAGTATGGGACATCCACCACCCTTGATGATGGAAAAATGACTCTATAGAAAAATTGGAAGATTTATTCCATTGTTCCATCCTGCTGTCTTCCTTCTTTCTTCCAGTTGGACCTGAATAAGTGATACATAATTTTTCTATATATACTAACTGTTGAAATTCAAGAAAAACTTGAATTGACTTCCCTTTCAAAGACTTAGGTTACCAGAACTCTTTTAGAACAATGGCACTGTCTCCATGATGGGAAGAAAATGTGGCTGTAGATTTATTTCTACCAAATTCAGACAATGGTTTTGTATAGGTAAGAGAAAAGGGAGATGAGAAGAATTGACTCATAAAAGCTTTTATAATGTGTTTGAGAAGCATTTGTTGCCTTTTAATTGTGTTATGTCCTACAGTGAATTACATCTAAAAGAAATATCTATAATCTTACATTAGGAGTAAAGGGAAAATATAGCACTATATTGAGATTCCCCTCCACGCTTTAGATTCAACTTACTAAAAAATGTATTCTAGTGCATAAGGGTATTAATTATATTTGGCTTTAAAGATATCCTTTGTTTACCTAGCCAGAGTAAAAATATTAGTTATCAACTGAAATTTAGTCAGAAAAAATAATGATATACTGGAAACCCTTACAGGTTTATCAATAAAGAAAAACACTTCATTTTTAACAATTTTATAGTCATATTTAGAGGAAAAATGTGTGTGTGTTTCAAATTATGTAAGTAAATATGTTTCAGTAATTTGAAAAAGAAGTTTGCCTAAATGTTCTTGGTCAGAAACAGGATCTATTGTAATTATTCACAACTTTTTAATTACATTTAATTCAGTTGTCTCAGTTATGGTTACATCGTGGAACTGTTTTTTGCCAAAGATAGAACAAATTCAGATATTTTTCATAGGGTAATTCTATCCA
The DNA here is from genome assembly GCF_028583685.1 of Petaurus breviceps papuanus. Taxonomy (NCBI): domain Eukaryota; kingdom Metazoa; phylum Chordata; class Mammalia; order Diprotodontia; family Petauridae; genus Petaurus; species Petaurus breviceps. The sequence continues at coordinate 8,420,980 of NW_027185860.1, read as the reverse complement.
AGGATGGGGGACCTGTGGCCTTGAGGCCACAGGTTCCTCACCCCTTCTATAAACTATAATTTATAAATTTAAAAATAGGATTCTTTGCATGGTAACTTATGGAAAATTAACAGAATTCAAAATATTTCTTTCTCCTCAATACTCTTAACTCATCTCTCTCATTATATTGTAAGAAGTGTTCCTGTGTTCTCAAATGTTAATGAACAAAAGCCCCCACCACCCTGGAAGGGCTTCAAATCTAAGTTCAAAATTGCATAAGCTTTTTTTATTGCAATGCTCTAGGGTTGAATCATACATATAATAAATTAAAATCTTTGGATCTTTTTTTTTTTTTGTTCCATAAAAAGGGTTTTCTAACCATGTCTCCCTCATTGCATACTTTTGAACTTGAATTTTTTTTAACCTAAGTGTACTACTTTACTTTATCTCTTTTAATTTATCTCATTGGATCTATTTCATCATTCTTCCTCTATTTTGTATTCTGACACTATCATTAAATGTAGCACCAAGGATCTGGGATCTCCAATGGTGTGTGTGAGAATCAGCAAAAAGACTAGGTTAACTGGATTTTAGTGCATGTCGGAGTGATGTATAACAAAGGGGAAAGGTAGGTAAGGTCTGGGTTCAAAAAGAAGTTTGTGTTTGGTCTTAGAGGAAGTAGAAAGCCACTGAATTTTATTAAGTAGGAGAACATTTTAGGAAGATTACAGTAGCAGCTATGTGGTAAATAGACTAAAGAAGAGATATGGCAGAGCAATTAGGAGATTCTTGGAACAGTTCAAGTGAGAGATAACAATGGCATGAATTTGAATGGTCGATGAAGGAGTGGAGAGGAGGGTTTAATTATGATTTACTTAGTTCATGAAAATATAAACATCTCATACCTCACTGCTTTTTGTAAACTCATTTAATAACGTCACTCCAAATAAATAGCAACAACATGATAGTACAGTGCCACAGGAGGAAAAAAAAGAGAATAAGACTTGTCAGGTACTAGAAACAGGATATAATCCTCTATTCCTATAGACATAGGTGAGATAAACAGCTTGACAACCCCTTTCATTCATTCTCAGTCTCTGCAAATATATAGTATACATACATATATATTCTGTAACTATATATTATATAGTAATGTGATTTCATATAATCACGTAATATACATATATAGACAATAGACACATATAGATATAAATATCATATGTGTCTATAATATATACACATGATAGTAATGTTGCTTATATACACATACATATATGTATATAATTTCTTCAGTCATTTCAGTTGTGTTCAACTCTTTGTGACCTTATTTGGGTTTGTTTATTTTTTACAAAGATACTAGAGTGGTTTGTTATTTTTCTTCAGTTCATTTTATAGATGGGGAAACTGAGGCAAATAGGGTTAAGTGACTTGTCCAGGGTGTGTCACATCACTAGTAAGTGTCTGACGACAGATTTGAACTCACAAAGATGAGTCTTCTTGATTCTAGGCCAAGTACACTGTCTCTCTCTCTCCATATTATATATATATATATATATATATATATATATATGTGTGTGTGTGTGTGTGTGTGTATGTGTGTACATATATATGTGTGTGCATATATATGTATATACACATACATGTGTATATATGTGTGTACAACGTCTATGTATCTATCAAAAATCTATCTACTGTCATTATATAAATCCCTGAAAATGTCTGCATAAATGAATAGCTTTAATGGGTCAATTTCTCTATCAACTTTCTTCATGTAAACAATTTTCCAAGCAGAGCCCAATTTTAAGAAAATCTTATTCTATTTTAACAAGCATTATCCCACTGTCAATGGTTTGTCTATTGTGTTTACTTCTTTCTTTAAAATCAAAGCCAACAGAGAAGTTTCGTACTTAGCTCATAATGTAGGCAATCACATGATCTCCAAACTCTCATAAATGTATACCTATATAGATTTAGATGCATTATAGAATTAACTCCTATTTCATTTCTAAATCTCTTTGACTTTAATATTTAAGTTGTCACACTGTTTGTGTCCTTATGCCTTAACTGCAGCAGAACTCAATGGTTGGAAATGTCCAATGGAGGTATTTGAGTAAGATATCAATATCACTTTATAAGCACTTTTTATTTATCAAAGGATAGGGGCACTATCTATTAAAACAAATACAAAATCTGGTTTAAAGAACTCACAAATTCCAATAGATTTAAAGTAAGCATCAGTCAAGCACCTATTAAGTGCTTAAAATATTTGCAATTGCTAATTGATAACCCAGGAGAGGCATCTTTTATATTCAGTCTCCTTGGTCTTTCTTCCTAAAACAGAAATACATTCACTTAAGTCATTTAACTCCAGTGCGTTATATTCAAAGTAAGATTGACCAATATGCTAGTATGATGCTAGTGTTGAACATGCCTCCAGAAATATGAAAAAGATTAATATTTAGCCTATTATTGAAAAGACTTTTAACCTGTATCTGTTTAGCAATGATATAATAACTCACAGGAGTTTACCAAAGTTAGACACTTATTTCTGGATATAAGGATCTGTTCTAGCTTACATTTTACTCCAATATTTTAAGAACCTGTGACTTCAGGAGTATGATATTCCTTGTACTGATGATGTCAGCCCCTCTATTCTTTAGTATGAGTCCTAATCAATGAACTCAACATCCAAAAGGCAAACATGAAGTGTTCATTCAGCACTGTACTAAGCAAATAGAAGGAAGTCACAGAAAATTAGAGTTACTGTGACTGAAAAAAATTCATGGCCCCACAGGCAACTTGATAAGCTTTTGCGAATATCTTAGGTTGGTGTATGACAGACATAGCACATTGATAACCTGTCCTCACAGCCTTTCCAATGACCTGCCAGAGCTCATGGCTCAGAGCTCATGTGCTGTTAGCATAGCTTTCAAAATTCCACAAAGAGGCATTGAATAGGACTGAAAGCCTAAAATATGTTCCATAATTTATAAAATCTGATATGTTATATTCTAGTTGGGGAAATATCAACTCATGATTTCCTGTTAATGTGTAATACTTGATCTCATATATCTAGTTTAATAATTGGGGGAGGAGAAGCTGTATTTTGAAAAAAGTTATGAGACATTACTTTCATCCTATCTGTCTGTCTATCTATTTATCTACTTCATATATCTTTATCTTATTTATATATGGTATTCCCTTAGGATTGGGACTGGACCTGAGATTTCATTGTAATGGGGAACTCCTTTTTTCCTCCAGTTGATGGTATTTTATTTTTTCCAATTACATGTAAAGATAGGTTTCAATATAACTTTTGCAATTTGGAACTCCAGTTCCAAATTTTTTTTCTCCCTTCCTCCCCTCCTCTCTCCCCAAGATGACATAAAATATGATATAAATTATACATGTATAGTTCTATTAGACCTTTCCACATTAGTCATGTTGTAGAGGAAGAATCAGAACAAAAGGGGAAAACCACAGAAAAGAAGAAACAGAGAGAGAGAGAGAGAGAGAGAGAGAGAGAGAGAGAGAGAGAGAGAGA